>NC_082664.1:40330606-40633636 GCF_025265405.1 Mesoplodon densirostris
TCCTACCCAGAGATTTCTGGCACTTACACCCATACTACGACACATGCTCCATGTGGGAAGCAGGGCACCAACTAATATGCAGTCTGTCTGTATTGTTATGGGCCTCTGTGATGAATACCTACCCCCTCACCAATCCTCAGCCCCCTGCAGCCCTTATCTTGAAAGTCTCTCTGGCCCCTGGCCTCTAACCAAAGTCCCTCTTCCAGTGATTATTTAAATAAAAATGGATAAAATATATGTGACTGGTTCTGTGAAAGTTTTAAACCATATATCATATAGATATTTAAAATTATACTTGTTTAGAGAGTTGATCAACTTGGTGCTTTTGAACATGCCATACACTGTTAGGTATTCTGAGGAAATATTGCTTTTGATGGAAAGTCAGACTCATCATTGATTTTAGGTTAAAGTTGCCTTTTCTGACAACCACTTGTAGTGTGAGGACAGCGTGTTATTTTTTTTTTTTTACAAGTGGCATGACTGCTGCTCTGTCTGGGACAACACAGACCTTAAGATGGGGGGGATGAGTGACTCTTTGAGACTTTCCACCTTTTGAGCTTGTGATCTACATAGACAAACTTGAGTAACCAGCTACTGAATTGATTTGCCATACAAGATAACTTTTGTGCATTAAAAATCTGGAGATTTGACCTTCACTCTTGTTGTCAACTTGTGTAATATCAGTGTCTTACAGGGAAGCAAGTGTTAAAGAACTCCCTCTGCTAAACTCCAGGTCAAAACAAAAGGTAGAGGTGAAGACTAATTTGTGTAAGTCTGTTGATATGTCCTTGGAGGGACATGTACTTTACACTCTCCCTAGTTACTTATCCCAATTTCCTTACTTCTCCATTCATTACACCTAAGAGTCTTTCAGATTCCAAAACAGATTTTGGATTGGGCATTCTGAAAGCTATGATATTTTACTGGATTTTTTTTTCAAAGTTTCTGATTCTCTCTCTCTTCCTTTATATCTATATAGAGATTTAGATAGATAGATATAAATATATAGATATAGATCTATCTATATATTTTTTTACTTGATCTGATGTCAAAAAGTCCATCTGGCCATATTCCGAGACTATTTGTGGTGATATGGAAAAAATTCATAGGCTAAGAATGAGAGAATCTATATTTAAACCATGGTAACATTTCTTACTTCCTATCTTAGGTGACCACCTTAACCTCGTGTGCCTCAATTTGATCATCTTTAAAATTGGAATAGTTATAATATCTGACACTTCTGTAGCTCTTACAGTTTAGAAATCTATTTAAAATGCAATATCTTATGTATCCTTCAGGGATCATATGTCCATTTAATAAATGAGAAAACCAGGACCTACAAAAGCAACGTAACTTGTCAAGATCTCTCAATATTAAATCGTAAAGTAACAGTCCTTGAACCAAAACCCATCTTCAGAAAGTTTACTAATTTTTCCCTTATTTGAATATGTTCTACAGAGCCCAAGGAAGTATTGGAAGAAGTTGTGAGGTATAGCAAAAAGGTTTTTAAAAAAATCAATAGTTATACAAATGTTAAGTTAATATTTAATGAAGCAGGATTGTTTTTTACTAATGAAACCCTTTATTTTTACTTTTCTCTTTAGTTCCCTGAGATTAGAAGAATTCAAAGCTGATATGGGATAAATAAATTAATATAGAGGCAAAGCTTTGGATAGCAGTTTAAAGACTTGATTTTTTTTATTTCTTGTGTTATCTAGCCATTCCAAACCAGGCTGAGGCTGTTCTTGGCTCTCGTATTGGATAAAGACTGCATTGACAGCTCCTAACTAAGCATGGGCACTCTGCCATCAGCTTTCTCTTCCCTGATAAGAGAGCTTTCTTTTTAAAAACCATTGTCATGCAGCAAATTTCTAGTGACTTTTACACCTGTGCTGAGGAGAAACATTAGCCATTGTTAAAATGAATAAATGCCCATTATTGCTCACCCTGAATCCATGTTTCATACATGTGAGGAAGAAATTTCCTTGCAAATTGAACCCTACCATTCAAAGCTTCTGCCCTTTTGACTTCTGATTTTGACCTCACATTTGAACCACTCTGTTTTTGTTGACTACAGGATCCTAATACAGATATCCTATATATATCCTACTCTTCCTGGGTAGCAATCACAAGGGCTTTGCATTGCATCTTAGCTACTCCAGAGGATGACTGCTTAGCTCCTCATCATGCTCCCCAGCATGTGAAGTGCAGGTATACTACATAGTGTGTATACATCCTAAATATGCCCTACAAATTTGGTGCAAATTAGTCTATTTTTGCATGATGTGGTAAACAAACAGATTATTTTACTTATGTAGATTTAGAAACATTAAAACGCTCAGCAAGTTTGTAAGTTCACCTTAGGTTGTATGGTGCTTCAGCTGCCACTGTGGCTTTACCTTGGAATATAGAGCTTTCTTCCTTTACTCTTTTAAAGAATAGAGACTGTTATAGATTGAATGTTTGTGTCCCCCCAACCCCAGACCCATACGTTGAAATCCTAATCCCCAAGGTGGGACCTTTGGGACATAATTAGGTCATAAGGGGAAAGCCCTCATGAATGTGATTAGTCCACTTATAAAAGAGGCCTGAGAAACTCCCTCACCCTATTCCACCAGGGAAAGGGCAGAGAGAAGGCACTGTCTATGAAACAGAAAACAGATCCTTACTAGACACAGAATCTACCAGCACCTCAATCTTGGACTCCTCAGCCCCCAGAACTGTGATAATTACATGAGCCATTCGGTTTATGGTATTTTTATTACAACAGCCCAAACAGACTAAAACAGAGATCCACATCCAATCAACAAATATGTGTTGAATGACTACCATGTGACAAATGTTGCAAGGGAATGAAAAAAAATAATGATGTAAAAAACCTCTTTTGAGGATCAGTTTTATTCTGGGAATTGAACTGGTTACTTTAATTAACCAGGTTGGGGGTGGAGTCCAGTGGAAAAAATCCAAAAATTTACTTCTCTGTAAATATAGGCAAGATAGTGAATTTGAGTGGTAAAGGACCATCCTAGCCTCAGCAGTGAGGCCCAGCTGGAGGTTTGCTTATAAAGGAAAGTTTATGTTTTCATACAGATTTCTGACCATTGCTTTGACAGAGGAAGCAGGGTATTTGGAATGTTTTAATGCAGTGGTTTTCCACCCAGGCTGCAGTCTAGAATCACTATCATTCTGGGAGCTTTGAAAAAAAAGTATGATGCTGGGCCTCACCCTTAGAGATTCCAATTTAAATTGGTTTGGAACAAGGCATAGATATATTTTTCTTTTTTTTTTTTTTTTTTTGCTGTACGCGGGCCTCTCACTGCTGTGGCCTCTCCCGTTGCGGAGCACAGGCTCCGGACACACAGGCTCCGCGGCCATGGCTCGCGGGCCCAGCCGCTCCACGGCATGTGGGATCTTCCGGGATCGGGGCACGAACCCTAGTCCCCTGCATCGGCAGGCGGACTCTCAACCACTGCGCCACCAGGGAAGCCCTATTTTTCTTTTAATTTTATTTTGTATGTTCCCTGAGTGATTATAATGTGCAGCCAGACTTGAAAACCACTCTTTTAGGTCAGTGATTTTAAAACCATGCACAAGAATCACTTGGGAGATATTGGTTAAAATTTAGATTCCTGGGGGCTTCCCTGGTGGCGCAGTGGTTGAGAGTCCGCCTGCTGATGCAGGGGACACGGGTTCGTGCCCCGGTCCGGGAAGATCCCACATGGCGTGGAGCAGCAAGCCCGTGAGCCATGGCCTCTGATGCTTACCCCTCCCCCCAAAAAAAATTTAGGGGTCTGCCCTCAAAGATTTTGATTTGGCTGGTCTGAAGTAGGACCCAAGAATCTATCCTAAATTATTATAATTTGGATGCTTCTTGGAAAACACTTTGAGAAACACCACTTTTGAGCTTCAGTTGTTTGTAATCTGATTGGTTGTCTTGTGGAAACCAGAGTAGATCTTCTAATTCACTAAAATGAGAATCTAAAGTCAACTTTCTTGGATAGCTAAGGGAGAAGAATGTAGATATTTTTTTCTTAATCTTTTAAAAATTTCTTGCCCTTTAGACTCATCTATAAAATTAGGTGTTTGCTGTGCAAGAGTGTCTCCCCTCTTGGACATAGACTCAGTCTATAAAATCTTTAAGAGTTTCTGCTTTTGGAATTTATGAAAATTTAATTGAATTATTTTATTCACTTTATTAAAGATTTTTACTTATTAAAATATAATTATGTTAACTTACTTTAATTAAAATCTGATAATAAAACCTCCAAGAAATGAAGATCTTTCAAGAACCTAAATAAGTTGAACCATGTATTATAGGGTACCTTGTACTCTTTTGCTACTTATGACATTAGCTAAACTAAAGTTTCTAAATATATTGTATGCTCTTCGTGCCACTGGTTTCCAGATGTTATTTCATTTAATCCTACCAGGCCTTTGAGGAAGATATTACCGTTCCATTGTATAATCCAGAAAACTGAGATCCACAGAGGTTAAGACTAAGTGGATCCCAAAGGCTGTAACACTGATAAGCAGCAGAGATGGAATTTAAGGCCCTGGATCTCACTTGTAGGTCTTTTCTTATACTAAACTATCTTTAGCTACAGAAAAATCACAGACAATTTCTGTAGAACTAACAATTTACAGAGATTTTCATTTAAACCACTAATTCTGTCTTTTTTTTTTGCATAGATATGTATTAGAACAGAAATGTAGAGGCTATTTTAAAATGAAAGCAAAAAACAAAACTACATTACTGTGTATCACCAGGGAAGAAGGATTCGATAGATAATTAAATTTTTAGAAAATATCAGCTTCTATTAGCCAAAAGTTTCTTTCTCGTATTCTCTTCTTCTCTCTCTAGCAATACATTTTTAAAAAGTCATTCAAAGTAAGCTGCAAATATCACTTACGTGGATGGATCCTTCTCTCCATGCCTTATATTATCATTGGGTGGGGAGAGGGGACTCCGAGGTCCTACAAGATATCAGAAGAGATACAAAAGCTTTTGCAATCTAAAATCTGGATGACTCAATCAATTTTAACTGAAAGTTGGTTTGGCATGTTCAGTTTATTAAAAGAATGAGCCATGGTATGCTAGTAGCTCACTATCTACAGGCAGCCTGTAGTACAGAGTTAGAAGGTCACTCTATCTGCAGTATCATGAGTTTTCCTCTGAATGCTTTTCTCCTATCCTGATCTAGCCTATGGACAGGGCAGGTCCTCGCATTGTCAATCATCCTCTCATCTGAAAATATAGTCTTATTTTTCCCCTATATCTGAAGCATTAAGTACCTCAGAAAAGTTCTTAAAGAATAGGTACAAGCCACTTCGTCTGTAAATACCCTTATTTTGCTGGGAAAATTCCATTATGAGCCTTCTTCACATAGTGATCTATAGAGTTTAAGATTATAATGCTTGCCCTTAAAAATGTGAGAAGGATGTCTTTTACATTTATAAGCATTTTTCCTTTTTTTCATACTCACTGAAATCAAGGCATATGTTTAAGTAACTTCTACTTAAAAATAAGATAGGTCTGGAAATTACCAGATTAAGTTTAGTTAAATAAGTAATGGAAGCCAGAAATGAAACTATTAAAGGTTTCCCATGAGTTCTTTGTTTTAAATTGCTGCATAGAGTTTATCAGTCTGTATTGCTCTAAAGAGACAGGGGAAGGCTTTGTATGTTAGTGGATATTAATTTCATTCTTACTAAGGATTATCCCAAAGTGATTTCTTGACACTAAACAATCAGCTGTGTAACGTAGAGTTGACTAAACTTAATTTCTACCACCATATTAAATATCTTTTATTTTATGCGTAGCTTGTCAAAATATATGAATAGCAAGATGAGCTTAACAAAAATAAAGGAAGGAAATCAGAATGAGATTAAAGCATAGGGATGTTTTCCTTTGAGAGTTACATCTCTTAAATGTCACATTCTTTGAACTAGCTTCACAGAATAGGAAGGCTTTTTCAGAATGGGATGAATGCAAGGGGCAAGTTTAAGTGTAATGTTAGAAAATCACCAGGGGAACAAAATGGGGTAGGGGGCTGGTGAGCAAGAGGAGAGCAATAGATTAAAAAGTAGCTGGAACATGGCCACCTCTGTCTGACCACCTAGGCAAGAGATAAGATGGTCATCATTATAATTGAGTTTATAAGATCAGATAAGACAAATACACACACACACACACACACACACACACACACACCCCCAAGGTTGAACAATGGATGGATGGGAGTAATAACAAAAGGTGTGTCCTTCTATAGTCAAATGTATCCTCACAAATGCCTATATACATACCTTCTGTATATTGTGGCCACATTGTTGTTTGAAAGACATACATTGATATCTTAATCCATGTAATGATTCTATTACAGACTCCTACTTGACTTTTTTTCTTCTCCTATCAGTTTAACCAGACCTGACTTGTTTAAATGTGTAATTTCTAGGAAGGAAAAGCAGCTTAGCTATTTATATGGCCTGTTTGTCAAGAGGAAAGATTCTTAGCAGTGCTGATTCAGATGTTTAAACATTCCCATCCCACCCCACCAAAAACACTACCTTACTTTGCTGAAAGGTTTACATTTGATTATGTTTTATGTTTATGGCCTATCAATAAAATGCCATTAAAATACTGTTGTAAATCAAACACAGTGTTCTACTGGCAATCCTTGAGCTACACAGCAAACTTTCCCTTCAATTCTTCAAACTCCCTGCAGGTTTATATCACAAAGAGTAACACTTAAATCCCATGCCCTGGGTCTATAGGAACATAAATCTTTGTCTACTTATAATGTTTGTGCAGAACTTTCTCATAGAAGT
Source organism: Mesoplodon densirostris (assembly GCF_025265405.1). Taxonomy (NCBI): domain Eukaryota; kingdom Metazoa; phylum Chordata; class Mammalia; order Artiodactyla; family Ziphiidae; genus Mesoplodon; species Mesoplodon densirostris. Next base: position 40,337,432 of record NC_082664.1, read on the forward strand.
ATTTCAATCTGCATGATGGTGCCATGATTGAAGCTGGCAGTCCTTTGTGATTTATAGTTTCAATGGATCACAGAACTGCCTATCAGAAGTTTTCTCTGTTAAGATGGTAAATGTTGATATTTAGTAGACAACATCTTAGACATACTCCAACACACTGACATATAATTTCTTGTTTTTCAAATGATGTAAATATTACTTTAGCACTGCCCTCAAAACTTCCCCTCTAAGAACTCTTAAATACCCTGACACAAACCTCACACAAAGAGCCTTTGTCATTTGAACTAGAGTTTCTAAATCTTTGGTCCAAATCAAGCCTCAAAGAAATCTATTAAATTTCTGAAATAGGATTTTAAATGTTTCTTGTCTCGGGCAATGTGTATTCTTTTTAAAAAATATTTATTTATTTATTTTTGGTTGCGTTGGGTCTTAGTTGCGGCACATGGGATCTCTTTGTTGAGGTATGCGGGATCTTTCATTGTGGCTTGCGGGCTTCTCTCTAGTTGTGGCATGTGGGTTTTCTTTCTCTAATTGTGGCTTATGGGCCCCAGGGCGCATGGGGTCTGTAGTTTGCATCATGCTGGCTCTCTCAGTTGTGGCATGTGGGCTTAGTTGCCCTGCAGCATGTGGGATCTTAGTTCGCCGACCATGGGTTGAACCCGTGTCCCCTTCATTGGAAGGCAGATTCTTTACCACTGGACCACCAGGGAAGTCCCGCAATGTGTATTCTTGAGGGAGGTTTTATGTTTTATTAGCTTCCAAAAAAAGCATGTGCCCTCACAAGAGATTGAACACTTCTTACAATTTAGTTAACAAGACATGCCATACACCACTGTCTTTGACTCTGTCACCATACTATAATTTGTACTGGAGAGAAAGTTTACCATTGACATTATTAATTTCCACAGATTAAGGATGATCCCTAGGGCTTCCCTGGTGGCGCAGTGGTTGAGAGTCCGCCTGCTGATGCAGGGGACATGGGTTCGTGCCCCGGTCCGGGAGGGTCCCACGTGCCACGGAGCAGCTGGGCCCGTGAGCCATGGCCACTGGGCCTGTGAGTCCGGAGCCTGTGCTCTGCAACGGGAGAGGCCACAATGGTGAGAGGCCTGCATATCGCAAAAAAAAAAAAAAAAAAAAAGGATGACCCCTAAATATCTATGTTGCCCTTAAAACCTACTTACAGATAAAGTTATCACAAGTCTGTCTAAATTCTTCTTGAAGTTTGTACTGCTCCCGGTCAAGTTACTCCCACTGCCTGGCATGTCCTACAGCCTCCCTACTTCTCTTCCTTTCAAGTACTTTAAGACCCACCTAAAATTTTGCCATCTCTAAAAACTCTTCTAGAATCCCTCAGTCAGTTTCCCTCTTTCATAATGCACTTTGTGTGTGTGTGTGTGAATTCTTTCTATTAACTGCCTTTTATAGTTTGACTTGTATTGATGGCTGTATAGTCCTAAGTAGATTGCAAACTCCTGTAAGGGGGAGACCATGTTTTATTCATCATTGTTCCCTCTATCAGGCACAGTGCCTGGCCCTCAACAGATACTTAGGAAATGCTTTCTGTTTAACTGTAGGATGAATTTTAAATTGATACCAGATGTCCTAAGTATGATTGTAGAATTTGATAGGGAGATGAACGCAAACTATACGTTATCCATGGAATACTTACTTGGCAGGAGTATGTTAACATATGTAGTGGACAAGGTAAATTGAAGACACCACAGTATGATATTTTAAAATATTTTCTCTTTCCTTTTTTATGAAGTGATACACTTTCAGGCAATAATTCTGAGTCTCATTCACTCACAATGAGTTTTTTGTGGCCTCAAGAAAGCATAAATGCCCTGGGTTCTTAAGTATTTTGCTATATACCCAAGTATGTTCAGTAACTCTTAGCAAGTAATAGCTGTTAATAATGAATATTGCATTTCCCAGCTCCCACTTAAAAAAATTTTTAAGTCATGCTTGGCGGGGATTTCTTTTACTTTTTCTTTTTTAGAACATATTTTCAGGAAGCCTGACTTCTCAACAATTAAGAATGCCATCTCTTATTACTTGCCTCTTAACATAGAGCATCACTTTCATTCTATAACACTGAGTATTTTAATAATAGCTCATATTTATATAACACTGTATGGATTACATATTTACTTTTATATGTATCATCTAAGTTGATCCTCAGAACAACACAGTGAAGTAGATAGAGTGGATTTTATTCTCATTTTCACAAATGAATAAACAGACTCAGACACTACTTAAACTTATCCTCGGTAAGTGATTCCATGGGGTATAGAACCCAGGAATTCTAACTCCAGTGGCAGTCAGTATTCATTCTACTTTGTGCTACTTCTAAGGACCTAGAGATAATCTATTTATTCACTCAATAGATACATATACATTGTGCCAGATTCTGCATGTTCTAGGCACTCAGTGTACATCATTGAACAAAATAAACAAACATCAAATCTTTGTTGAGATTAAATTCATGTTGGAAAAACAACAAATACAATAAATGAAATGTATAGTGTATTAGATGGTGATGATTAATGTGGAGGAAAATGAAGCAGGGAAAGGGATTAGTGCATTTTCAGAGGGTTGCAATTGTACAGGGTAATTAAGCCTCATGAAAAATTACTCTTGAGGCAAGATGGAGAGAGGCTTATGGATATCCAGGGGGTATAAGCAGAGGAAACAGCAAGTGCAAAAGCCTGAAACAGGAGTTTTCTTAGGATGTCTGAGGGACAGAAAGCAGGCCAGTGAGGCTGGACTGTGGTGAACAAAAGAGAGGATAATGGGAGATAAGATCAAAAGGTACAGAGTCTTGGAGTCCACTGTAAGAACTTCGGTTTCTACTCTGAATAAGATGGGAAGCCATGGGAGAATTTTGAGTAGAAGACTAGTATGACATGCTGTATGTTTTAAAAGATTTGCTCTTGCTTCCATCTTATACACTGAGTATAGATTATGGGTTGGGGGAGGGGAAGCTGTAAAAATGCAGAATGAGAGACCAGTGAGGAGGCTATTGCACCAACCCAAGCATTGGGGGCTGCATTAGTTTGTTAGGGCTGCTTTAACAAAGCACCAAAAACTGGGTGGCTTATAACAGAAATTTATTGTCTCACGGTTCTGGAGGCCCAAAGTCTGAAATCAAGGTGAAGGCAGGGCCATACTCTCTCTGATGGCTCTAGGGGAGAATCCTTCCTTGCCTTTTCTACCTTCTGTTGAATCCTTGGCATTCCTTGGCTTGTAGATATATCACTTCAGTCACATGGCTCTCTTCTCCCTGTGAGTCTTCACATCTTTCCACTGTGCATATCTGTCTCTGAATTTCCCCTTTTTATAAGAACACCAGTCGTATTGGTTTATGGTTCATCCTAATGACCTCATTTTAACTTGATTACCTCAAGTAAAGGTAATATAAATAGTAAAGACTATTTCCAAATGAAGTCACGTTCTGACTTACTAGAGGTTAAAACTTATATATGTGCATATATGTATTCAATTACTATATACATATATTTCAAAAGTATATACAGATATATATTTCAATTACTGGATAATTTAAATATATGTATATATATACTTATACACATATGCATATATACATTACATATATAATACCATAGTGACTATTATAATTGCTAATTAGTAGCTATGATTATTTTTGTTCTTAAAATTATTATTATGATCAGATGATCACACTGTTTGTAAGAAAACAAGCCTATGTTTTCTTGGGTGATGCAAGAGGAAAACAGTATCCGTGCAGTTGAGAAACATCAGACATCAAATCCCTCTCTTCAGTTCAAGGGGTCCCTAGGGTAGCTCACATGGTGCTAAGTAGTCTTGCCTCACTGTTCTCCACTGCTTTCTCTGCCCTGTAACTGGGATCACTGTCATTCCTGAGCCTATCCAAGTCACTTCCTAACTGCAGATGCAGCTCCATCATTCTTGTCACCTCTTTATGTCACCAAAATTGATTCCATCAATTCTCCCTGTTGACCCTACAAGTCTTTGTGCTACAAAATCCTTCTCCCACTTTCCAAACTGAATATCATTAAGCTATGTTTCCAGCAAGATCTCTAATAGGGTCACAGGTATAGTGATTGGCTATCAACTCTCACACATGTTGACATGATATCTTCCTCGGTCTTGAGCCATATAAATCCAGCCTGGTGTGATCCAAGGATTTGTCTGCACTTGCCTTAATTTTGAGTGAATACATAGTGTAGGACCTTACACTGGTATATGGCTGCTGCATACAATATGTCAATTCATGGCTTAGAAAAACTTTCCTATAATATATCAGAATACTAGGTTTTTCATGGATATCCAAAATGTTTCAGTATTCATTTTCTAAGTAGTGACATTGATGTTAAGTTAAGGAGTAGCAAGAAGCTTGCTATTACTAATAATTACTCTTAGTTTACAAAAATTTATGTTAAATATTTGCTTTAATTTGGGTAACTGTGCTATTCAGTGTTAAAAGACGACCAAGTCATGTTCCCTGCCTTAGAGCATTTCAGGTTTAATGAGGTAGAGAGAGATGCTAACAGATAATTTCAGTATACTATTTTAAATTCTCTGAGAGATTTTATGGTGTTCTGGGAGCCCAACTATAGACACTTAGCAGCAGGAGGACAGTGGGAAGGGCATAATGCCAGCAGATGAGGGGTTTCCTGGAAAATAACTGTGCTTAGGCTAAAACACTAAGGACACAATTGAACAACACGGTCAAGAGCAGTTTGGTAAGAGTGACAGATTTCAAAAGGCATGGAGGCATAAAATGTTATGACTTGAACTAGAAATGATAAGCAGCTTGGTATTAATATCACATAAAGCAGAAGGCATGATAATTCTAGCTACCGAGACTGAGGGTATACGTAAGGGTCAGGACGGGAAGAAAGCACTTGTTTGATTTGAAAGAGCTCAAATTACAGCCATTCAAGGGTCCTAAACAGCGGAGTGGCATGGTCAGATTTTTCACTTCAGAATTTCTCTCTGGTGGAAGCATGAACAGTAATTTTCAATGAATTGTGACTGGAAGATGTTATGGTGGGGAGTGGGGAAGAGAGAGGAGTCTAGGATGAGTCAGACTTCTGACTGAATAAATGGAGCCATCAGACTAGAGGAAAATAGAAGGAGCAGTTCTGAGGCATTTAGTGTAAGGACAATGATTATAGTATTGGCCATGCTGCACTTGAAGTGTCATAGGAATGTATAGATATTTGTGTCTGACATGTGAATAGCTGGATTTGGACCATGTTGGATATGCTTGATGTCTTGAGAGTGGAGGGATTAACATAAGAAAAGCATATAATGTTAGAAGGACATTGGGCCGGGCTTCCCTGGTGGCACAGTGGTTGAGAGTCCACCTGCCGATGCGGGGGACACGGGTTCGTTCCCCGGTCCGGGAAGATCCCACATGCCGCGGAGCGGCTAGGCCCGTGAGCCATGGCCGCTGAGCCTGCACGTCCGGAGCCTGTGCTCTGCAACGGGAGAGGCCACAACAGTGAGAGGCCCACATACCACAAAAAAAAAAAAGAAAAAAAAGGGCATTGGGCCAAGAACTGAACACCAGTGTTTGAAGGGATAATAGTAAGAGGAACCCATGAATGAGCCATAAAAGGAGAGCAAAGAGAGTATCATGGGTCTAAATCTAAGGAAGTTAATTTACTAAAAGAATGGAGTGGTAAGCAGTATAAAGTGAAGAAAAAATGTCCAGTAAGATATGGACCAAAGAATGATCACTGGTTTTGTCTATGTAGAAACCAGTAATAGTTGACCAGACAGAAACAAAATAGGTTTAGTGTAGGGATGGTGGGACAAAAGCTAAGTTGTGTGGGTTGATGACTGAATAGGAAGCGTGTAAGTAGTATCTATATAAACTATTATTTCAAGGAAATTATATCCAACTGGGCCCTAGCAGCAGATGAATGAAGACTCTTATTGGATAATTTGAGGAGGGCTAATAAAAGGCTTATATACGAAGTGTGGGCAGCCCTCATGGTTTCTCCACATAAGGGATAGTGCTACCCATGGGCTACTTACAGCACACCATTATCATCTATTGACCTAACTGAGATAGGAGAAAGGAGGGGGGGGGAGAAGGGCAGAGAGAGAGAGAGAGAGAGAGAGAGAACCTGTATCAAAAAATTTGCCTGTTAGGAGCCATGACCTTTAACCAAGGAATTAAACCAGACCATGGAGACATCCCAAGGAGGAGCTGGGATGATAAAATCCTCACTCTCCTTCCTTCCTTAACTCTCCTTCTAGTACTTCCCATTGACCAAACCCAATTGAAAGCAAGGCAGAAAGTAGGTCCATTGATGTAATCATACAGGCCAGCATCCAGTGGCCTGGAGGTCGAGAAGGGTGGGGAGTGAATCTGGAACGGTAAATGGAATATAGTCAGTACAAAATTAGTTTGAGTAGAGCAATAAGAAGATAGAGTATTAGCTAAAGTGGCTGCAAAGTCAAATGAAGAGGTTGAGTTTTATGAAATTTTTTTCCCACTATAACAGCATGGGAGAGAACTAAAAGCTGAGGTAAAAAGTCATGGACATGTATACACTACCAAACTTGAGGTAGATAGATAGTGGGAAGCAGCCGCAGAGCACGGGGAGATCAGCTCGGTGCTTTGTGACCGCCTGGAGGGGTGGGATGGGGAAGGTGGGAGGGAGGGAGATGCATGAGGGAAGGGATGTGGGAACGGATGTATATGTATGACTGATTCACTTTGTTATAAAGCAGAAACTAATAAAAAAAAATTCAAAAAAAAAGTCAATAGAAAAGAAGTTCACACTATTGGAGAATTTAAGGATAATTGATAGAGAAAAGTCCTGGAGGATTCAGGTGACAGATAAAGAGTCAAAGTGAAGGGGTAACATTAAACAGAAGGAAGAAAATCTCGTTTTCTCAGATTGGCAAGAAGGAGAGGTAGAAGCCTGGTTGTATTGAATCTTTAGTAAGGGGGAGAGGTAAGAAATTGAGAGAACTGTTGATAGAGAAGATATGATCATCTGCTGGGCATGAGAGGGTGGAATATCTGCATGGATTTGGGGAGAGTTAAGTATCTTTTATTTTTTTTAACTTTTAAAATATTTATGTTTGTTTATTTATTTATTTTAGTTTTGACTGCTTCGTGTCTTAGTTGCGGCAATCAGGATCTTTAGTTGTGGCATGGGCTTCTCTCTAGTTGTGATTTGTGTGCTCACTAGTTGTGGAGTGCAGGCTTCGTTGCCCCATGTCAGATGGGATCTTAGTTCCCTGACCAGGGATCAAACCCGAGTCCCCAGCGTTGGAAGGCAGATTCACTGGACCACCAGGGAAGTCCCAAGAGTTATATATCTTTTAAATAGACACTGTGGGGAGCAGAAGGAATTGACCAAGAAAGGACATGCCCACTGAAAGCCTGGTTAATGTTGGAGATCCTGAGCTATAACATGTGCCCTATATGTATGACTGAGGGATTTTTCTTATCAGTGGTATATGCACAGCAGCCTGACTGTGTAATGTAAGGCCAGTTAAAGGGATGATTCAGGATACTGGTTTTATCAGATTAGTTTGGTAGTAGGGCAGGACCAAAGGAAATGAGGCCATTGGTGATATTCCCTCAAAACCCATCTTATAGAATTGAGATCATTTTATTTTCTCCGTCTTCTTTTGGGTGCTATTTTTAAAGTATATGTGCAACATATATACTTAAACCCATGATAATCGTGGTGTTCTTGGAAATATTTCACAAAATTTAGATGAAATTCCTACAAGTATCATAATCAGCGTTTTCATGCTCAGCACAACACGTTTTTTTCTGAAGGTTAAAGCAAGTGTCACATAGAGCAGATAAATATAGTCTAGGTTCAAATTTTAGTAAACACTTGTGCTATATTTATGTATCTACAATGCATGTGGAAGCCATCAATGGTATTTGCTAAATCCATGCAGCTTGTAGCTAACAAATTAATATCGTATCTCAAAAAAGAGAACTATATTGAATTATTGCAATATTTGCTCTTCATTTCTTTTGTTTTTTTAAATCAATTTGATTAGTATTTAAAAATGATCAGTTATTATATTTTCAAAATTCTAAAAATGTTAGTTTTTACCAATAAAGTCAATGGAAAAATGATATTGTTAGAAAAGAGTGTCACATGCTATGGCTACCCCCACCCAAATATATACTTATTGTTTGGAATATAATTAAATATCACCCAGTTGGGTATTGACCTCTGTAGTTTTACTCTACCAGTTTTTAATATGTGTGCCCTTTTGTCAGGGATGAAATCTGCCTATCAGTAAAAACAGATTTTACTTGTATATAATGTACATAATATCAGCAGAAATAAAGATTTCTGTGAGTCTATTATGTTCTCAGATTCATTTAACTAATAAACATTTCCATGTGGTTGTTCTTGATTAGATGTGGAAAGAGGTTTCTTCATTCTGTTAATATTAAACAAGATGAAATAACTTGGAGAGATTTCTTTCCATATAGTGAAGAGTAACAAAGGGAAAATAAAGAGGAGGGGTGTGTCATGTAAATTGATTACTATGCCACTGATTGTATACTTGATCCATGGTAGACATTACTACTGTAAAGTTATGGATTTTGCTCTCTTGCAACCATTTCCCCCATAACTATCAAAGGATGTAAGATAATCTTATCTATAGGAATCACTAATTCTAAGGCAATGCTGGAAATTAAATAACTGTACTCTAATAGCTATTTTATTTTGGCTTTTTAAAAATAAGGATCAGAATATAATACTTATCCATATATTTCTTGTCCTTGCATGCAGTCTATTAAGTCCAAAAACTATATTTTTATTTAAAAGTATAAAAAGTAATTCCTAGAATAAGTTTGTATTCTTGCAAAGTCTGAAAAGAAAAAAATAAAGAGCTGGTTTGCATGCAAAATGTAGATTATTTTAACTTACTCTTTGACTTCAACAAAATAGTATTTATATGACAATATTTAAATCAAACAAAATTCACAGAAAATCTGATAGTTTCTTTGTGAAGGAAATGCCAGCTACTAAAATTAATAGCCTCCCAAATTTCAGTATCATAATAAAATTTTAATTGTCATTTATGTAAAAAATCCAAAGGAAGTGATTGGTGGGTAGTCTTCCACTGCGTGATTCAGGGACCCAGAATTTTTCCATCTTTTGACTCCATCATTCCTTAGGTGCACTGGCCTTTCACTTCTAGCTGACAACAAGAGTGGATCCTGCATGGAAATTATACTAGACTAGGCCTGGACATGATGCACATCATTTCTGTACACGTTCCCTTAGCTAGAGCTGTCATGTGGTAACTTCTGAGTGAGGCAAGAAAATGTCAGCTAGCCTTGTGCAAGGGAAAAAGAGGAAACAGTTTGGTGATAAATTAGTAATCTACCGTGGAGATTGCCTATGCCTTATCCTTCTTCCTGCACCTAGAACACAGAGTTGACAATAGCAAGTCTCATCTAGCTCAAAGTCTGGCATATCCAGACAATGTGCAGTCCTCTTTCTCAGGTTTGAATGTCAAGAGATTGTTTTGAGCCATGTTGAGGCTGAGGTGCCTATTGGCTATCTAAGTGGAGAGGTTGAGCGAGTAGCTGGGTATATGTGGTGTCCATATGTTCCGCTTTGCCCAGGGCAGTCCTGATTTATGCCTGTTATCTTGGAATAATTACTAATAGGACCTACTCTCTCTAAAATGTATTCAGTTTAGATGATATGTTATATGGGTATAAAAGCTTGAAGTTTAGACTATGACTACATAAAATTTTTGGTTATTCTTTGAGGTATAGCTGTCATTTAAAATTGTGGACCCTCAGGTACTCTGACATTTAGAAATCAGGAAGAAGAGGAGGATTCAGATAAGGTGACTAAGGCTAGTCACTGGCCAGTGACTAGGAAGTGAACCAGGAGAGTGTGGATGTCACATGACGTGCAGAAAAAGTAGAAATAATGACTGCTCTCATGGATCTCACAGTCTTCTGAAAAGAATGAAACTTTTAAAAAGTAAATTAAATTACATTTCTAGATTAATCTTCCATCTCTTAGTCCCAGGAAACTTTAACTCCAAAAATAGAGAATAAATCAAGGTTCTTTTAATGCACCATGGTTTTAGTTTTCTGCGTGTTCTACCAGCTGTGTCCTCTGCCTACACTTCCTTTCATCCTTTATCCCTTTGGTGAATTCCTACTCATAATTCAAGGTCCTTCTCAAAAGTTTAGGAAGCTTCCCCCAAATCCCCACACCAGGCAACATTAGTGACTTCACACAATTGACTATCATTAGTTACTCCTTCCTCCCAAGATCTATCCCAAACAAGCTTATTTTATTCATCATTATATCCTCAGCTCCTACAAGCCTATCATGCACACAATAAGGGCTCCTATAAATCTTTGATGAATTATAATACACTGAGTTATCTCATTGCATTGTAGTAACATGCTAATGAGAGGATCTACTCCTACTACACTGAGAATCCTTGGGAATGGAACAAGCTCTTATTTATTATTTAAGTAAACTTTTAACTGATAAATAACTCATATATAGCAATGTGTATAAACCATAAGTGTACTGCTTAATAGATTTTTACAAACTGGACACACCCATGTAACCAAAATCTAGCTTGAGAAACAGAAGAGGAAGCATGTCAGAACATTTCCTGCTTCATTACATTCACGAAGACCCACAACCAAGATTTAACTACTGTGCTGACTTTTAACACTTATTTATTTATTTAATTGAATGTTATGTTCTTTAAATTCTATAGTGCTTTACAATTTTCAAAAGTTGCACAAACATGATTTCATATAATCCCATAGTAACCCATTTTTTCCCTCTACCCCTATATTGCTCCTCCTCCTTCCCTCCCCCCACTGGTAACCACTAGTTTGTTCTCTGTGTGTAAGTCAGCTTCTTTTTTGTTTTATTCACTGATTTGTTGTATTTTCTAGATTCCACATATAAGTGATATCATACAGTATTTGTCTTTCTCTGTCTGACTTGTTTCACTTATCATAATGCCCTCCAAGTCCATCCATGTTACTGCAAATGGCAAAATTTCATTCTTTTTTTATGACTGAGTGGTATTCCATTGTATATATACACCACATCTTCTTTATCCATTCATCTGTTGATGGACACTTAGATTGTTTTCATGTCTTGGCAATTGTAAATAATGCTGCTGTGAACATTGGGGTGCATGTATCTTTTCAAATTAGTGTTTTTATTTTTTCTGGGTATATACCCAGGAGTAGAACTGCTGGGTCATATGGTAGTTCTGTTTAGGTTTTTGAGAAACCTCCATACTGTTTTCCACAGTGCCTGCACCCATTTACATTCCCACCAATAGTGTACAAAGGGTTCCTTTTCTCCACATCCTCATCAACACTTGTATTTGTGGTCTTTTTGATGATAGCCATTCTGACAGGTGTGAGGTGCTATCTCATTGTGGTTTTGATTTGTATTTCTCTGATGATTAGTGATATTAGTGATTTTCATGTGCCTGTTGCCACCTGTATACCTTATTTGGAAAAATGTCTATTTAGGTTTTCTGCCCATTTTTAATTGTGTTTTTCTTTGATATTGAGTTGTATGAGCTGTTTATATATGTTGGATACTAACCCCTTATTGGTCATATTATTTGCAAATATCTTCTCCCATCCAGTAGGTTGTCTTTTTGTTTTGTTGATGGTTTCCTTTGCTGTGCAAAAACTTTTAAGTTTAATTAGGTTCCATTTGTTTATTTTTGCCTCTGTTTCCTTTGCTTTCAGAGATGGAGCCAAAAAGCACTGCTGCAATTTATGTCAAGGAGTGTTCCACCTATGTTTTCCTCTAGGAATTTTATAGTATCTGGTCTTAATCCATTTAGGTCTTTAATCCATTTTGAGTTTATTTTTGTGTGTGGTGTTAGAGAATGTTCTAATTTTATTCTTTTACATGTATCTGTCCAGTTTCCCCAGCACCATTTATTAGACTGTCTCTTCTCCATTATTTATTCTTGCCTCTTTTGTCATATATTAATTAAATGTAAGTGTGTCAGTTTATTTCTGGCCTCTCTATTCTGTTCCACTGATCTATGTGTCTGTTTTTGTGCCAGTGCCATACTTTTTTGATGACTGTAGCTTTATAGTATAGTCTGAAGTCAGGGAGCATGATTCCTTCAGCTCTGTTCTTTCTCAAGATTGTTTTAGCTATTAAGGGTCTTTTGTGTTTCTATACAATTTTTAAAATTATTTGTTCTAGTTCTGTGAAAAATTCCATTGGTATTTTGATAGGAATTGCATTGAATCTGTAGATTGCCTTTGGTACTATTGTCATTTTAACATTATTAAGTCTTCCAGTCCAAGAACATTGTGTATCTTTCCATCTGTTTGTGTCATCTTCAATTTCTTTCACCAGTGTCTTATAGTTTTCTGAGTACAGGTCTTTTACCTCCTTAAGTAGGTTTATTCCTAGGTATTTTATTCTTTTTGATGCAATGGTAAATGGGATTGTTTTCTTATTTTCTCTTTCTGATAGTTTGTTGTTAGTGTATATAAATGCATCAGATTTCTGTATATTATTTATTTATTTATTTATTTTTGCAGTACGCGGGCCTCTCACTGCCGTGGCCTCTCCCATTGCGGAGCACAGGCTCCAGACACGCAGGCTCAGTGGCCATGGCTCACGGGCCCAGCCGCTCTAGCGGCATGTGGGATCTTGCTGGACCAGGGCATGAACCCATGTCCCCTGCATTGGCAGGCGAACTCTCAGCCACTGCACCACCAGGGAAGCCCTGTATATTAATTTTTATCCTGCAAATTTACCAAATTCATTAATGAGCTCTAATAGTTTTCTGGTATCATCTTTAAGATTTTCTATGTATAACATCATGTCATCTGCAAACAGTGACAGTTTTACTTCTTCCTGTCCAGTTTGGATCCCTTTTATTTCTTTTTCTTACTTGACTGCTGTGGCTAGGACTTCCAAACCTTGAATAAAAGTGGCAAGAGTGGGGCTTCCCTGGTGGTGCAGTGGTTGGGAGTCTGCCTGCTGATGCAGGACATGGGTTTGTGCCCTGGTCCGGGAGGATCCCACATGCCGTGGAGCGGCTGGGCCCGTGAAACATGGCTGCTGAGCATGCGCGTCCAGAGCCTGTGCTCTGCAATGGGAGAGGCCACAGCAGTGAGAGGCCCGCGTACCGCAAAAAAAAAAAAAAAAAGAATGGCAAGAGTGGACATCCTCGTCTTGTTCCTGATCTTAGAGAAAATGCTTTCAGCTTTTCACCATTGAGTAAGCTGTGGGTTTGTCATATATGGCCTTTATTATGTTGAGGTAGATTTCCTCTATGTCCACTTCCTGGATAGTTTTTATCATAAATGTATGTTGAACTTTATCAAAAGCTTTATTGCTTTATTTGCATCTATTGTTATGATCATATGGTTTTTATGCTTTGTTTGTTAATGCGGTGTATCACACTGACTGATTTGTAGGTATTGAAAAATCCTTGCATCCCTGGGATAAATCCCACTTGATCATGGTGTATGATCCTTTTAATGTATTGTTGGATTTGGTTTCCTAATATTTTGTTGAGGATTTTTACATCTATGTTCATCAGTGGTATTGGTCTGTAATTTTCTTTCTTTTTCTTGTGATATCTTTTTCTGGTTTTGGTATCAGGGTGATGCTTGCCTCATAGAATGAGTTTAGAAGTGTTCCTTCCTCTGCGGGTTTTTGGAATAGTTTCAGAAGGATAGGTGTTAACTCTTCTCTAAATATTTAGTAGAATTCATCTATGAAGTCATCTGGTTTGGACTTTTGTTTGTTGGAAGTTTTAAAATTACTGATTCAATTTCATTACTGGTAGTTGGTCTGTTCCTATTTTCTATTTCTTCCTAGTTCAGTCTTGGGAGATTGTACCTTTCTAAGAATTTGTCCATTTCTTTTAGGTTGTCCATTTTATTGGCATGTAATTGTTCATAGCAGTCTCTTATGATTCTTTGTATTTGCGTGGTGTCAGTGGTTGTAACTTCTCAGGTTAAATCTCAAGAGTTAGCTATTGTTCTGACTTTTAACACTTTAGATTAGTTTCGTATCTTTTTGATTTTTAGAGTTATATAAATGGAATTACACATTACATACTCATTTATATCTGGCTTCTTTCACTCAATATTATTTTATAGGAGTCATTCATGTTGCCTATAGTTGTGGTTCATTGATATTCATGTAGAGTTTTCTATTAAATAAATATACTTCAACTTATCTGTTCTAGTCTTGATGGACATTTGGGTTTCCAGTTAGGGTAATTTACTATGAACTATATTGCTACAGACATCCTTGTGCATGCCTTTTTATTTACATTTGTACAAATTTTTTTTGGAGGGGGTATATACCTAGGAGTGAAATTTCTAAGTATAGAGTATACTTATCTTTAGCTCTAGTAGATACTCATCAAACAATTTTTACAAATGGTTGTATGAATCTGTACACTCACCAGCAGTTTATGAGAATTCAGTTTTTCTACATCCTCACCAATACTTGTTGTTTTCTTTATCATTTTAGCCATTCTGGTAAGTGTGTAAGGGAAATACATTGTGGTTTTAAATTGTACTGCCTTGATGCCTATTTAAGATGAGCACTATTCCATATAATTAATAACCATTTATATAACTTTGTCTTGGTAATATGCTCATTTTTCTGTTGGAGTCGTCTGTCTTTATTCTTAATGATTTGTAACAATTCTTCATATATTTTTGTGTATGAGTCCTCTATTGGATATAGCTATTGAATTTATCTCCTTTCACTCTGATTATCTTTTGATTCTCTTCATGGTATTTCTCAAAGAACAAAAAGCCTTAATTTTAATGTAGTTAATTTCATTTATTCTTTTTACCCTTTTATGATTCCCACTTTTTGTTTGCTGTTTAAGAAATCTTTTCTTATCCCAAGGTATTGAGATTTTCTCCTATTTTTTCTTTTAAGAGCTTTATGCATTTTGCTCTCCTCATTTGGATCTGTAATCTATCTCAAGTTGATTTTTGTGTGTAGTGTGAAATAAATGGTAAGATATATATTTTTCAGATAGTCCATTTATCATATACCTATATTGAAAACATCACTTTCCCCAGTTTACTGCACCATTACCTTCATCATAATTTAGTGTCCAAATATGTATGGGTCTATTTCTGGACAGTCTATTCTGTTCATTTGCATGTTTGTCTATTCATGTGCTCCTATAGAGTGAATAATTGTGTTCCCTCAAAATTCATATGTTAAAACTTAATCCCCAATGTGATGGTATTTGAAAGAGAGGCCTTTGGAAAGTGATTAAGTCATGTGAGTAGAGCCCTCATGAATGGGACTAGAACTGTTATAAAAGAGGCCCCAGAGAGCTTCCTTCCCCCTTCAGTGAAAAGAGAGCCCTATATGAAACAGGAAGTGGGAATTCACCAGATACCAAATCTGCCAGTGTCTTGATCTTGGACTTCCCAGCCTCTGGAACTGCAAGAAGTAAATTTCTGATGTTTATAAGCTACCCAGTCTTTAGTATTCTGTTGTGGCAGCCTGATAGGACTAAGACATGTGCTATACCACACTATCTTAATTACTATAGTTTTTAATAGGAAAATATGGGCAGAATAAGTCTTCTAGTATTTTTCCTATCAATTAGTTTTGCTTTGGCTATCCTGTGCATTTTACATTTATATATAAATTGTAAAATTAGCTTGTTGATTTCTTCAAAAGATCCTGCTAGGATTTTGATTTGGATTATAACAAATCTGTGAATCAATTAAGGGAGAATTTCTTCCATCTTAGCAATAGTCATTGTTCCAAACCATACACATGGTATGTCCCTGCATTTATTTAAGTCACTTATTTTTGCATTCCATATGCATAATATGTGCCTGGAACTCAGCTGACCCTCAAAAACATAAACTCTCATACGCCCTCTCCTTCCACTCTTATGTCCTCAATCAACTATGATCTCCCATATTTCCCCCTTTTATACCATGTGATTCTCAACTAAAAATACTTAGTTTACTCCTCAGAGATTATCTTTCATTCAGATCCAAAATTCTCTGAAGTATCAACTGGGCTATGTAATCTGTGCTCTCTAAGAAAACAAGGCAAAGATTCTTCTCAAGTTAGTACCTTTATTATTTTACCTATGTTAGTAGGAGACAGTACCTCCTATCACAGTAATATATATGGAATATGAGGCCCTTCCACACAAGGATGACACAACTAGCTAATAATAAATAGAAAATGATAGTGGCAGATCTATCTTGGCTGTATAAACATACTTCCAAATAGAATGACTCACAGATACATGTTTTACTTAACAAATATTAGACTTGGTATCAATATATGAATTTATTTATATAGGAAGCTTCAAGTGAAGTTATCATATATTCTAATGCCATCTAATACTCACATATAATTTTTCAAAATTTGTGCCCCAGTAATGTGCAGAGCCTAGATCTCTTTAACCAGACCTTCCAATGATGACAGCTCAAACTTTACTTCCATGGGCCTCTGCTGGCTTTGCAGTGTGTGTATATGCATGCATGTTGGTGGGCAAGTGTACTGGCACATCTCAATCACTTAATCAATAAACAGCTCTATTCTTTTTAAAACTGTAGTTTCCAACTCCTGACAATTGCAGCACTAAAGAAATGGCCACGTAACTTCTCATACTCTGCTTTGACTAGAATAACTAATTACAGTTTAGTACTGTAGGGACAAAGTTATTAGCTAATACTCAGCTCTAGACACTGCAATTCAATTACTGGCCTACAGTCTTTAGAAGCACAAACCTTGGTAATTAGCAGCAAACTTTCATCTTATCTCAGCACAGCATGTAAGCAGTTGCCTCCGGAAGAAGCAGAATCAAAACATAACTAAGAGCAGCACATGTATGTATTCTAGATCTATAATTGTTACTGAGGGTCACAGAAGCCTCAGCAGGGCAGGGTTCAATGCAGAGAACTTTGACACTTTGAAAATGAGTCAAGTGTGCTATTTTCTAGCAAGAAGTTGTGTTAGGAATAATTTAAAGAGTGTAAAGTAGATTGTCTTATTTCATAAATTTGAGGATAGAGCTGAAAAGGACTAAGCCTATCACTCTAATAACTATTTAAATAAAGAAACTAAAGTCCAAAAAGATTATGGGACTTGCATACAAAGTCACATAGCTAATTAGATCCCTGGCTAGGACTAGAACTCCAATCTCCAAATGACCCATCATTGCTGTTTCCATTGCACCCTCTAAGCATCAGGTCTCCTGCAAAGGACATTTTCAAGTTGGAAAGAAGCACTTATCACCAATTCTGTTCCTAGTAGCCTTTTACTAAGTTAAACATAAAATTGTGTATAATATGGTACACTACTTTTCAGTCTGCGAAAGGCAGGGATAGATGGTCTCCTTTGCATTATCTAAATGTATTGAACAAATTATTCAAATGGAATAGTGTAGAGATGTTCCAAAGAGGCAGGGTGAAATCACTTTCATATCTAATTTAGCTTTTATGGAAAGTTCAAAAATCCAAGTGGTGAATGAAAGAGGAGAGATTTCTACACAAGAACTTGGTTATTTTGCAATCAACAAATACTTACAGACCCATTCTCAATTCAGCTGGGTGAATACATGCTATATTTATGCCACTCATTAGATTCAACATAAGCAGTTGATGTCTGTTTGACATGGAATAGCTAAATCATCCTAATAAAATAGAGAATTGTTTACTTTAAATAGATATTTAAGTACACCTGATGTTTAGAAGGGCTGAGTGGCTTGGTCAAGTTTATAAAGGTAGTCATTGTCAGAGAGAGTATCCAAACCCTTGCCTCCTGACTCTCAGAGCCATTTTTTTTTTAATTTTGCCACAGAATTTTAGTCTAGAAATAAGAGATACCCATGGGGGAAATGGAGAGTGGACTAGAAACCAGAAAATGAGCATACTGAATCCCGTTGTGAATGACTGGCTGTCCATCCAAATGCCTGTTCACTTGACTCCTCTGAGTTTCAGCTATCAAATTCCACAAAATAAAGAAATACCGAAGGGCTTCCCTGGTGGTGCAGTGGTTGGGAGTCCGCCTGCCGATGCAGGGGACACGGGTTCGTGCCCCGGTCTGGGAGGATCCCACATGCCGTGGAGCGGCTGGGCCCGTGAACCATGGCCGCTGAGCTTGCGCGTCCGGAGCCTGTGCTCCGCAACGGGAGAGGCCACAACAGTGAGAGGCCCACATACCGCAAAAAAAAAAAAGAAATACCCAAGAATTATTTTATTTTATGTAAATTTGATTCCAAGTGTAAAAGATTGAAACAGTATTATATTATCTAGACTAGATATACATTTCTAAATCTTTCTAGAGGTTAATACTCCAATAGAGATAATTATTTACCTACTCAATCTGTATTTCCCAACAGCGAAGAATTTGTGTGTGTGATATTAACTAAAAGCTGCATCATTCTTTTAGCATCAAATGCAAAAATTAACACATATTTAAATGTACTATAGTTGGTTTTCCAGACAAAAGCTGTGGAAATTTTCTTTCATTAAGAAAATATTTCTTAAGGTATTGTAACTGCCTTACCTCAGTAATTGTTCTCCCTGAGGCACAGCAATTATCTTACACAGCAAAAGCTAAAGCCACATATTAGGCGTGTTCCTGGGGACAAAGGAATAGTATCAAATGAGATCCAGTAGGGTAATAATATAGCTGAAAGTGCATTGTAAACTACAAAACAAAATTATACATAGCATTAGGAACGTCAGCATGGAATAGTGGAAGGAGCACTGGAGTTGACATCAGGAAATAGATTTCAGTCCCAGCTTGGCCACTTACTAGCTAAATGAGTTTAAGCAAGTCACACAACTTCTCTGACCTTCATCTGTTAAATAGGGATAATAATAATTGCCCTTCCTGATTTGTAGAGTTGCAGTGGGAGAGGGGATGAGGTAACATATGCTAAAGTGTGTTATAAAATGTATCATATTTGACAAATGTTAAATAAACAATGTTATTTTCTACTTGCATACTGAAGAGTTCCATTACATATTCACATGTCAACATCTCCTGTGTATTAAACTTTTACCCTAGAGTCATGACTTTGGTGTATGCCATTATTAAAGTAATTTAACCTCCTTTATCATTTAATTTCCTTCTCCCCAGTCCTTTGAGCCTTTAAATCCTTTGCATCTCTCTTAAATTTAGATCAGGCATTCCTAAATCAGACTAGTCTAGTTGAGTCCAATAGAACTGGTTGGAAACCACACTTTGTCTCTCATTAGCTGTGTAGACTTGGGGAAGATCTTTAAATCTCTCTAAGCCTCAGTTTTTTAATCTATAAAATGGATTATTGTGAAATTTAAATGAGCAAATAATCCATGGGAAATTCTTAGTAAAATTCCCTTAATCCAATATTTTTATTGCAGTAATTCCAGGATGAAAATATGTGGAAGCAATAGCTACTATGAATAGAATAATTATGTTCTCAAAAGCAGTGTAGTCTAGTCATTCATGTATGGGTCTCAGGCAATACTAGGGGCTTTATTCTTACATCCATAGCAAAACATAATAGACATGGTTTTTCTTCATCAGTTTTGTTCCTTTGAACTTGAGTGTGCTAAAAAATCTATACTAGGGCTTTATTCTTACATCCATAGCAAAACATAATAGACATGGTTTTTCTTCATCAGTTTTGTTCCTTTGAACTTGAGTGTGCTAAAAAATCTATACTAAGAATTTTGAAATAAAATAACTTTATTCTTCTGAATCTTCTCCTGAATTTTTAAATGCTAACAAATAGTCACAGTTGAAAATTATAGTTATTTAGAAGGATTCTTTTTTTTTTCTTAATAGTACATACTATGTTGTGTTCGGATTCTGGGGCAATAAATTTTCTTTTATTCTTGTTTAGCAATGCCTTTACAATTATTTCCTTTTTTAATGACAGGTTCCCCCAAATTAGTTAGTTTTGTTTTTGTTTTTACCAATATATCAAGTATGTAAATGACAATTTTCAACTCAGTAT
Organism: Mesoplodon densirostris; assembly: GCF_025265405.1. Taxonomy (NCBI): domain Eukaryota; kingdom Metazoa; phylum Chordata; class Mammalia; order Artiodactyla; family Ziphiidae; genus Mesoplodon; species Mesoplodon densirostris. The sequence goes on from NC_082664.1 coordinate 40,357,448, forward strand.
ACTTAAGACAATGTGGTGTTGAATTCAAATTTGAATCTCCAGTATGTCTGTCTCCAGTAAAACTATGTGAATGTTTGTTTAATTATTACCCCTGCATTGTTCATGACTTATGTAATTATTTTTCTTCTGGGTTAATGATCAATATTTTCATTTGTCTTGGTGAATAGTTATGGAAATAGTCTTAATTTCATGTCTATTTATTGATAAATTTATATTTTTTTCTGTGAGAGGAAGTTTGTGAGTTGAAAGGAATTTTTGGAAAGTTTATGGTTCTATTTTTAGATATTATTTGAATTTTTAATTGTTGGAAAAAACGTAACATAAAACTTACCAACTTAAACTGTACAGTACAGTGTGTTAAATATATTCTCATGTTTGTACCACTGGGGAAAAATGCAATGCTCCTGGGCATGAGCATAAATTGATATCAATAGTGAGACTTTGCCGCCATTAATTCTAAAATATGTGTCATTAACTTAGCAGGAGTAGAAATAAGTAAGGATATTGATATTTGTGACTTGAAAAGATGTAGACAGATATTTTCCAGTGACAAAACATTTGGTAAAGTGGCTATCTCTAATTGCCTTCCAATGCTGTATTTCTTTTGGAACAGTTTGGAAAGCAGAATATTAGTAGTGAGTTGGGGTTGTGACTGGTTACATTTAGCAAGGCATGAGAAGAAAGAGGTGATCACTGGCAAGAATTGGCTGGCTTGTAAGCAGGTATGGAAAGGAATTTAGAACAGGGAAAACCAGAAATAAGATTGAAAAGTCATTGTACAAAATAGTCTATTAAGACAGTTTTGTGGCAAAGATCAGATAATAGATATGACTTCCCATCAAGTCCGATGCCTTCAAAGTAGTTTCCATCATGGAGAAAGAGACAGAGGCAGAGAGCAACAGAGAGACATGGTGCCAACAAAGAAGAGGATTAAACCAGGCTTGAGAATTATATCTAGGAAAGAACTTTTTGTGAGGTTGCAGGAGCATGGAATTGACTATAAACAGATCAAAAACTCACTAAATTTTTTAGATAATTGTATTGCCAAAGAAACCATAAGCTTGGTCTTAAAAAGTCATTTTGCTATGTGAGCTCAAAACCAAACCTTAGGCCCCAAAATTTGCACAGGCAGGAAGAAGCTGAGGAGGACAAATTCTCCAATCCCCAAATTAGGTTTGAACTATAGAGGGAAAAGGACAAAAAAGAACATCCAAAGAGATAGAATCAGGAGCCACAGAGAACAATGGATGAGAGAGCTTATCCCAGATAGCACACTGAGAGACCAACAAAGGAATTTACCCTACTGCCAGGGCAGGGGGGCCTCACAATGCCTGCCTGGCAGATTTCATCATTGCTGTGGACCAGCAACTGCTGAGCCTCTCAGCCATTATTCCCTACCCCTTTTTATGGGAGTGTTTAGTCAGTTATCCTGTTCCTGCTCCACTTTTATACATTGTGCACATGTTTGTATATGCATGTGTGTATATATGCATGCATATTTGTGTGTGTGTGTGTGTGTGTCTAGGGGGGCAGATAACTTGTCTTTATAGTTTATAGGGCACCATATCAGGTTTCACCATCTCAGAAAATGGTACTGCTATTTATACTTTTGCTGAGCCTAAAGAGAGACTTTAAAAAAAATTCTCTTCTCTCAGATTGTTTATCCAGCTCATTAGTCTTACTGGCAAAATAAATCCAGAATTTGACCACTTGTCACTACCTCCATTTCTGCCTCTCTGGTCTAAGTCACCATGATGTCCCTCCAGAATTACTCAAAAAGCCTCCTGATTGGTACCCTCCTCCTATCATTCCGACCGTACAATTTATTTTCCCCACAGCAGCCTGAGCTATCTTTTTAGAGTGGAAGTGAGACAGTGTGAATGCTCTGCTCCGAAGTCTCCATGGCTTCTCCTCACATTTAAAAACCAAAGTCCCTGGCCTCCTCACCAGTCATTCTCCCCAGGTACGAAGTGCCACCCACTCTGCCCTCCTTACCGTTCCTCAAACATGCAGAGCATCCTCTCAGCTCGGGTTCCCCCTCTCCCCATGGCCATCTGCATGGCCCACTTCTTCATTCCATGACTATCTTTGCTCCAGTAACACTTCCTCATAAAGACCCAACCACTTTGCCACTCTTTATTTTTCTTTGTACCCCACATCATCACCTGACGTTTTATGGAATATTTAAGGGGCTTTGTTTTGTTTACTGATGTATACCTTACCCCAAAACAGGGCCTGAAACATGGTAGGTGTTTAACAAATACTCACAATGTGAATGAGTATCTTGTTTGCTGCTATATCTCACCATTAATGTGTCACAAAATAAATGCCATTAGAGTGTAGAATAGGATGGACCCAATGCTATCTGGGGTGGTAAGTGAAAACCTCCCATCAGGGCTAGCTCCATGGATGCCCAACCCGTGCAGTCGTGCAGGCCTTGCATTTAGAAGAGCCCTGCTCTTGGTTGAACGCTCTGCTGCTGCTCTCTTGAAATTCTTAATAATTTTGAACAAAGAGACCTGCTTTTTTTGTAGTGATATAATTCACACACCATACAATTCACCATCTTAAAGTGTACAATTCAGTGTTTTTTAGTATATTCACAAAGTTGTGCAACCATCATCACTATCTAATTCCAGAACATTTTCATTACCCCAAAAAGAAACCCCACACCTGCTGGTAGTCATTCCCCATTTCCCATATCCCCATGCCCCTGGAAAACATTAATATACTTTCTGACTAAATTTGCCTCTTCTGTACACTTCATATAAGTGAAATCATACAATATATAACGTTCTGTGTTAGGCTTCTTTTGCTTAGCGTCAAGGTGTAGCATGTATCAGTCCTTCATTTCCTTTTATGGCTGGGTAATATTCCATTGTAAAGTTATACCACATTTTGTTTGCTGATTCATCCATTAATAGATATTTGGGTTGTTTCTACTTTTGGTCTATCATGAATAATACTACTATGAACATTCATGTATAAGTTTTTGCATGACTGTATGTTTTTAATTTTCTTGGATATATACCTAGGAGTGGAATTGCTGGGTCGTATGACTACTCTATGTTTAACTTTTTGGGAAACTGCCAAGCTGTTTTCCACAGAGACTGTAGTATTTAATATTCCCACCAGCAGTGAATGAGGGTTCCAATTTCTCTGCATCCTCCCAACACTTGGTATTTTCTGTTATTAATAATACTTGTTATCTTTTATTTATAGCCATCCTAGAGGATGTGAAATGTATATCATTGTGGTTTTGGCTTGCATTTCCCTAATGACTATGCTGAACATCTTTTCATGTGCCTATTGGTCATTTGTACACCATCTTTGGGGAAATGTCTATTCAAATTCTTTGACCATTTTTATATATTTATTTTTATAGAAGTATAGTGGACTCACGATGTGTTAATTTCTGGTGTATAGCAAAGTGATTCAGTTATACATACATATATATATATATATTTACACATATATATATATTCTTTTTCAGATTGTTTTCCCTTATAGGTTATTACAAAATATTGAGTATAGTTCCCTGTGCTATACAGTAGGTCCTTGTTGGTTATCTATTTTATATATAGTAGTGTGTATGTGTTAATCTCCCACCTAATTTATCCCTCCCCCTCTACAGTTTCCCCTTTGGTAACCATAAGTTTGTTTTCTATATCTATGAGTCTATTTCTGTTTTGTATATAAGTTTATTTGTATCATTTTCTTTTTTAGATTCCACATATAAGCAATATCATATGATATTTGTCTTTGTCTGTCTGACTTACTTCACTTAGTATGATAATCTCTAGGTCTATTTGTGTTGCTGTAAATGGTATTATTTCATTTGTTTTATGACTAATTCTTTTTTATAACTAGCATTGTATATATTTTCCACATCTTCTTTATCCATTCATCTGTCGATGGACAGGACATTAGGGTTGCTTCCATGTTCTGGCTATTGTAACTATTTTTAAACTTAAATGTTTTTGTTTTTTAATTGTTGAATCATAATATGTCTTTATATATTCTGTATGCTAGATCAGGTATATGATTTGCAAATATTTTCTCCCATTTTGTGAGTTTTTTTACTTTTGTGATAGTGTCCTTTCAAGCAAAAAAGTTTTGAATTTTTGTGAAGCCCAATTTATTTATTTAATATATTTGGTAGCTTGAGATTTAGGTGTCTAAGAAAGCTTTGCCTAATTCAGGGTCACTAAAATTTGTGCCTTGGATTTCTTCTAGGAATTTTATAGTTTTAGCTCTTACATTTAGGTCTTTGATACATTTGGAGTTAAATTTTGTATATGGTATGAGGCTGTCATCCATATTCATATTTTATTTGTAAATATGCAGTTGCCCCAGCACCATTTGTTGAAAAGATTGATCTTTCTTCACTGAATCCCCTTGGCATCCTTGTCAAAAAGCAATTTACCATAAATGCATAGGTATATTTATTTATTTATGTGTTTATTTATTTATTTATTTTAGTTCTATTCCATTGATGTATATGCTAGCACCACACTGCCTTGATTACTATAGCTTTGTAACAAGGTTTTTTTCCTCATGTTTTTGATTTTTTTTTTAAGATTCTTTTCCCATGTAGGCCATTACAGAGTATTGAGTAGAGTTCCCTGTGCTATACAGCAGGTTCTTATTAGTTATCTATTTTATATATAGTAAATGGTATGTATATGTCTGTCCCAATCTCCCAGTTTATCCCTGCCCCCTTATCCCCTGGTAACCATAAGCTTGTTTTCTACATTCGCGACTCTACTTCTATTTTATAAATAAGTTCATTTGTACCCTTGTTTTTAGATAATACATATAAGCAATATCATATGATATTTTTCTTTCTGTGTCTGGCTTACTTCACTCACTATGACAATCTCTAGGTCCATCCATGTTGCTGCAAATGGTATTATTTTGTTCTTTTTTATGGCTGAGTACTATTCCATTGTATATATGTGCCATATCTTCTTTATCCGTTCTTCTGTTGATGGACATTTAGGATGCTTCCATGTCCTGGCTATTATAAATAGTGCTGCAATGAACATTAGGGTGCATGTATCTTTTTGAATTATGGTTTCCTCCAGGTATATGCCTAGGAGTTGGATTGCTGGGTCACATGGTAATTCTATTTTTAGTTTTTTAAGGAACCTCCATACTGTTCTCCATAGTGGCTGTATCAATTTACATTCCCACCAACAGTGTAGGAGGGTTCACTTTTCTCCACACCCTCTTCAGCATTTATAGTTTGTAGATTTTTTGATGATGGCCATTCTGACTGGTGTGAGGTGATACCTCATTAAAGTTTTGATTTGCATTTCTCTAATTAGTTGTAATAAGTTTTTAAGCTGTGAAGTATGAATCCTCCAATTACATTTGTATATTTTGATTTTTTTAAGCTATTATGAGTCCCTTGCATTTGCACCTGAATTTTAGGATCAGCTTGTCCATTTCTGAAAAATAAGCAGTAATAATTTTGATAGGAATTGAATTAAATCTACAGATCAATTTGGGGAATACTGTCATGTTAACAATATTAAGTCTTTCAACCCATAAACATGAGATGTCTTTCTATTTATTTAGGTCTTCTTTAATTTATTTCAACAATGTTTTATAGTTTTTGTGTATAAGTCCTGCACTTATTTTGTTAAAATTTTTCCTAAGTATTCTATTCTCTTTGATGCTATTTTCAATGATGTTATTTTATGAGCTTTATTTTCAGATGGTTCATTACTAGTGTATAGAAATACAATTAACTTTTATGTTGATTTTGTATCCTGTATTCTTTTTTTTTTTTTTAATTTTACAAATTTAATCAGTTATACATATACATATGTTCCCATATCCCCTCCCTTTTGCGTCTCCCTCCCACCCTCCCTATCCCACCCCTCCAGGCGGTCACAAAGAACCGAGCTGATCTCCCTGTGCTATGCGGCTGCTTCCCACTAGCTATCTACCTTACGTTTGGTAGTGTATATATGTCCATGCCGCTCTTTCACTTTGTCACAGCTTACCCTTCCCCCTCCCCATATCCTCAAGTCCATGCTCTAGTAGGTCTGTCTCTTTATTCCTGTCTTACCCCTATGTTCTTCATGACATTTTTTTCCTTAAATTCCATATATATGTGTCAGCATACAGTATTTGTCTTTCTCTTTCTGACTTACTTCACTCTGTATGACAGACTCTAGGTCCATCCACCTCATTACAAATAGCTCAATTTCATTTCTTTTTATGGCTGAGTAATATTCCATTGTATATATGTGCCACATATTCTTTACCCATTCATCCGATGATGGACACTTAGGTTGTTTCCATCTCCGGGCTATTGTAAATAGGGCTGCTATGAACATTTTGGTACATGTCTCTTTTTGAATTATGGTTTTCTCAGGGTATATGCCCAGTAGTGGGATTGCTGGGTCATATGGTAGTTCTATTTGTAGTTTTTTAAGGAACCTCCATACCGTTCTCCATAGTGGCTGTACCAATTCACATTCCCACCAGCAGTGCAAGAGTGTTCCCTTTTTTCCACACCCTCTCCAGCATTTATTGTTTCTAGATTTTTTGATGATGTCCATTCTGACTGGTGTGAGATGATATCTCATTGTAGTTTTGATTTGCATTTCTCTAATGAGTAAAGATGTTGAGCATCCTTTCATGTGTTTGTTGGCAGTCTGTATATCTTCTGTGGAGAAATGTCTATTTAGGTCTTCTGCCCATTTTTGGATTGGGTTGTTTGTTTTTTTGTTATTGAGCTGCTTGTAAATTTTGGAGATTAATCCTTTGTCAGTTGCTTCATTTGCAAATATTTTCTCCCATTCTGAGGGTTGTCTTTTGGTCTTGTTTATGGTTTCCTTTGCTGTGCAAAAGCTTTGAAGTTTCATTAGGTCCCATGTGTTTATTTTTGTCTTTATTTCCATTTCTCTAGGAGGTGGGTCAAAAAAGATCTTGCTGTGATTTATGTCATAGAGTGTTCTGCCTATGTTTTCCTCTAGGAGTTTGATAGTGTCTGGCCTTACATTTAGGTCTTTAATCCATTTTGAGCTTATTTTTGTGTATGGTGTTAGGGAGTGATCTAATCTCATACTTTTACATGTCCCTGTCCAGTTTTCCCAGCACCACTTATTGAAGAGACTGTCCTTTCTCCACTGTACATTCCTGCCTCCTTTATCAAAGATAAGGTGACCATATGTCCATGGGTTTATCTCTGGGCTTTCTATCCTGTTCCATTGATCTATATTTCTGTTTTTGTGCCAGTACCGTACTGTCTTGATTACTGTAGCTTTGTAGTATAGTCTGAAGTCAGGGAGCCTGATTCCTCCAGATCCATTTTTCGTTCTCAAGATTGCTTTGGCTATTCGGGGTCTTTTGTGTTTCCATACAAATTGTGAAATTTTTTGTTCTAGTTCTGTGAAAAATGCCATTGGTAGTTTGATAGGGATTGCATTGAATCTGTAGATTGCTTTGGGTAGTAGAGTCATTTTCACAATGTTGATTCTTCCAATCCAAGAACATGGTACATCTCTCCATCTATTTGTATCATCTTTAATTTCTTTCATCAGTGTCTTATAATTTTCTGCATACAGGTCTTTTGTCTCCTTAGGTAGGTTTATTCCTAGATATTTTATTCTTTTTGTTGCAATGGTAAATGGGAGTGTTTCCTTGATTTCACTTTCAGATTTTTCATCATTAGTATATAGGAATGCCAGAGATTTCTGTGCATTAATTTTGTATCCTGCAACTTTACCAAATTCATTGATTAGCTCTAGTAGTTTTCTGGTAGCATCTTTAGGATTCTCTATGTATAGTATCATGTCATCTGCAAACAGTGACAGCTTTACTTCTTCTTTTCCGATTTGGATTCCTTTTATTTCCTTTTCTTCTCTGATTGCTGTGGCTAAAACTTCCAAAACTATGTTGAATAAGAGTGGTGAGAGTGGGCAACCTTGTCTTGTTCCTGATCTTAGTGGAAATGGTTTCAGTTTTTCACCATTGAGGACGATGCTGGCTGTGGGTTTGTCATATATGGCCTTTATTATGTTGAGGAAAGTTCCCTCTATGCCTACTTTCTGCAGGGTTTTTATCATAAATGGGTGTTGAATTTTGTCAAAAGCTTTCTCTGCATCTATTTGTATCCTGTATTCTTGTTGAACTCCTTTATTAGCTCTAATAGTTTTGTGTGTATGTGTGTGTGCGCGCGCGTGGATTTTCTGTGTACCTGATTATGTCATCTCCAAATCAAGATAGTTTTAATTCTTTTTCATTCTGGATGTCTTTTGTTTCATTTTCTTGACAATTTCCCTGGCTAGAACCTTTAGCACAATGTTGAATAGGGGTGGCAAGATGGTACATGCTTTTCTCTTTCCTGAACTCAGGGGAGAGATTTCAGTATTTTACCATTAAGCATGATGTTAGAGGGCCTGAATTTTTATGTTGTATTTGGTCCTACATATTATGTAGCTGGTCCTGCCTCATAAAGAAGAGCACAGTTGGGCTGAGGATTAAAAGAGAAGTAGGAGCTCCCCAGCAGGTTAGGAGGAGGAGAGAGAACAATATGTGCAATATTAGATTCTGGATCTCAGAGTGATTCAGTGGCTGGTGTGTTAAGGTCAAGTGAGACTGAAGAAAATAGAGATTGGAGGGGCAGGTAGACTGAACCACTGTAGGCTTGCTGACTTTATTAAAGAGCTTTAGTTTTACTTTGTGACTTTTTGCGTGGGACACTATCATATCTGATACACAATAGCAAAGAATGGAATAAAGGGAAATGAAGCTAGAAATTGAGGCAAGGAGGACAAATCATGGATTACTGCAATATTTGAGACAGTGAATCTAAGCCTTGCCAGCTTTACCTTGGAACAGCTATATTCTTGGTTTTGAAGACTTTAGCTTCCTTCTTTTATTATTTTTTTAATGAAAAAACTTTAGTTATAAAAAAATGTAATTGTATCAGTAATTCTAGAATGTCCTGCATTTGCATCTTACTCACCACCCTTATTCACATTAGGCATTTCCCAACACATTAGCAGAATCAAAACATATTCTTTTTCTCACTTCCTTTTTCCTTTCTACTCACCTCCCTTCCTTCCTTTTTCTTTACATTAATCAGTTAATTAATTCCTCAAAGTTTATTTAGGACCTAAGAGGCTAAACTAGATCTGTAACACATTCCTTGTCCCTGAAGAGCCTATAGATCTATGAGTGGCTGAAATGAAGGAAGGCAGCCATATTTCAAACAGAGTGTGATGCATCATTGTTATCCTTCAGTCACACATGGTCACCTACCACAGCTCTGTCACTGTGGCCTTTGTTAAGAAAAGTTTATAGCCTCTGATATATACATGATAGTGTTTAATAAGTACCACTTTGTTGTATTAGTTCAGGTTGGAATGATTGAAAGGACTAGAGTTAGAATTAGTGACTAAGTTTAGAGAAGCAGTAAAAAGAACGAAAGAACCAAACCAACTAGATCCTTAAATGTCAGATGAACTGGAGCTGCTGCTTGATTGCATATAGCTATAGATTCCTAGTCAATTCACAGATCTGGAAAGTGATGGGTCATTTCGGAGAGCGCACCTCTATCCTCCAAATTACATAACACTAAATCCATGTCATTAAATAAATGATTCTAACCCCTTTTTTTCCCTTGCCTTTATTGGATTTCAAAGTTCAGTACACATTCAAATTATTTAATTTTGATATCCCTTTTATGATCAAATGTCCTACTTTTGAAATGGAAAGCTCAGTTGGCCATGTTCCCTGTTAAGTTTAAGAAGATTTTATCATTTAAATAAATTAAACCTTCTAGCATGGGCTCCACAGAACCTAATGAAGCAAGGAGAAGACAAGCTTAAATGAAATAAACCTCTTTGCTGATAGAAAGAGTACAGACTAGTGTGCATTCTACCAATAAATGTGTGGCTAGAATCACAGCCTGGTTCGTGATTTTTCTTTTTTAATTTTGTCCTTAATTTTTTGGTGTTCATTAGCAATTTGATTTGCCATTGAGCAAAAGACACAGAATACATGAAGTGCAGAAGGTTCTAGGTTAATAACACTGAGGAAAAAAAACAAATGTTGCATTTTTTAAAAGCTAATTTGATTATCAAGCACCATGTTGATAATCATCGATATATATATTTTTTACATGGTTTAATTCATGTAAGTTGATCTCCTATGAACTTCACTCAGATCCTTTATCATTTCCTAAAATAATGTTTTGGGGGATTTTGTTTTTTAATCTTTGCCTTCTAGGGAAAAATCATCATCATTTCCATGTTATCATTAAGCAGAATTCATCTATATAGCTTATGTATTGAATTATTGAATTAACAGGAATATTTTTGCTTTCTGTATGACACATTACCAATGTAAGAATCAACTGGATTATGAAAACTCTTATTGTTTGAAGATTCTTTCAATTACCAAAAAGTAGCATGCAGATTTTTAAACTAAACTATACACTGTTTTGGAAGGTTTAACTAAATAAAATTTATCAATCTTTCTATTCCTTATTAATTTGAACCATTTTATTTTACATGATTAAAAAGTTAAAGGTAAAAAGCACTTCTTTAAAAGGAAAGATTCAGCATGAGCTCAGATAATTTGAGAGTGTTCATACTTGTAATAGTAATGTAGAATAATTTCCATCATATTTTTTATGATGAGATGTAGTCTCCTTAGTAATAAAAATAGATTGTTATTCAAACTGGGAGTTTAGGGTCATAAAGTGATCCTCAAAACTATAAGGACTTATAAGGATGGCTTATTACATTTAAAGGTTTTGAAATACAGTAAGTTTTGTTTTATTTGTTATATAATGAATTTTTTATATTAAGACACAACAAAAAGCTATCATGCTTTACATGTAAGACATAGATCAACTGGTTGTGACACCTCAGTAGATTATTATTCTTTAAACCCTGTAAATATAATAAAATCAACTCTTTTTTTGTTTCTTTGTTTTTAATTTCAGGGCCTATATTCTCTTACCTTGCATTAGGAAAGTTTTGCTTTGTCATCAACTAGAAAATAAGTTCTTAATGGATGTCATTCTATTCTTACAATTGAAGGATTCTGATTCAAGTTCTTTAAAGATTGATTTGTGGGTCAAAGATCTGAACCTGATTCTACTCAGCAAGAATTTGTCAACTCTACTTGTTTAACAAGCACAGAGCTTCAATTGTTTGTTCAATTCACCACTTTGAGGAATGGTTCATCATGGCAAATGCTCTATGAAGGGTTACCTGTTGGATGTTAAACTACTGTATCACTCCCTACTTCACCCACTCACCTATCCAGGTTTTCACAGGGTCCAGAAGGTGGTGTCAGAGTTATTTTGAGGAGCTGCAGTAGAGTATAATTGTTAAGACTATTTGTAATCTGACTCCTTGGATTTGTATCCTGACCACTTACTAGCTGTGTGACCTAATGCAAACCATTTAAACTCTTTGTGCCTCAGTTTGCTCTTCCATAACATGAGAATAATAGGACCTGCCTCATAGAGTAGTTATGACAGTTAAATGAGATAATATGTTTGTGACCTCTTTGTTATATGCAAATTTTTATGTGTTTTTCAATAAGCCATAATTTCTGTTCTGCAGTCAAAAGAAATAAAATAAATTTAGTCTCATTCAGTAAACTCCATTCAAACCAATAGTTTTTTTAGAGTGACCTCAGGCTTAAAAGCTTGGTTATTGTAAATAGTTTATCAAATCCAGGTGTGAACTCTTAGGATTCTGTCTTCCATATACAAAACCTCATTCTTTCTCATTTCATTTTACATCTTCTTGGTGGCAAAATATGCCAACCCATTTCTATCTCATTTGTCCCTCGATGCAGACTGGCAGCCTGGCCCTGTGACAGAATTTTTTTTTTCTTTGTTCTCAGTAGTTTGGCATTAGGAGTCTTTGTTCTCCACTTAATAGTAGCAGTGCAAATGCCTTTGTTGGTTCTTGGTGGGGTGGGGCCGGCTGGTGATAAGGGAAACTGGAGAAAGAAGCCTTTTTCTACTGATATTTTACATGGGTACATCATACCCTTAAATCACAAAGCATCCCAAACTTGGTAAGCACACAATAATTTTAAGCAATTATTAGCCATTGTATTGAAAATTTAAAACATAAAGCTGTGGCCTAAGATGTCCACAGATTCTCAGTCTCCAGGAACCCCAAATCTTTCATAAACTGTGAACTTCACATGGCAGTATCAGTATGTCCCATTCAGGTAAATAATGCATGATTTCTTAGTGTGTGTCCTAAATATTGCATGGATGTCCTACATTTTATCTGACACCCCTATGTGCCCTCCTCCACTGTTCATTTGAAATAGATGCTTTTTTCCCCAAACACGAAGGGTAATCTCAGTTACCACACTGCACTAAGGCTATGTCTTTCCAAGGTTAAGTAACTACCTTTAAAAAGGCAAACAAGGTCAGAGCGGAGTGGGAAGGAGGATGTCATGTCAGTTGATAGAATTAAAGTAAATGCCTTTTCAATGAACGGGGATGATATAGGAATAGAGTATCTGTGTTTCCATGTTTTGATTTGTCCAGTACCAAAGAGTGTTAATATCTTGAAGGTTTAGCACAAGCCCTGTTTACTCAGGAAGCATAAGAAACATGTCAACCCTTTGAAAGACTTCTAATTAAACTCCTAGAACTTTGATGTCAGACTTAAGAGATTAGTATTACATTTTAAAAAAATACCCAATTTCATGTGCCAGTAGAGAAGGAAAAATATGCTGGTATTAATAGACAGTTATTGAATTTAGAGAATATTTATTTTAAAATACAAATTATTGCCACTTGATAAGCTATATTTAGTGTATCAATCTTAATTTAGAAAATGTGCTTTTAGATGGAGGATTGCTTCTCCTTGACTTTTGTGTTTACAGTGATCATCACTAGTATTGGTTTCTAGTATAAGGTCAATGACTATATGTTATTCCTGGAAGCTGCTGAATCTCTAAGAGGTGATGAAAATGTTTTCAAACAGGAAGTATTTTACAAGAGTTCAAGGGAGACAACCAGCATATTTTGAGTGTCTATTATGTGCTGGAGACTATGTGCTTCACATGTATTTCTAATCTAACCAACAGCTTAATGAGAGAGGGTGATGGAGGTAAGTAATTTTGCTAGCGTCATAAAATTGTCTGATTCTGAAAGCACATTAATATAACTCCCTTGTGAATATTCCTTATAACCCTCATCTGCAGTTATTTTGTTCTTTAGATGACTGATCAAAAATCTCACGCTTACCAAATTCACGTCTAACTCTGATAATATAAGTGGTAATAATTTCTTACATAGTCAGCCTTTTAAATTTCTCTTGATGGAGTTCTAACTTCTTCCCAGTATTATTTTCAAAATGTATTTTTAATAAAATTTATGCTTACTTATTTGTGAATACTCATCTAACACTACATGTACTATGCATTTAATTTGATATTTGAATTTTAAAGAATATTGGAATTTGAAGAGTCCAACCTCCTCCTCAGTGAAAGTATTACACAGACAACATTCGTATTTCTGTTTGGCTATTTCAGTGGTGTGAGTTTCATGAGTTTTCAAGGCAGTTTATTCAATTAATAGGTAATAGTTTGAAATGAAATTTGTACACTGACTTGGTATTTACCTTCCAGAAACTTCTAAGTATAAATCCTTGTTCTGCCCTCTGGAGCCACATAAATAAATTTAATCCCTCCTCCCACCCAACCCAGGTGCTATGTTGGTAAACTGTTTAACTTTTCAGTAGTTTTATAGCCTAGAAGTCTTACTATTTGGCCCCTAAACAGAGGATGGCATTAAAAATGGCTTTGGATCATATCTATATGATTCAAAAGAAAACCTTACAAAAAATAGTGATGTATTGCAAGGAAAATTAAGAGATAAATGTTTTATTACATGTAAAAGTATACACACATGTATATATAAACTAACAAATATTTACATTTATATATTTTCTATGAAATGGGAACATGAACATGAAAGCAAATAGCTCTGTTCAGTTGTCTCTTTACTATACTCCCTCTCTGATATGCAAGGAAGTGGAACTAAGTAAGCTAAGCAAGCTTCGTCAGTGTTTCTATGTTGAATTTTAAGTGTATTGCATCTGTTAACTGGCATTGGAATATTTTTCCCTTTAGAAATGATCTTACCCTATCTGTAAGGGTTTCCTTTATAAAACAAAGTACAACTGGTATCTTGTCACACAAGTATAAAGTCATGTTTTTATTTATTTTCAATGAGATAATTTTATTATTTTTTTAACATCTTTATTGGAGTATAATTGCTTTACAATGGTGTGTTACTTTCTGCTGTATAACATAGTGAATCAGCTATACATATACATATATCCGCATATACCCTCCCTCTTGCGTCTCCCTCCCTCCCTCCCTATCCCAGCCCTCTAGGTGGTCACAAAGCACCGAGCTGATCTCCCTGTGCTACGCGGCTGCTTCCCACTAGCTATCTGTTTTACATTTGGTAGTGTACATGTGTCCATGCCACTCTCTCACGTCATCCCAGCTTACCCTTCCCCCTCCCCGTGTCCTCAAGTTGATTCTCTACATCAGCATCTTTATTCCTGTCCTGCTCCGAGGTTCTTCAGAACCTTTTTTTTTTTTTTTTTAGATTCCATATATATGTGTTAACATACGGTATTTGTTTTTCTCTTTCTGACTTACTTCACTCTGTATGACAGACTCTAGGTCCATCCACCTCATTACAAATAACTAAGTTTTGTTTCTTTTTATGGCTGAGTAATATTCCATTGTATATATGTACCAGATCTTCTTTATCCATTCATCTTTCAATGGACACTTAGGTAGCTTCCATGTCCTGGCTATTCTAAATAGTGCTGCAATGAACACTATGGTACATGACTCTTTTTGAATTATGGTTTTCTCAGGGTATATGCCCAGTAGTGACATTGCTGGGTCGTATGGTAGTTCTACTGTTAGTTTTTTAAGGAACCTCCATACTGTTCTCCATAGTGGCTGTATCAATTTATATTCCACCAACAGTGCAAGAGGGTTTCCTTTACTCCACACCCTCTCCAGCATTTATTGTTTGTAGATTTTTTGATGATGGCCATTCTGACTGGTGTGAGGTGATACCTCATTGTAGTTTTGATTTGCATTTCTCCAATGATTAGTGATGTTGAGCATTCTTTCATATGTTTGTTGGCAATCTGTATATCTTCTTTGGAGAAACGTCTATTTAGGTCTTCTGCCCATTTTTGGATTGGGTTGTTTGGTTTTTTGATATTGAGCTGCATGAGCTGCTTGTATATCGTGGAGATGAATCCTTTGTCAGTAGCTTCATTTGCAAATATTTCCTCCGATTCTGAGGGTTCTCTTTTCATCTTGTTGATGCTTTCCTTTGCTGTGCAAAAGCTTTTAAGTTTCATTACGTCCCATTTGTTTATTTTTGTTTTTATTTCCATTTCTCTAGGAGGGGGATCAAAAAGGATCTTGCTGTGATTTATGTCATAGAGTGTTCTTCCTGTTTTCCTCTGCGAGTTTTATAGTGTCTGGCCTTACATTTAGATCTTTAGTCCATTTTGAGTTTATTTTTGTGTATGGTATTAAGGAGTGTTCTAATTTCATTCTTTTACATGTAGCTGTCCAGTCTTCCCAGCACCACTTACTGAAGAGACTGTCTTTTCTCCACTGTATATTCTTGCCTCTTTTATTAAAGATAAGGTGACCATATGTGTGTGGATTTATCTCTGGGCTTTCTATCCTGTTCCATTGATCTATATTTCTGTTTTTGTGCCAGTACCATACTGTCTTGATTACTGTAACTTTGTAGTATAGTATGAAGTCCAGGAGCCTGATTCCTCCAGCTCCATTTTTCTTTCTCAAGACTGCTTTGGCTATTTGGGGTCTTTTGTGTTTCCATACAAATTGTGAAAAATTTTTTCTAGTTCTGTGAAAAATGCCATTGGTAGTTTGATAGGGATTGCATTGAATCTGTTGATTGCTTTGGGTAGTAGAGTCATTTTCACAATGTTGATTCTTCCAATCCAGGAACATGGTATATCTCTCCATCTGTTTGTATCATCTTTGATTATTTTCATCAGTGTCTTATAGTTTTCTGCATACAGGTCTTTTGTCTCCTTGGGTAGGTTTATTCCTAGGTACTTTATTCTTTTTGTTGCAATGGTAAATGAGAGTCTTTCCTTAATTTCTCTTTCAGATTTCTCATCATTAGTGTATAGGAATGCAACAGATTTCTGTACATTAATTTTGTATCCTGCTACTTTACCAAATTCATTGATTAGCTCTAGGAGTTTTCTGGTAGCATCTTTAGGATTCTCTATGTATAGTATCATGTCATCTGCAAACAGTGACCTCTTTACTTCTTCTTTTCCCATTTTGATTCCTTTTATTTCTTTTTCTTCTGTGATTGCTGTGGCTAAAACTTCCAAAACTATGTTGAATAAGAGTGGTGAGAGTGGGCAACCTTGTCTTGTTCCTAATCTTATTGGAAGTGGTTTCAGTTTTTCACCATTGAGAATGCTGTTGACTGTGGGTTTGTTATATATGGCCTTTATTATGTAGAGGTAGGTTCCCTCTGTGCCTACTGTTTTTATAATCATGCTTTTTATCTCTCTCCCCCTCCACAGATCATTTTCCGCAAAATCAGTGATGTGAAGAAAGAAGAGGAGGAGCGCCTCAGGCAAAAGAATGAGGTCACCCTCAGCATCCCCGTGGACCACCCGGTAAGAAAGCTCTTCCAGAAGTTCAAGCAGCAGAAGGAGCTGCGGAATCAGGGGTCAACGCAGAGTGACCCTGAGCGGAACCATCTGCAGGTAGAAAGCTGCTCCTTACAGAACGGAGCCTCCATCACTGGCACCAGTGTGGTCACCGTGTCACAGATTACGCCCATTCAGACATCTCTGGCCTATGTGAAAGCCAGCGAGTCCCTCAAACAAAACAACCGTGATGCTATGGAACTCAAGCCCAGTGGCGGTGCTGACCCCAAATGTCTCAAAGTCAACAGCCCCATAAGAATGAAGAATGGAAATGGGAAAGGGTGGCTGCGGCTCAAGAATAATATGGGAGCCCATGAGGAGAAGAAGGAAGACTGGAATAATGTCACTAAAGCTGAGTCGATGGGGCTACTCTCTGAGGACCCTAAGGGCAGTGATTCAGAGAACAGCATCACCAAAAATCCACTAAGAAAAACAGATTCTTGTGACAGTGGGATTACAAAAAGTGACCTTCTTTTGGATAAGGCTGGGGAGGCGCGAAGTCCGCTAGAGCATAGCCCCATCCAGGCTGATGCCAAGCACCCCTTTTATCCCATCCCTGAGCAGGCCTTACAGACCACACTGCAGGAAGTCAAACACGAACTCAAAGAGGACATTCAGCTGCTAAGCTGCAGAATGACTGCCCTGGAGAAGCAGGTGGCAGAAATTTTAAAAATACTTTCAGAAAAAAGTGTGCCCCCGACCTCTTCTCCCAAATCCCAAATGCCACTCCAAGTACCTCCCCAAATACCATGTCAGGATATTTTTAGTGTTTCAAGGCCTGAGTCACCTGAACCTGACAAAGATGAAATCCACTTTTAATATATATATACACATATATATTTGTTAATATATTAAAAACAGTATATACATCTATATACATATGTGTGTATATACAGTATATACATATATATATATATATTTTCACTTGCTTTCAATATGATGAACACAATATGGATTTTGATATGTAAATATTGCATGTCCAGCTGGATTCTGGCCTGCCAAAGAAGATAATTATTAAAAACAGATATCGCTTGTATATTATGCAGTTGACTGCATGTACACTTTACATTTATTTATAATCTCTATAATTTTAAAAGGTATGATTTTTGTTAACCAGGCAATGTAATAGTTAAAGAATCAGGGTCCAACCTGCCAATGTTGCCATGACAAATTTGATCTCAGGCCGACTATATTGAGCTGTCATTTCCTCACTCTTCTGTTAAGTTAAAATTATAAATTAATGCCAAGGAAGCATTCAGCATTTTAAAATGTTAGTGCCATTTTGTGAACCCTTTCCATAGGATATTTTTCTGTAACTTAGTGTTAGGTTATTTTCCCCAATAGGCAGTGTTTGCTCCATTTAAATGACTGTTTTGTTGCCTCAGTCAGATAGCAGTGTGGGATGCTGAGAACCTATTGCTATGAGGTTTGTGCATGAATTGCATTTTTGCTCAACTATACCTCTCCTTTTTTAACATTATACTTAGATAGTAATCATAAACTCTTATGTAAGGTATCCCTACTCCCTCTGTCTTAAATAACAGTCACCATCTTATAAGCTGATTTTATCAACCCCATAAATATGAAACTTAATATAGTGTATATTATAGAAATACTGCATCACAGGGTAAAAGGGCCTTTTAACAACTCATGTTAGAGATGGTGATTTTCCAAAGGTGAAGAATGTTCTAAATTTTTTTTAAAGCTTGTTCAAGGGTGAAGTTAAAAGGCTCTTAGCAAAGAAACAAGCAAACAAAATACATTTATCATATCAAAAATTAAACTAGAATGATATAAAATAAAAAAGAATATAAAGACAAGTTTTTGTAGCTTATTTGTGACTTAGAAAGAATGAAACACGGGTACAGAATTGTTCATACCTGATTCTTAACTGCTTATAGAGGTAATACATGAAATGTGGTTAGAAAAAAAAGAAAACTAAATAGTAGACGTTAAGTTGCTCAACTCAGACAACTGCTCTTCTATAATTTTATTGTGGTTACAGTTTTCTAAAGCTTTTTTTGCACACAGTTCTACTGCTGGATTTCTGCTGAGTTGATACAATAGACTACCACAGCTCGGACAGATCCGCTCATGAAAGGGGGGTACTGAAGACTGAATTTCAGAGTCTTTTGGGCCACACATTCTCTTCTTAGAAAGTGCCTATTATCAACCAAAAAAAAAGTAACAAAAGGCTGTGTATAGTTAGACTCTTAAATGCTGTGTATTGAGAATAAAATGCACACTCATTTGTGAGAACCTAGAAAACTTTATTTCTTTTTACTAAAGTTTACTTTATAAAGTTGATCAGAGAGGCATACTTTTAAATTGGTGCATGCATGACATTTAACAGCAGGAGCAGGGCAGTTAATGTTTGCATCAAGTTGAAAATATATAGCAGTAATTTGTATATTATTACATATATGAACATCTGTGCATATATGTTAACATACACAAGATGATAGCAGAATCAAAGGAGATATTTTGATGTATTGTACCCATTTTTATGAGCTTTTTAAACTATCTCTGAGAATCCCCAAACAAGAGCAACAGAACTGAAAAACAAGTTACGACCATCAGACTGGAGAAGTGAAAAACAAAGTGATTTATAAAAACAGTTGATATTTTAGAACTTCTATTAGAGGTTCTTCACATGCCCACAAGATGTGCCTCTTTAATCCAGGAGTCTCAGAACAGATGTTATGTGCCATGGGTTCCATTTTCCTTTCTTTGTGCCCATAACTTCCATTTCTCAAAGTGGAAGTTTTCAGGGGAACACATCTCCATGCTATGCTACAATATCTACCTACCATAGGCACAAGACAGTGGGGTAACCATGGTGTAAGAAATCAACATTGAAATTGAGACTCTGTTGCTTTTATGATGAGGATGGTACCTTTTTCTTGACCTCAGATATTTATTGAATTTCAGGGTATTTTCTATTTAACCATGTATGAGACAAGCTTGGCTAAGCATTCAAAGTGTGTGGTAAAAATAATCTGAGTACAGAAATGGTTAGTTTAACTTTAGCCATGTGCTTCAGAAATAACAGTTGGTGTAAAGGTATGAGTGTCTGTGAAACAGCAGGGTGGTTTGTAGTTGTGATCCATGCCTTTGCTTATTAGTGTTGCTAATATCTGCTGTGTTCTGACATTGATTCAGAGTTTCATCTAATTGACCTACAATATTGATGTTCATATATAGAGGAAAGAACCATATACTTTAGAACTACTTCATGTTGTCACAAAAAAGGAAAGAGTATCGGTTGCTTATTTATGGTGTAGTTATCACAGTATTCTTTTCCAGCCACCTCTATTCCTGTGTGCATGATATGATAAAATGCTGAATGCACTCTGCTGTTTTCAGCAGGAATGCATGTGTTCAGCAAACATTGTATATAGAGTAGTCTTTTAGGTTTCCAGATTCCACAACTCTTTCCAGTCAGACTTACTCAGATTTGAATGAGGGGTGAGCACTTGCTTTAATACGTGCAGTAATGATACAATCATGTTCTGTGTTGCCTCAACCAGCACATAGACAGTAGATTCCATTTTGGGGGACCAGATGACTGCATGTTTTATTCTTGTACTGTATAGATGTTCTCAGTGCAACCAGAGTAAAATTTTGTATTATTATCTTTCTGAACAATGGAATAATAGGAGTAAATAGATATGTATTTAAAATTTGAACATTTTCCAAAGCAACTTATACACCTTCAATATTTTTCTATGATAATGTATAAGATCAGATGCTGTACCCTGGACAGGTGGTTGTAATGTACTGTGATAACAGAAGTCAAACAAAAACGGAAATGTGAGCTGCATATCATAATGACAAGTTTTATCAGTCTGTATTAGGATATTATTGTACTAAATGTGATCTAGTAAATAGAGGAGCTTATGATAAAAGGCAAATAGGAACATGAAAGGCAGATGACAGTGCCAAAGCTGCTCGTGTCCCACATTGACATAAATAGTCCTTAGAATGGTCCAGGCATAGACGTTGAATAGAGACACATACTTCATTGTTAAAATGGAACATTTTTATTATGATACTGGTTTCATCTTACATTAAGTATAGAAGTACGAGTGTCCTAAGTATTCAGTTAAAAAAATTATGTAGATCAGAACAAGAGAATTAGAATATTTGGGGTTTTAAATTGCTCCTAAGAACAAATGTATACTCTGGAAGTACCCAGCACTTTAAGAATATTAATTATGACCACTAATTAAACTGCATTTTGAAAGTTAATCTTATTGGAGCCCAAATGAAAACCGGAGCTTCCATCCTTAAATTTAAGATTTGGTTCACCTGTGAGATCTGACCCATTTGCTGTTCTATTTTAAATAACTAAATTCTTTAGAAACCTTTTTTTTTTAAAAAATTAGTCTTCAAAACAGTGACTGTTTTTGAAGTGTGCAGTGGCTGATACTAGTGAAATTATTTGTCATATCCCTAATAAATTCCACTATCTTTTAAGATATCTTATCTATCTCTTCCAAAATTTTATGTAGGTAATAAGAAAATTTGTCTAGAATATACATATCATACATGGATAACTTTAAAATAAGAATATTTTGTAATCACATGAATGTTGTGTTTCATACTTTCTTATGATAAGTGTATTTCTCTTGTGGTCTAGACGGAAAGGGAGAGAAGAAAGAACAACTTTTTGGAAAACTAGAATTCAAGCCTAGGATGAATATCTGAGCTCTGTCTTGGATTCTGCATCTAGCTTTGCCACAATCGCACTGTAACTTTGGGCAAGTTAACTGTTTTTTGGTGTATCTGGGGCTTCAGTTTCCCTACTGATAAATAATACAATGAAGGTAAGAACTGCTCCCTTCTTTCACCAAGATGATATTAGGTCAATGGAAAATCATCTTCCTCTCAGATGAAAATAACATTAAGACAAGTTATTTTTTTTTCATTCATAGCAGACTAGCCAAGATGCACTTTCTAAATATTCTTCTAGTTTTTAGAGAAGACTCCTCTGGTCAGGGGTTGGTGGGGAAAGGCATAAGTAGCTAAATAACTATTGGTCAATGGCATGTGAGTATAAGACTTGAAAATTATCTGGGAATATAGAGCTACTAATCAAATAAACATGGGAAGAATGAAGAACTTTTAGGAAGGAAGAGAGAAATAAGAGAAAAAGGCATATGTAAATATTATGATTTTTCTTATTCTACCTAATCATACTGCTCAACAGAAATTCTCAATTTTGTGAGAAAAAGTAAACAACTTGGTGAATATTCAAGGTATAGTTCATCTTCAACTTTTTGTATGAAAATAATCATGACTTTCTCAAGATAATGG
Source organism: Mesoplodon densirostris (assembly GCF_025265405.1). Classification (NCBI taxonomy): domain Eukaryota; kingdom Metazoa; phylum Chordata; class Mammalia; order Artiodactyla; family Ziphiidae; genus Mesoplodon; species Mesoplodon densirostris. Next base: position 40,379,524 of record NC_082664.1, read on the forward strand.
CTCCACATAGGTAGATGTTCTCATAACAAAATTTTAACTATGAAAGAATCCTTTCCAATGACTAATCAGTTTTTCAATGTGTATCTTGAACTGGAAAAAAAAAACAGTTTTAAAAAAGGGAAATCATTTGAATTACATTAGAAAACCACTCATGTTGTATCCTAATGAGAGTGTTTTAATTTTAAAAAGTTATAATTTGTAATTAGTAATATTGGTGACTCAAGGAAGCCACTTATAGCATGTAAAAATTTATTTTCGAAAATGAGATTCATTTTGTTAACAATTGTTCGTTCTGCAAAGACAGTCTTGTAAACTAAGAGATGCAGTCAAACCTGCAGTCACTACATTTGCCATGACCCTTTGAGTAAAGAAAATAGCAAGAGCATGTAGAAACAAAGGGGAAATTTTAATGTACTACAAGAGATATTTAGATCTCTTACTGGGTTTTCTAATCTTTCCATCAAATCAGAATTTTTTAATTGTTATTACAAATTAGGAATTAGGCATTATTTTGAAAACAGACACAATTTCTCAAGTTAAAGGAAGACTAGTTATAAATGCCTGAGACTTTCAAGAAGTATTAGAGGAGGTTTAAGGGGATTGGTCATCATTGACCATGACTTTTTACTATGTGTTGTAATCCTTATGAGTTATTTGCTAAGTGGTCAATAACGTTTATATTTTTATACGCTGTGATGGACCCTTGGCATTCCAACTCACAGTCATATTACATATGTATTTGCATATGTAAATAAATATTTTCAGTCAACTTGCTCTCAGTGTAAACTTTGTACTTAACAGCCTAAATGTTGTTAGCATCTTAGATAATAAAAACTCATACAGGCGTGGCATGACATTTATTATTATTTAGAGGGTTGATATAGATTAATTTGACATTATAGGAAATATTCTTCTTATCTTGGTCTAGGAAAACATATCAAGAGGTGATACATGTGGGACTACACTATCAGAACAAAAACAGAGTCAGGTTTTAAGTAGGACAGTGGTACCAGACTGCATGAGTTCACAGGAGTCCAAATCAGGATTTGCATTTTCACTTTTGGAACAGATATACAAAGAAGAGCATAATGGAGGTTGCAGTTTAGTGCATGGAGAGCTAAGCATGGTCACTGGCAATGCTTATGGGTGCAATCAGATCAACTTTGGTGAGTTTATATAGAATTTTTTTTTGTCTTCCCTTAGCTTTACTGGTGTACATTGCTTTACATTACTTTTATTGACTGCTCTGTGTAAGTATGTGCAGTCTTCTTAATGAGAAGGATTGGCTAAGTCTGGATCTTCCATTAGTCATCAAAAAGAAAATATATATATATATATATATATGGCTGAGGAATAGATGAGGGAACTTGTCAGGATAGCATAGCTATTGAGATTCTAACACAGGCAGGCAGACCCTGGAGAGAAAACTTCACTTTATAAAATACTGACATTGCAAGGGCTATCTAGTCCAAACACAAATTTCAGATATTTCAAGACATGTACTTTTAAAGTTTCCTGAATTTAAAATGATTTTTAAAAATTTCACTCTTATGTAAGTATAAATTTTTATTTTTCATAATAGGTTAGAATAAATGACAGAGGTTGAAATCATAACTGTTGCAAGCACAAGGTGCCCTATCCCAGTAATGGAATCTTCCTTTATTTCTCCCAACAACTTACCAGTAGAGGTAAGTCACCAAATGTGGTTATAAGTAAGAGGCAAGTTGTGGTCACTGGTATTAGCATTTCCTTTTCCAACTGAATTTTAACCCAAAGAGGTAATGCATGATAGTCAAGAAAAGCAAGAAACATTCAGGTTTTTTTCTATAATCTCTCTTAATTTTTAATATTGGGGTTTGGGTGAGACTATAAAAATATTTTATTTCTAAAATTTATTTTTGACCCACTTAATTTTAAGTAGATTATCCAGATCTTTTAATTTTTTTTTAAATTGTACCACTGTTGGCTTCTTGGCCAAACTACTATTAAATGCATTATCCAAATGAACTGTTTCAGCGTAGAATAGCAATTTGTATTATTTCCAAATTTAATGAGCCCCTTGTATGTATATTTACTTCAGAGAGTTTAAATAATTTACTCTAATGAAAAAAATGTTAATATTCTTAATGTGATTTATTCTATCCTTTGAGATTTTTTTTAAGATAATGTTTTGAGATAAGGAGAAAAAACAAGGTATTACATTATACTCTAGGATCCTCAGCCCAAACCATCTTGTTTTCACTTTGATGATAATACAGCAAGAGGTAACCATGGAAAAGACCATTCTACCTTTTTCAGAACAACTGGGGAGGACCCCAGTGACACTGTATAAATCTTTTATAGTTAGCTCACTTTCATCCCTGGCTTTTACATTATCACTGTGTTACTATTTAAATATGGTCATGACTTGTGCTACATCTAAATACATTTGTTCAAAGAACAATTGACCTAAAATTACAGTTGAGCCAGAATTATAACTGAGGAAAATAAAAAAGAGGGTTAGGTATAGCTGTTACTTTCTCTTAATGTGTTTTCTCTGTGTGATGCTCTTAACTATTTATTTATTTATTTAGAGATAACACATTGTCAAAACCATAGTTAAGACTTTAATGAAACATTAGGAAGCATTGTGAAAGTTTGTCAAATACGGGGGCTTTAATACATATATAAATGAGTGCTCCCCCATCAACTGAGTTTAGAACTTCTAGTTCTTACCTAGAAGCCCAGGCCCATAAACTTTTGGCTGGTTGGGCTCTATCTTCATGGAGTAAAGCCAAGAGGATCTGACCACTCCCTCCTTCATGCATATTTACTAACTTTTGAATGACCAGACCAGTCAAGGCCAAAATATCTAAATTGATGCCTGAATAAACCAGGTTGGGTATTCATAGCAACCAAATTAAGTATTTCACTGCCAAATATTTTATCCTCCTTCTCTGCTAAATCGTCTTTGATGACATGAATTTAACCTCTTCCTTCCATGGTCAGACTCTCTATTGGGATGTTGGACTTTGTGATTAAAACAACATAAAGGTTATTGTAAGTCACAGAGGTGTTGGTGTCATGGATCCCTCATTTGCTCTTCAATTTTTTCCAACCAAAGTATGATGGGAAAGATTCCTGATGAGGCCATGATTGAGCAAACAGGAAGAATAGCTAGCAAACTATGCAAAATCACAATAATGATTCATTTTGAATTTCATGTCAAAGACATTTTGATAGACCTGGGTCTTTAATAATGGTATATTATGTCACAGCCATGCATTGTCAGTTTATACAAAAGCCAAATGTACTTTTATTTAAAATCAAGATTATTTAAAATATTTCAGATTTAGAAAAATAGTGGCAAGGATAGGTTTTTTATCTGTGCAGCAATGTTTTCATGTTATGATTCTCAGTGTTCTTTTTCAAAGATGGTATAAATGTCTTGTTCACTTCCATCTTATTGGCAGCACTGGTGTCTTCCATTGAGCAGTTATCTTCCTCCTTAGATCCCATTCACAGTTAAAGAGAGATAAAACATGCATTTTATATTAGGAACAATATGATTGTTACCACATTGAAATTGGAAACCAATTTAGACCCATTTCTACCCTACACATCCACTGTAGTTTATGGGAAAAGCAATGATTCCTAGAAGTGCTTGGTACTCAGACAACACAAAGTAAAATATGCATATTTATGATATATTAAAAACTATAGATTTCTTTTTATTCTATGCTCTAGTGACATTGTTTACATTAGTTGCAGCATTTTGTATACTATACTGCAAATTCCTGACTATAACACTAATATTACTATGGGAATTTATTTTTGCAAGTTTGTAAATGTTTTTGCCACTGCAACCATATTGGTGGGAATTTGTATTAAAAATGCCTCTATCTGTAAGGATTAATTCACTGGAAACGATTTATGTATTGACCAAGGAAATAATGCAAAAACTTCATGTGATGTTTTTAATACCTTATGCTAAGCAGTACTGGTTTGCTCTTTTCAAAATTTAATTCATGTTAAGCAAATCATTTTTTCTACTTAAACAAAGGTATTGCAGTGTGTAATATAGAAATTTTGTATGTACTGTTGACATCACCTGATTGCTGAGAGAATGTGTGAACATGTTTTTAACTTTGTGACTTTAGGGTCAATTCTTGAATACTTGTGATCAAAATTTGATTGTTTCTGGGAAGTTTGTGGTGATTATCACTTTACTTAAGGTTTGTTCTCAAGACACAATCATTTTTAAAAAAGTGAATTGGCAGGTGGAAGTTTCTAACCCAAAAGAATTCTGGGTTTCAGCACAATAAACTGTATTTCATCAGGGAGGATTAACTTTGGTTTTTTTTCCACAATTTATTTAAATGTGAATATTTTTTCATGATACAGAATAAAATGTGCATTTTATGGAACTTGTTTGAATTGAGTCTTTGTTGAAAATTATTGTTTTGAATTTAGTTTAGTAAATGAAAAACTCCCCATTACAAACACATGAAGTGCAGTGGGTTCAGAGAAAACAGTCTTTGATATATTAGTTTAAAATGTTATTTTAAACTTCTATAATACTTTTCCTCTGATAAATTGTACTGACAGTATAAGTAATAAAATTAGAGTCATGTATATGAAGTTGAAATTTTAAACCCTAGCAGTAAGTTTGTTTGAGTTAGAAGATATCTCTGTTTCATGAAAGATGGAAAATAAAATCCGGATGGAATTTTGGAGAAAATTTTATTTTTAAATGTGATTTCTTTAATATTTCTTCATTCTATCAGTCTATCAAAAATGTTATTATTTTCCTAACATTATAGGTTTATCCCAGTCTGTGAAATTTAGAAACATGGAGGAAGAATGTACATGGAACAGTAAAGTACTTTCATTTTTTTGAAACATTCATAAATGGTTCTGCCACTAGCCCTTGAGGCATTAAAAGGTAAGGGTTGAATATATAATAAAGACTGTTATAGGAGAATACAATTTTTTTTTCTAGTTGAAGAAATACAGTTTAAGAGGTGCATTTTTGGACACCACTGAAGAGTTACTGGTATCTATTGTTTTTCTGTGCAATGTAACATTTTTGATTGAGAGACAACTAAAGCTTTGTCTTTGCTATGGTTTCATTCGGGTATATTTATAGAGTGTAGAGGTTCTAGAGTCTGCTCTCATTTATACAGGAGCCAAGGATATATGATGATCACACACAACTAAATGAATATCAAAGTAGTGGCATACTTTCTATGCAAAATGTCAGTAATTAACGCTTCCTCCACTCTTTCCCTCTTTTTTCCTTCTTTCCTTACACACACGCACACTCAGAAATATATTACAATCTCTCCATGTAAGTTTGATGGTAATAACTTAATTGAGAAAGATACTTATTTTCAAAATGTGATAAAACATATTATGGATTTATACGAGATTAAGAGGAGGATGAGATAGAAATTTTTGTCCTATGGGATATTTTCTCCTGAGGGTGTGGTGAAGAACAGAGCATGTATGAACCTTCCAATTCTCAATCTTCTTATGTTAGTATGCTTCTACTCCCAACCAGCAAGGAGGGTTTTGCTTTCTATAAGATTGTTGAAAACAAGTCAGATCCATTTTGCTTAATCTAGGTAAATAAGCATAATGTGCTTTAATTGGATTAAATAAAGATGTGCCCAATGTGAGAAAACCAGAACTGACATTTTACAGCTGGAAGGGACGTTGGAAATGAATCGGCACCACACCTACTTTAAGAAATTAAGAAACCAAGGATTGGAGAGGGTAAGCGATTCTCCAAAATTATATGTATCGTTATTGCGATTAAATAGGAGCTAGGATTAAAATTCAGTTGTCTTGATTCCAAGTCCAGTGTCTGTTCCACTATATCACATTGCTGTGTGGGTTTTCCACAATGAGCACAAGCACACATACACACACACACACACACACACACACACACATTTCATCTAATGCTACTAAAATGTTGCTAGTCTCATCTCTGAGTGTTGCTGAAATGACAGTTGTCCAACTGTGCTATTGACTTAAAGCTGTGTGTTCTTAATTTCGATTTTCTTAAATTAAAAAAGGTGTCTCAGAAAAGGTGTACTCTCCCTTTGATATTGATTGTTATTTAGTATCCTACAATCATGATACTCTCTGTATACCTAAGAGTTTTAGAATCAGAACTTAATAGATCAAGTTTGTTGTATCTGGCTAAGGCTGCAAGTTGGGAAAGAGTTCAAGAAGATACAGAAAGATCGGCTAGTTGCTGACCACCCCAGATTACTGTGTGAGGAGCAGAAACTGGAACTTCTGGACCTCTAGTCTCCTGTGAGTCCATGGGGGTGCAATAAACACTACTTTCCATCTCGCCTGATTCTACTGTCTTCTGGTACTTAAAATTAAGTCTTTAAATGTGTGTGTATGTATATATGTGTGTGTGTTTGGGGAGGATACTTTCCTTAGTTCTTAAAATTCACTGTGACTATTACAATAAAAGGGGAAATGTATGTCTGTCATGGTTTATAAATAACAGTGTTCAATATGGTCAGTTGCTGGTGGAGTAGTGCTAGCATCTTGTCACCTGGAATCATTCAACCCATCAACAAACATTGCTTCTGTGTATGATATGATGACCAAACCGACCAAATACAGCTACACCCAAAGTATGGATCTTAGGGTTGGCTGTCTTCCACATCTGTGAATGTCCTATTCTAACAACAACAGCAAGATTCTGTTGAAATGCTTATGCTAATGACCTTGAGCTATTTATATTTAATTTACTGATTGGCAAGAGTGCCAAGAACAATTCCTGGGCTTAGGGAAATGGAAGAATTTCAGCTTTTTCATACCTTCTTTAAATTTCCACTCTCTTCACTCTTAACACCGTTCCCCAAATCTTAACAACTCGGGCAAAGAGAGAAGAGAGAAGATTTTCAGAATCCTGATTCTTTCACTGCTGCCCATGCACATTATCTGCTGTTCCCTGTAGTTTTCCACTGGGCTCTAAGCAGGGGGAGGAGAAGAAACACTCTGCAGGTGACCTTGAGCTGCAGGCTTTGTGACTCCCTGCCTGCCTAAGGAAAAAAAGGAGGACTAAAGCAAGACATCCAACAATCACCATTAAACTCTCTAAACGACAGGATCTGAGAGGACAGAGGGCAGGGAGGAGAGCTGCCTTTCAGCACATCAGTAGCACACTTCTGTGCTGGTGGGGTTGCCAGGAGCCTTGCTCCTCTTCCTTTCTTTTGCTAGTGGGTACTTTATTCTTTGTTCAGCCTGGAGTAGGTTGGGGCAATGATCAAATGAGATAATAGTGACAGTGCTTTGAAAAGTATAATGGGTTATACAAAACTTGAGATTCTTTCTATTTATTATAAATTAATTACTATTAATTTTCCCAGTAGTCAATTGTAGATCCTAGAACTTATTGAGGAGCCATAAATATTAGTAATGCACATTGACACCAAGTTTCTAGTGAAGTTCCAGGTTTTTTAACCTTCTTTATAGAGAAAATCAGAAAAGATAAAAATTTGTTCAGGCATGGCTTGCAGCTAGAGTGATTTCACTTCCCTGTCAACCATAAAGGCAAACACATACCACACACACCCTTTCCTGCCCTACCTCCCAATTCAGGAAATAAAATATATTTTTTAAAAACCTCAACTTATGAGCTATGTAATAGCCCTAATTTAATTAATCTGAAATTCTCAAGAAAGCAGTACCATTTGACATTTCTACTTTCAGTGAAAATATGAGATCTCTGTTACACCAACTGGAAGTTTAATACTGTTTCAGCATTCTTTCTGATTTATGATTCAGAGCTATAAGATAAATTCCCAAAGTTAATGTTAAAGCAGTAGAGAGGCTCCTAGATGTTGAGTTAGTTTAGGACTTTCACCCAACTTTATTTATTTATTTAAACTTCTTATTTTATATGGGAGTAGAGTTGATTAACAGTGTTGTGATAGTTTCAGGTGTACAGCAAAGTGATTCAGTTATACATTTTCCCATTTAGGTTGTTACATTCACCCAACTTATTTAGATACAAGTGCGGTTGGCAATTTAGAGAGGTTATACTGAACATGACACAGGGACAAAAGTTCAATACCAGCAACTACATCCTCCTCACTAAGCCTCCTTTCTGTGCTCTGACAGGATATCTGTGGCTTATACAGAATTACATCTATTGTGCTTTTGCACCTGTTTTTACTGTTTCACTCAAATTGACTTTGATATAGAACCAAGATTCTCACTATTTCATGTGTTGTATATGGATGGATAGATAGATAAGTAGAATTATCTACCATTTGTCAGATAGAGTCCTAGTTACTTTCATGTATAATGCCCCCAATGACCCCATTAGAAAGTCAAGGCCACAGGCTCTAGGTGACTAAAAGCCTTTTCTAAGCTAACATAACTAGAAAGTATCAGAGAAAGTTATCAAAGCCAGAGTTCTGACTCCACATCAAGTTTTTATTTGCCTCAAAATGTCTCTCAGACATGTACTAGATACCTGGTTTACATATAAGCACTTGTAGAAATAAAAGAAATGTTACTATTATTTGTTGAGGGGGGGGGCTCTTTCATGGTCCATGGTCTTCACAGAAAATTATCACTGCTCTCAGAACTTCAGAGTTTGACCTTGTGCTGTTCCTAAGGCAGGACACAATGTACAGTCTCACCATTGCGTGTGGTCTGCCTCTTAGTTTCTCCTTTGCACAGTGATCCGTGTGGAAAAGCCCCACAGGAATACTGAGATCAGTACAGAATTCTCCAAGGATGTAGACATGAGACTTTTTAAAGAAAAAAAAATCTTCCTTTATAGCTTCCCTCAATTCTTAGAGGTGTGCCCTGTGCCCAATGCAGTTACTACAATTAAAAGTCTTGAAAGGGAGGTGTCTGCTGCTCTGGTGAGATGGGGTTTGGAGATGCTCTCCTCAGCTCCTTGCCTGGGTGGGCAAGTCAGGCTCTAGGGCTGGCAGAAATCCTTGTTTGAGGGTCCCACCAAGGTCCCTGGTCAGAGTGCTGCCCCTGAGGGAGCAGCTGCTTGGGACTACTGCTCGGGAGCTGCAGAAAGCCTCTGGAATCTGACATGTTATCACTTTGGGACCGTTGGCCAGCTGCTCCTGACTTGGTCACATGAAGGCTTTCACTGTCCCAGTCTCTGAACTGAAGAGAACCAACACTATTAGCATATCTCTCACCACAATGAAGGCAAGGTATTTCAGTGAAGAGTATCAGGAGGACATATACAAATCCCAGACTGGCATGTGCAAGTTCTGAGGAATGGGGGAATAACGAAATGTAACTGGCTGACCTTTGGAGACAGCTAAGACAGAGCTACAACTGGGCAGTGGCTGACACCCAACTCATAGCCCATCTTCTCCAGCCGTGTGGCTGACAGGGTCTTGGTGCTCCGGCCAGCTGTCAGGCCTGAGCCTCTGAGGTGGGAGAGCCGAATTCAGGACATTGGGCCACCAGAGACCTCCTGGGCCCATGAAATACCAGTTGGCGAGAGCTCTCCCAGGTAACTGCATCTCAACGATAAGACCCAGCTCCACTCAACAACCAGCAAGCTTTAGCGCTGGACACCCCATGCTAAACAACTAGCAAGACAGGAACACAACGGCACCCATTAGCAGAGAGGCTGCCTAAAATCATACTAAGTTCACAGACACCTCGAAACACACCACCAGGTGCGGTCCTGCCCACCAGAAAGACAAGACCCAGCCTCATTCACCAGAACACAGGCACCAGTCCCCTCCAACAGGAAACCTACACAACCCACTGAATTAACCTTACCCACTGAGGGAAAACACCAAAAACAATGGGAGCTACGAACCTGCAGCCTGTGAACAGGAGACCCCAAACATAGTAAGTTAAGCAAAATGAGAAGACAGAGAAATACACAGACAATGAAGGAGCAAGGTAAAAACTCACCAAACCAAAGAAATGAAGAGGAAATAGGTGGCCTACCTGAAAAAGAATTCAGAGTAATGATAGTAAAGCTGATCCAAACTCTTGGAAATAGAATGGAGAAAATACAAGAAACGTTTACCAAGGAACTAGAAGAAGTAAACAGCAAACAATGATGAACAACACAATAAATGAAATTAAAAATTCTCTAGAAGGAATCAATAGCAGGATAACTGAGGCAGAAGAATGAATAAGTGACCAGGTAGATAAAATACTGGAAATAACTACCACAGAGCAGAACAAACAAAAAAGAATGAAAAGAATTGAGGACAGTCACAGAGACCTCTGGGACAATATTAAACACACTAAAATTTGAATTATAGTGGTACCAGAAGAAGAAGAGAAATAAAAGGGCCTGAGAAAATATTTGAAGAGAATATAGTTGAAAACTTCCCTAATATGGGAAAGGAAATAATGAATCAAGTCCAGGAAGTACAGAGAGTCCCATACAGGATAAATCCAAGGAGAAACATACTGAGACAAATAGTACTCAAACAATCAAAAATTACATACAAAGACAAAATATTAAAAGCAAGCTAGGGAATATCAACAAATAACATACAAGGGAATCCCCATAAGATTAACAGCTGAACTTTCAGCAGAAAGTCTGCAAGCCACAGGGGTGTGGCAGGACATATTTAAAGTGATGAAAGGGAAAAACCTACAGCCAAGACTACTCTACCCAGCAAGTATCTCATTCAGATTCAATGGAAAATTAATACATTTACAGACAAGCAAAAGCTAACAGAATTCATCATGACCAACCAGCTTTACAACAAATGCTAAAGGAACTTCTCTAGGCAGGAAACACAACAGAAGAAAAAGACCTACAATAAGAAACCCAAAACAATTAAGAAAAGGGTAATACAAACATACATATTGATAACTGCCTTAAATGTAAATGGATGAATTGCTCCAACCAAAAGACAAAGACTGGTTGAATGAATACAAAACCAAGTCCCATATATATGCTGTCTACAAAAGACCCACTTCAGACCTAGGGATACATACAGACTGAAAGTGAGTGGATGGAAAAGGAGATTCCATGCAAATGGAAATCAAAAGAAACATGGAGTAGCAATTCTCATATCAGACAAAATGGACCTTAAAATAAAGACTATTACAAGAGACAAAGAAGGACACTGCATAATGGTCAAGGGATCAATCCAAGAAGAAGATATAAAATTGTAAATATTTATTTACCCAACATAGGGTCACCTCAATACATAAGGGAAATGCTAAAAGCCATAATAGGGGAAATCAAGAGTAACACAATCAGAGTAGGGGACTTTAACACCTCACTTTCACCAATGGACAGATCATCCAAAATGAAAATAAATAAGGAAACACAAGCTGTAAATGAAACATTAAACATGATGGACTTAACTGATATTTATAGGACATTCCATCCAAAAACAACATCAAGTTCTCATGGAACATTCTCCAGGAAAGATCAAATCTTGGGGCACAAATAAAGCCTTGGTAAATTTAAGAAAATTGAAATCTTATCAAGTATCTTTTCTGACCACAACATATGAGACTAGATATCAAATACAGAAAAAAACCTGTAAAAAATACAAACACATGGAGGCTAAACAATACAAAAATACCTAGAAACAAATGACAATGAAAACATGATGACCCAAATCCTATGGGATGCAGCAAAAAAAGTTCTAAGAGGGAATTTTATAGCAATAAAATCCTACCTCAAGAAACAAGAAAAATCTCCGATAAACAAGCTAACCTTACACCTAAAGCAATTAGAGAAATAAGAACAAAAAAACCCCAAAGTTAACAGAAGGAAAGAAATCATAAAGATCAGATCAGTAATAAATGAAAAAGAAAATGAAGGAAATGATAGCAAAAATCAATAAAACTGAAAGCTGGTTCTTAGAGAAGATAAAAAATATTGATAAACCATTAGCCAGAAAAAAAGGGAGAAGACTCAAATCAGTAAGTAACAACTGACATTGCAGAAATACAAAGAATCCTGAGATATTACTACAAGCAACTCTATGCCAATAAAATGGACAACCTGGAAGAAACGGAAAAATTCTTAGAAAAGCACAACCTTCCGAGAATGAACCAGGAAGAACTAGAAAATATAAACAGACCAATCACAAGCACTGAAATTGAAACAGTGATTAAAAAGCTTCTAAATAACAAAAGCCCATAACCAGATGGTTTCACAGGCGAATTCTATCAAATATTTAGAGAAGAGCTAACACCTATCCTTCTCAAACTCTTCCAAAATACAGCAGAGGGAGGAGCACTCCCAAACTCATTCTATGAGGCCACTATCACCCTGATACCAAAACCAGACAAAGATGTCACAAAAAAAGAAAACTACAGGCCAATATCACTGATGAACATAGATGCAAAAAATCTCAACAAAATACTAGCAAACAGAATCCAACAGCACATTAAAAGGATCATACACCATGATCAAGGAGTGTTTATCACAGGAATGCAAGGATTCTTCAATATATGCAAATCAATCAATGTGATAAACCATATTAACAAACTGAAGAAGAAAAACCCTATGATCATCTCAATAGAGGCAGAAAAAGAATTCAACAAAATTCAACACCCATTTATGATAAAAACTCTCCAGAAAGTGGGCAGAGAGGGAACTTACCTCAACATAATAAAGGCCATATATGACAAACCTACAGCCAACATCATTCTCCATGGTGAGAAACTGAAACCATTTCCACTAAGATCAGGAACAAGACAAGGTTGCCCACTCTCACACTGTTATTCAACATAGTTTTGGAAGTTTTAGCCACAGCAATCACAGAAGAAAAAGAAATAAAAGGAATCAAAGTGGGAAAAGAAGAAGTAAAGATGTCACTGTTTGCAGATGACATGATACTGTACATTGGGAATCCTGAAGGTGCTACCAGAAAACTACTAGAGGTAATCAATGAATTTGGTAAAGTAGCAGGATACAAATTAATGCATAGAAATCTCTTACATTCCTATACACTAATGATGAAAAGTCTGAAAGAAAATTAAGGAAACGCTCCCATTTACCACTGCAACAGAAAGAATAAAATACTTAGGAATAAACTTACCTAAGGGGAGAAAATACCTGTATGCTGAAATCTATAAGACACTGATGAAAGAAATTAAAGGTGGTATAAACAGATGGAGAGATACATCATGTTATTGGATTGGAAGAATTAACATTGTGAAAATGACTTTACTACCCAAAACAATCTACAGATTCAGTACAATCCCTATCAAACTGCAATGTCATTTTTCACAGAACTAGAAAAAATTTTTATAATTTGTATGGAAACGCAAAAGACCCTGAAAAGCCAAAGCAATGTTGAGAAAGAAAAATGGAGCTGGAGGAATCAGACTCCTGGACTTCAGACTATACTACAAAGCTACAGTAATCAAGAGAGTATGGTACTGGCACAAAAACAGAAAGATAGATCAATGGAACAGGATAGAAAGCCCAGAGATATACCCACACACATATGGTCATCTTATCTTTGATAAAGGAGGCAAGAATATACAATGGAGGAAGAACAGCGTATTCAATAAGTGGTGCTGGGAAAACTGGACAGCTACAGGTAAAATAATAAAATTAGAACACTTCCTAACACCATACACACAAAAAAAGCTCAGAATGGTTTAAAGACCTAAATGTAAGGCCAGAAACTATCAAACTCTTAGAGGAAAACATAGGCAGAACACTCTATGACATAAATCACAGCAAGATCCTTTTTGACCCACCTCCTAGGGAAAGGGAAATATAAACAAAAATAAATAAATGATACCTAATGAAACTTTAAAGCTTTTGAACAGTGAAGGAAACCATAAACAAGATGAAAACACACCCCTCAGAATGGGAGAAAATATTTGCAAATGAAGCAACTGACAAAGGATTAATCTCCACAATACACAAGCAGCTCAATATCAAAAAAACAACCCAATCCAAAAATGGGCAGAAGACCTAAATAGATATTTCTCCAAAGAAGATATACAGATTGCCAACAAACACATGAAAGAATGCTCAACATCACTAATCATTGGAGAAATGCAAATCAAAACTATAATGAGGTATCACCTCACACCAGTCAGAATGGCTATCATCAAAAAATCTACAAACAATAAATGCTGGAGAGGGTGTGGAGTAAAGGAAACCCTCTTGCACTGTAGGTGGGAATGTAAATTGATATAGCCACTATGGAGAACAGTATGGCAGTTCCTTAAGAAACTAAAAATAGAACTACCATCTGACCCAGCAATCCCAGTGCTGGGTATATACCCTGAGAAAACCATAATTCAAGAAGAGTCATGTACCACAATATTCAATGCAGCACTATTTACAATAGTCAGGACATGGAAGCAACCTAAGTGTCCATTGACTGATGAATGGATAAAGAAGATATGGCACATATCTAAAATGGAATATTACTCAGCCATATAAAGAAATGAAATTGAGTTATTTGTAATGAGGTGGATGGACCTAGAGTCTGTCATACAGAGTGAAGTAATTCAGAAAGAGAAAATCAAATACCATATGCTAACACATATATATGGAATCTAAAAAAAAGGTTCTAAAGAACTTCGGGACAGGACAGGAATAAAGATGCAGATGTAGGGCATGAACTTGAGGACACGGGGAGGGCGAAGGGTAAGCTGGGATGAAGTGAGAGAGCGGCATGGACATATATACACTACCAAATGTAAAATAGATAGCTAGTCGGAAGCAGCAGCATAGCACAGGGAGATCAGCTCAGTGCTTTGTGACCACCTAGAGGGGTGGGATGGGGGGTGGGAGGGAAACGCAAGAGGGAGGGGATATCGCAATATGTGTATACATATGGCTGATTATTCACTTTGTTTTACAGCAGAAGCTAATACACCATTTTAGAGCAATTATACTCCAATAAAAATGTTGAAAAAGAAATAAGTCTTGAAAACATGCTGGAATTTTTCAGGTCTATTCTTTTTAGACCCACTTCTGTTTTGAAAAGCTTTAACACAGCTAACTCATGCTGGAAAGCTATTCCTATCACTTGGTTTTCTGTTTGCCTTTAAGTTGAGGAGGCATCACACATCACTTTCACCTGTCTGATGTTACCAAGAGTTCCCGTTCTTGCCACAGGTGCAACCCTCCCAGCCCCACTTAGCATGAAGAGCTCCCCACCTGGCTGGTTCTCTGTCCACCAGAACAGTGCCCTCCTCTCAGCCCTCAACTAAACAGATTCACTTCCCTGCCAACCCATGAGTTTTTTCAAACAAGCCGGTCACATCCTCATATGGGAACCAAAGATCACTCCCACCCTCTTGTTACTACAAAGCCTTCCTTCCAGCGCCCCTGCTTGTTCTGTTCCTGATTGCAACCCCATTGTGGCTGTACATGGTATGCAGTGTCATTCTCCCCTAGAATGTGAGTATATGTGACTATAACTGCTAGTTTGTCTTTCCAATGTTTTGTGTTGTGCATTTGACCATCTTCTACCATTTGGAATGGTGGATTCTTCCCTCACCAACAAGGTGAATAGGATGCAGTTAGTACAGAGTGTTAATTCAGTTTACTGAAGAGAATTTTAATGTCTATCAACTAACATTACTCATCAAAAGTGAGCACATTGTGTCTCTTTTCACTTTGATGGTTTAAATTAGTGACAGTCTCTGTATCCTGTGGGGCTTTGCAGTCAAATGTGGTGATAAAATTTGATTGGGTATAAATTTTGGATTTTGCCTTTTGACATGTCACTAATATTTCATAATAAAGCCAATTTATTTAGCATAGATGGGGGTCGGCCATGCAGTAAAAATCAGTCTCTTTTTATGCAGTTTGAATGTATAGAACAACTCATTTTCCTCATTCACTGTTCTTGATATTGGAGTTTGCTGATGGAATAAAACAGAAGTAATGATACTTCCCTTCTTGCAAATGTCTTTACTTTCCAAAACACCCACTCTGCATTTTCTAGGTATCAACAGATTTATAGTTTATGTGGACAATTTGATAGTGAGAGACATTATACTTTTTCAAAGTTCTTATGCAATCTTTTGACTACTCTAACGAATTTGGATTGATTATTTAGACCATTGGTTCTCAGCTGTGGGCAATTTTGCTCTCAGGGGAAATTTGTCCATTTCTGGGGGCATTTTTGGTTGCCTAACTGGGGCAGAAGTGCTATGGGTGTTTACTGGGTAGAGACCAGGGATGCTGCAATGCATCCTTCCTTGCATAGAATAGCCCCCCATAATAATGAATTATCCAGCCAAATATATCTGTAATACAGAGCTTGAATGTGATATTGTGATTTATAATAAATACATATTTGGTCTTTGTCCCTGTTTCTGGCACAGATGTCCTAAAACTCTTAGAATTTCCTAAGTGATGAGAGTGATGGAGGGGTCTTCTGTTTTGTTAAAGAGGTGACTTTTGGATAGCATCTAAGAAGGGGTCTGGGGACTTCCCTGGTGGTCCAGTGGTTAAGGCTGTGTGTTTCCAATACAGGGCGCACGGGTTCAATCCCTGGTCGGAGAACTAAGATCTTACATGCTGCCGCAGCGTGGCCAAAAAAAGGATGGGTCTGTTTGCCAGTAGAAGCAACGATGTGATTAGAAGGTTGGAACCTTCAGTTCCACCCCAGCGACTTCTGGGGAGGGGGGAGGGGCTGGAGATTGAATTCAATCACCAATGGCCAAAGATTTAATCAATTCTGCCTAGGTAGTGAAGCCAGCATTAAAACCCCAAAAGGACTAGGTTCAGAGAGCTTCTGGCTTGGTGACCATGTAGAGAATTGAGGACAGTGGCAAGCCTGGAAAGAGTATGAAAGGTGCATGATCTTTCCACATACCTTGCCTTATGCTTTCCATCTGGCTGATCCAGAATTATAGCTTTTTATAATAAGCCAATAAGTAAAGTGTTTCTCTGAGTTCTGTGAGCCTCTCTAACAAATTAATCAAACTCAGGGAGATCATGGGAATTTTGCTTTATAGCTGCAGTCAGAAGTACAAGTTACAACCTGGACTTGTAATTGGCATCTGAAGTGGAGGGCAGCCTTGTGAGACTGAGCCCTTAACCTGTGGAATCTGATGCTGTCTCTGGGTGGACAATGCTGAAATTGAGTTGAATTGTAGGACACCCAGCTGGTGTCGGAGAATTGTTGAATGTGTGGAGAAACTACCCTCCCTCCAAAGACACATACATACACACACACACACACACACACACACACACACTCACATAGTAATTGATGATCTTATTGAGAAGCACAGATATAGACTATATGCTGTGTTGCTTGCTCTTGTCAAATTACAAAAACCATAATGTGAATAATTTGACCCACGATGGGTCGGAAGTTAGCTTATTCAGAAGCAGCCACTGAGAACATTTCAAAAAATAGTCTCAAACACTAAAATAAAGGCTGAGGGCTAGAGCATAGCCCATCCAAAATTTTCAACCCTTTTGGTGTATATATAGTCTGTACATCCAACAACCCCTTCCTACCTGTCTGAACAATGCAAAATCCATTCCGTATTCTGCCATGATAGAATGGTAATTCTCAGTCAAATGCTACAACTTTCAGCTCGGTATATCCTTTACAGAATATTTGTATCTTTTACATTTAATATTCAAGTTTTCACATAGTTATATTGGCTTCTTTCATTTGAAATTTATAGATTGAAAAAAATTTGAATCCCTAACTTTTATTTTAGAATTCACGCAACAGTTACACAACTTTTTAAAAAACATTTTATTGGAGTATAATTGCTTTACAATGGTGTGTTAGTTTCTGCTTCATAACAAAGTGAATCACTTATACATATACATATGTTCCTATATATCTTGCCTCTTGCATCTCCCTCCCTCCCACTCTCCTTATCCCACACGTCTAGGTGGTCACAAAACACCGAGCTGATCTCCCTGTGCTATGTGGCTGCTTCCCACTAGCTATCTATTTTACGTTAAGTAGTGTATATGTGTCCATGCCACTCTCTCACTTTGTCACAGCTTACTCTTGCCCCTCCCCATATCCTCAAGGTCATTCCCTAGTAGGTCTGTGTCTTTATTCCCGTCTTACCCCTAGGTTCTTCATGACATTTTTTTCCTTAGATTCCATATATATGTGTTAGCATACAGTATTTGTTTTTCTCTTTCTGACTTACTTCACTCTGTATGACAGACTCTAGGTCCATCCACCTCACTACAAATAACTCAGTTTCATTTTTTTATGGCTGAGTAATATTCCATTGTATATATGTGCCACATCTTCTTTATCCGTTCATCTGTTGATGGACACTTAGGTTGCTTTCATCTCCTGGCTATTGTAAATAGAGCTGAAATGAACATTTCGGTACATGACCCTTTTTGAATTCTGGTTTTCTCAGGGTATATGCCCAGAAGTGGGATTGCTGGGTCATATGGTAGTTCTATTTGTAGTTTTTTAAGGCACCTCCATACTCTTCTCCATAGTGGCTGTATCAATTTACATCCCACCAGCAGTGCAAAAGTGTTCCCTTTTCTCCAAACCCTCTCCAGCATTTATTGTTTCCAGTTTTTTGATGATGGCCATTCTGACTGGTGTGTGATGATATCTCATCGTAGTTTTGATTTGCATTTCTCTAATGATTAATGATGTTGAGCATTCTTTCATGTGTTTGTTGGCAATAAGTATATCTTCTTTGGAGAAATGTCTATTTAGGTCTTCTGCCCATTTTTGGATTGGGTTGTTTGTTTTTTTGTTATTGAGCTGCTTGTAAATTTTGGAGATTAATCCTTTGTCAGTTGCTTCATTTGCAAATATTTTCACCCATTCTGAGGGTTGTCTTTTGGTCTTGTTTATGGTTTCGTTTGCTGTGCAAAAGCTTTTAAGTTTCCTTAGGTCCCACTTGTTTATTTTTACTTTTATTTCCATTTCTCTAGGAGGTGGATCAAAATGGATCTTGCTGTGATTTATGTCATAGAGTGTTCTGCCTATGTTTTCCTCTGCGAGTTTTATAGTGTCTGGCCTTACATTTAGGTCTTTAATCCATTTTGAGTTTATTTTTGTGTATGGTGTTAGGGAGTGTTCTAATCTCATACTTTTACATGTAACTGTCCAGTTTTCCCAGCACCACTTATTGAAGAGGCTGTCCTTTCTCCACTGTATATTCTTGCCTCCTTTAGCAAAGATAAGGTGACCATATGTGTGGGGGTTTATCTCTAGGCTTTCTATCCTGTTCCATTGATTTATATTTCTGTTTTTGTGCCAGTACTATACTGTCTTGATTACTGTAGCTTTGTAGTATAGTCTGAAGTCAGGGAGCCTGATTCCTCCAGCTCCATTTTTTGTTCTCAAGATTGCTTTGGCTATTCGGGGTCTTTTGTGTTTCCATACAAATTGTGAAATTTTTTGTCCTACTTCTGTGAAAAATGTCAGTGGTAGTTTGATAGGGATTGCATTGAATCTGTAGATTGCTTTGGGTAGTAGAGTCATTTTCACAATGTTGATTCTTCCAATCCAAGAACATGGTATATCTCTCCATCTATTTGTATCATCTTTAATTTCTTTCATCAGTGTCTTATAATTTTCTGCATACAGGTATTTTGTCTCCTTAGGTAGCTTTATTCCTAGATATTTTATACTTTTTGTTGCAATGGTAAATGGGAGTGTTTTCTTAATTTCACTTTCAGATTTTTCATCATTAGTGTATAGGAATGCAAGAGATTTCTGTGCATTAACTTTGTATCCTGCTACTTTACCAAGTTCATTGATTAGCTCTAGTAGTTTTCTGGTAGCATCTTTAGGATTCTCTATGTATAGTATCATGTCATCTGCAAACACTGACAGCTTTACTTCTTTTCCTATTTGGATTCCTTTTATTTCTTTTTCTTCTGTGATTGCTGTGGCTAAAACTTCCCAATCTATGTTGAATAATAGTGGTGAGAGTTGGCAACCTTGTCTTGTTACTGATCTTAGTGGAAATGGTTTCAGTTTTTCACCATTGAGGATGATGTTGGCTGTGGGTTTGTGATATATGGCCTTTATTAAGTTCAGGAAAGTTCCCTCTATGCCTACTTTTGCAGGGTTTTTATCATAAATGGGTGTTGAATTTTGCTGAAAGCTTTCTCTGCATCTATTGAGATGATCATAGGGTTTTTCTCCTTCTATTTGTTAATATGGTGTATCACGTTGATTGATTTGCATATATTTAAGAATCCTTGCACTCCTGGAATAAACCCCACTTGATCATGGTGTATGATCCTTTTAATGTGCTGTTGGATTCTGTTTGCTAGTATTTTGTTGAGGATTTTTGCATCTATGTTCATCAGTGATATTGGCCTGTAGTTTACTTTTTTTGTGACATCTTTGTCTGGTTTTGGTATGAGGGTAATGGTGGCCTTGTAGAATGAGTTTTGGAGTCTTCCTCCCTCTGCTATATTTTGGAAGAGTTCGAGAAAGATAGGTGTTAGCTCTTCACTAAATGTTTGATAGAATTCACCTGTGAAGCCATCTGGTCCTGGGCTTTTGTTTGTTGGAAGATTTTTAATCACAGTCTCAGTTTCAGTGCTTGTGATTGGTCTGTTCATATCTTCTGTTTCTTCCTGGTTCAGTCTTGGCAGGTTGTGCATTTTTAAGAATTTGTTCATTTCTTCCAGGCTGTCCATTTTATTGGCATAGAGTTGCTTGTAGTAATCTCTCATGATCTTTTGTATTTCTGCAGTGTCAGTTTTTACTTCTCCTTTTTCAATTATAATTATATTGATTTGAGCCTTCTCCCTTTTTTTCTTGATGAGTCTGGCTAATGGTTTGTCAAGTTTGTGTATCTTCCCTAAGAAACAGCTTTTAGTTTTATTGATCTTTGTTATCGTTTCCTTCATTTCTTTTTCATTTATTTCTGATCTGATCTTTATGATTTCTTTCCTTCTGCTAACTTCGGGGGTTTTTTTTTGTTTGTTTGTTCTTCTTTCTCTAATTGCTTTAGGTGCAAGGTTAGGTTGTTTATTCAGGATGTTTCCTGTTTCTTAAGGTAGGAATGTATTGCTATAAACTTCCCTGTTAGAACTGCTTTTGCTGCATTCCATAGGTTTTGGGTCGTCGTGTCTCCATTGTCATTTGTTTCTAGGTATTTTTTAATTTCCTCTTTGATTTCTTCAGTGATCACTTCGTTATTATGTAGTGTATTGTTTAGCCTCCATGTGTTTGTATTTTTTACAGATCTTTTCCTGTAATTGATATCTAGTCTCATAGCATTGTGGTTGGAAAAGATACTTGATACAATTCCAATTTTCTTAAATTTACCAAGGCTTGATTTGTGACCCAAGATATGATCTATCCTGGAGAATGTTCCATGAGCACTTGAGAAAAATGTGTATTCTGGTTTTTTTGGATGCAATGTCCTATCAATGTCAATTAAGTCCATCTTGCTTAATGTATCATTTAAAGCTTGTGTTTCCTTATTTATTTTCATTTTGGATGATCTGTCCCTTTGTGAAAGTGGGGTGTTGAAGTCCCCTACTATGAGTGTGTTACTGTCGATTTCCCCTTTTATGGTTGTTAGTATTTGCCTTATGAATTGAGGTGCTCCTATGTTGAGTACATAAATATTTACAATTGTTATATCTTCTTCTTGGATTGATTCCTTGCTCATTATGTAGTGTCCTTCTTTGTCTCTTCTAATAGTCTTTATTTTAAAGTCTATTTTGTCTGATATGAGAATTGCTACTCCAGCTTTCTTTTGATTTCCATTTGCATGGAACATCTTTTCCATCCCCTTACTTTCAGTCTGTATGTGTCCCTAGGTCTGAAGTGGGTCTCTTGTAGACAGCATATATACGGGTCTTATTTTTGTGTCCATTCAGCCAGTCTGTGTCTTTTGGTGGGAGCATTTAATCCATTTACATTTAAGGTAATTATCGATATGTATGTTCCTATTCCCATTTTCTTAATTGTTTTGGGTTTGTTATTGTAGGTCTTTTCCTTCTCTTGTGTTTCTTGCCTAGAGAAGCATTTGTTGTAAAGGTGGTTTGGTGGTGCTGAACTCTCTCAGCTTTTGCTTTTCTGTAAAGTTTTTAATTTCTCCATCAAATCTGAATGAGATCCTTGCTGGGTAGTGTAGTCTTGGTTGTAGGTTTTTCTCCTTCATCACTTTAAATATGTCCTGCTCTCCCTTCTGGCTTGCAGAGTTTCTGCTGAAAGATCACCTGTTAACTTTATGGTGATTCCTTTGTGTGTTATTTGTTGTTTTTCCTTGCTGCTTTTAATATGCTTTCTTTGTATTTAATTTTTGACAGTTTGATTAATATGTGTCTTGGCATGTTTCTCCTTGGATTTATCCTGTATGGGACTCTCTGTGCTTCCTGGACTTGATTAACTATTTCCTTTCCTATATTAGGGAAATTTTCAACTATAATCTCTTCAAATGTTTTCTCAGTCCCTTTCTTTTTCTCTTCTGCTTCTAGGACCCCTATAATTTGAATGTTAGTGCATTTAATGTTGTCCCAGAGGTCTCTGAAACTGTCCTCATTTCTTTTCATTCTTTTTCCTTTATTCTGCTCTGCAGTAGTTATTTCCACTCATTTATATTCCAGGTCACTTATCCATTTTTCTGCCTCAGTTATTTTGCTATTGATCCCTTCTAGAGTATTTTTAATTTCATTTATTGTGTTGTTCATCGTTGCTTGTTTCCTCTTTAGTTCTTCTAGGTCCTTGTTAGATGTTTCTTGCATTTTCTCTATTCTATTTCCAAGATTTTGTATCATCTTTACTATGATTATTCTGAATTCTTTTTCAGGTAGACTACCTATTTCCTCTTCATTTGTTAGGTGTGGTGTGTTTTTACCTTGCTCCTGCATCTGCTGTGTGTTTTTCTGTCTTCTCATTTTGCTTATCTTACTGTGTTTGGGTCTCCTTTTTTCAGGCTGCAGGTTCGTAGTTCCCGTTGTTTTTGGTGTCTGTCCCCAGTGGCTAAAGTTGGTTCAGTGGGTTGTGTAGGCTTCCTGGTGGAGGGGACTAGTGCCTGTGTTCTGGTGGATGAGGCTGGATCTTTTCTTTCTGGTGGGCAGGTCCAAGTCTTGTGGTGTGGTTTGGAGTGTCTGTGGCCTGAATTATGATTTTAGGCAGCCTCTCCGCTAATTGGTGGTGTTGTGTTCCTGTCTTGCTAGTTGTTTGGCATAGGGTGTCCAGCACTGTAGCTTGCTGGTCGTTGAGTGAAGCTGGGTCTTGGTGTTGAGATGGAGATATCTGGGAGATTTTCGCAGTTTGATATTACATGGAGCTGGGAGGTCTCTTGTGGACCAGTGTCCTGAAGTTGGCTCTCCCACCTCAGAGGCACAGCACTGACACCTGGTTGGAGCACCAAGAGCCTTTCATCCACATGGCTCAGAATAAAAGGGAGAAAAAGTAGAAAGAAAGAGGTTAAAATAAAATGAAATAAAGTAAGTTAAAATAAAATAAAGTTATTAAAATAAAAATAATTATTAAGAAAAAAAATTTTAAGTAAAAAAAAAAAACAAAAAACGGATGGACAGAACCCTAGGACAAATGGTGAAAGCAAAGCTATACAGACAAAATCTCACACAGAAGCATACACATACACATTCACAAAAAGAGGAAAAGGGGAAAAAATAATATATCTTGCTCTCAAAGTCCACCTCCTTAATTTGGGATGATTCGTTGTCTATTCAGGTATTCCACAGGTGCAGAGTATATCAAGTTGATTGTGGAGCTTTAATCCGCTGCTCCTGAGGCTGCTGGGAGAAATTTCCCTTTCTCTTTGTTCACACAGCTCCTGGTTTTCAGCTTTGGATTTGGCCCCACCTCTGCGTGTAGGTCGCCTAAGGGCATCTGTACTTTGCTCAGCCAGGACAGGGTTAAAGGAGCAGCTGCTTCGGGGGCTCTGGCTCACTCAGGCCGGGGAGAGGGAGGGGCATGGATACGGGGTGAGCCTGCGGCGGCAGAGACCAGTGTGACATTGCAGCAGCCTGAGGCGCGCCATGCGCTCTCCTCGGTATGTTGTCCCTGGATCCCGGGACCCTGGCAGTGGTGGGATGCACAGGTTCCTGGGAGGGGAGGTGTGGAGAGTGACCTGTGCTTGCACACAGGCTTCTTGGTGGCGGCAGCAGCAGCCTTAGCGTCTCATGCCCGTCTCTGTGGTCCGCGCTGATAGCCGTGTCTCGCGCCCGTTTCTGGAGCTCCTTTAAGCGGCGCTCTTAATCCCCTCTCCTCGCGCACCAGGAAACAAAGAGGGAAGAAAAATTCTCTTGCCTCTTTGGCAGGTCCAGACATTTTTCCGGACTCCCTCCCGGCTAGCCGTGGCACACTAGCCCCCTGCAGGCTGTGTTCACGCCGCCAACCCCAGCCCTCTCCCTGCGATCCAACCGAAGCCCGAGACTCAGCTCCCAGCTCCCCCCCCCCGCCCCGGAGGGTGAGCAGACAAACCTCTCGGGCTGGTGAGTGCTGGTCTGCACTGGTCCTCTGTGCGGAAATCTCTCCGCTTTGCCCTCCGCACCCCTGTTGCTGTGCTCTCCTCCGTGGCTCTGAAGCTTCCCGCCGTCCGCCACCCACAGTCTCCGCCCGCGAAGGGGCTTCCTAGTATGTGGAAACCTTTCCTCTTTCACAGCTCCGTCCCACTGGTGCAGGTCCAGTCCCTATTATTTTTTCTGTGCATTTTCTTTTGCCCTACCCAGGTACGTGGGGAGTTTCTTGCCTTTTGGGAGGTCTGAGGTCTTCTGCCAGCGTTCAGTAGGTGTTCTGTAGGAGTTGTTCCACATGTAGATGTATTGCTGATGTATCTGTGGGGAGGAAGGTGATCTTCGCGTCCTACTCTTCCTAAGCAACTCTTAAGTATCTCTCAAATTACAAATTAAATTAGCCTTTTCTTTTCTTTCTTTCTTTCTTTTTTTTTTTTTTTTTTTGATAGAACCCACTACATTAAGGCTTAAATTGTAGGAGGTGGAATAAATGTTGGCAAAAAATATCTTTTCTGGGCTCATTATTAACAATTTTAAAGGAATGCACCCTGTTTTAATTATGTTGGGATTCCTGCCCTTCATCCCCCTCCTCTTTCCCTTCTAAGTTGTACAGAGATCTGACTGACTCATTAAACAATCTTCGGAAGTAGAGTCTGGGCTTAGAGGCAGAGATATGAGCTTGCCTGTGCACGTTAGTGAAAAAACACATTGAGAGCTCTGCCCACATTCATGTTTCCATTACTGTTATTATTACAAATTCAGACTAAATGTGATGGCTCCTGCATGACCACATGTATACATCATATTCATGTGAGCGGAAGAAGCTTAGGAGACAAATTATATTAACTAAATAGCTATCATTCTCATTTATTTGTTAATAACGTGATTCCTAGAAATATTTCTTGACTCTAGCAGCTTTGCCTCCCTTACCCCTGCTAGTGATTCACACTTTGTATACAAGTGAATTTTGTCTGCTATTAGAATTTTGTTGCCCAATGAAGATCTATTGGAGAAGCTTTATTGCCCCTTTACAAATAACTTTTTTGAAGTGTAATTTAAACAGCATAAAATTCACTTATTATAAGTGTACAAGTCAGTGATTTTTAGTAAATTTATATAGTTGTACAGTCATCACCATAATCCAGATCTGAAACATTCCCATCATCTTAAAAATATTTTCTGGGCCCATTTATAGTCAGTCCTCACTATAACCCCAAGCCCTGGGGAATCACTGATGTGTTGTTTATATAGATTTGCTTCAACTAGAAATTTTATATAAATAGAATTATACAATATGTATGCTTTTGTGTCTAACTTCTTTCATTGACAATTTTTGGGGGGGTTACTTCATGCTGTTGTACGTGTCATGAGTTCATTTTTATTGCTGAGTACAGTTATATCCCACTTTGTTTATCCATTCACCAATTTAATAGACATTTGGATTGTTTCCATTTTTTAATTTTTATGAATAATGCTCCTCTAAACATTTGCATGCAAGTCTTTGTGTGGACGTACATTTTCATTTGTTGTGGGTAGATGCCCAGGAGTGGAATTACTGGGTCATATGGTAGGTGTTCATTTAACTTTTAAAGGAAATACCAAAATGTTTTCCAAAGTTACTATACCATTTTACGTTCCCACCAGCAATGTATATGATAGTTCCAGCTTCACCACATCCTTTCCAATGCCTAGTATTATCAATTTTTCGGATTATAGCCTTTCTGATGTGTCTGTAGTGTTATCTCTTTGTGATTTAAATGTGTATTTCTCTAATGACTGGTGATGTTAAGCATCTTTAATTCGCCCTTCCTATATCTCTTTTGGTGAAATGTCTGTGCAAATAGATTGCATTAAGAAAAACTTCAGATTTCTTACCTTTTCCTTTGTCTCTTAATGTCACTATTGTTCATCTTCATAGGATGCCAATTAAATGATTTATGAGCTATAAGAGTATACCCTTTTGAGGTATTTTAGTGAATTGAGGGGAGGTAAGAGAGACTAGCACTTTGCGAAAGTACTAAATTTACAAAGCTATTTTAGTGCTTAATGTTTGACTATTTCAAGGAACCCACTTAGCTGATTTCCTAAATACAACTAATAGATGCTGGAAAACAATTATGGTGCCAATGATTTAAATCTCGAAAGAGTTTGTTTAACAAAGAGCTTGTTTCAAAAGCTGATTTTGAAAAAAATTCAGAAGGAATTTATCTGAATGAAGTCTGATTAAAATATAAGGACTCTCAAAGGTAAAATAGGGCCTCCCTGGTGGCGCAGTGGTTAAGAGTCCGCCTGCCGATGCAGGGGATACGGGTTCGTGCCCCGGTCTGGGAGGATCCCATATGCCGCGGAGCGGCTGGGCCCGTGAGCCATGGCCGCTGGGCCTGCGCATCCGGAGCCTGTGCTCCGCAACGGGAGAGGCCACAACAGTGAGAGGCCCGCATACCGCAAAAAGAAAAAAACAAAAACAAAAACAAAAACAAAAACAAAACAAAAAAAAGGTAAAATAATGAACTATCAAGCCATAAAAAGATATGGAGGAAACTTAAATGTGTATTACTAGCTGAAAGAAGTCAGTCTCAAAGGGCTACCTATTATATGATCTAACTATATGACATTCTGAAAAAGGCAAAATTATGGAAAAAGTAAAAAATATCAGTGGTTATCAGGGACTAGGGGCCAGGGAGGGATGAATAGGTGGAGCACAGAGGAATTTTAGGGCAATGAAACTATTCTGTATCATTCTATAATGGTGGATGCATGTCATTATACGTTTGACCAAACCCACAGGATATACAACACCAAGCATGAACCCTAATGTAGACTATGGACTTTGAGTGATAATGATGTGTCAATGTAGATTCATCAGTTGAAACCAATGTACCACTCTGGTGGGGATATTGGTAATGTGGAAGCTACACATGTGAGGGGGCAGGGGGTAATGGGAAACCTCAGTATCTTCTGCTCACTTTTGCTGTGAACCTAAAACTGCTCTAAAAATAAAGTCTATTAAAAAATTAAAGCTGCATATCTAGGTAAGATATATTCTTTCCAATCCAAGCAACTTATTATCTGGACCAACTCCTGTTTACTTTTCAAACTTACTTTGTCAAATTCTTTATTTTGTGGATAAGTCACTTAGTTGGTTCTATCCACTAGATTCTTCAGCAGCCTGTAGTTTTTATTGGTGTGTTTATTTGTTTGTTTTTTAGGTAAACTAAAATAAAAAGATTGTTCTTGCTCTGTAATCAAGGAGACATGGCTATATAACAATACTATCAATATATACCAATATTCTCTTTAGAAAAGTCTTAGTTTGGTTCACAAGCTTAGGAAATGCAGCAATACAGAATTTACTGGTCCACCATTGTTGGTTTGTTTTGCAAACTCATTCTTGGAAATTTATAAAGAAAATATTTTTTTCTTTTGACTTGTTAGCTAGGGTTTGTTTTTCTTTGGACTTGTTAGATAGCGTTTGTTCCCAGAATAACCTAATGAGAAACAACTTGGACTATTCTGAGCAGAACAGACGTGCTTGCAGTTAGAGGGATTTAGTATTGCTCCAAACTAAGTGTTTTGGCTCACTTTTCTCTGCCACATCTCAAGCCACAGTGAAGTTTTGAAAGAAGATACCTATTGAAAACTGCCACACAATCCTGGGACCCCAGACTGTGATGCTTCTAAATATACTTGTTCTGTGCTTATAAAGCACAGACTGGCTCTGACTAATTTACAAAAATAAATCCCATTTCCATTGGACTGATTCTGTGACCTAATTCTGTGAGGACTAAGACCATATCTCCTGGACACCCTTGTTTCCTCAGAACTTGGCAAACAGCCATGCTTATAGAATATATTCAGTAATCATTTGCTGACTAAACAAATGTTGATTGTTACCATAACATTGTTAAATGTTAACACTGAGAAATGTTGAAGGAATATCTGAATACCTCACTGGCTCCCTACTAGAGAGACTATCTTCTGGCTCAGTGTTTTCAGGTTTCTTTAAATTTATTCCTTTTGGCGCAATACAATTAAAATGAAGAAACCAAGATTGTATGTTCTGGTATGGTGATAACAACATTATAGACCATGTGGAATTACCAGTACATAACTGTGCCATTTTAATTCTCCTGTAATTGTGCAAAAGTAGTTTATTCTACAGACATGCATTAGCTTCATAATGTATAAAACTACTATGCCTAGAAAAGGAGAGTACACAGAGGTAAACAACTAATACAAGGGACTTAGTACAAGTGGAAGGAGTGAGGAAGGAAACGGATAAAACGCTGACTGTGGAAAGAATCACCCTGAAACTTCCAAATGGGAAGATCAGTGATAAGGTCTACCTCAGTTTATACTCACAGAGGTGTAGAGCTGTGAGCAAAAAAGCAGATGGGGGCTTCCCTGGTGGCGCAGTGGTTAAGAATCTGCCTGCCAATGCAGGGGACAAGGGTTCGAGTCCTGGTCTGGGAAGATCCCACATGCCGCAGAGCAACTAAGCCCTTGCGCCACAACTACGAGCCTGCGCTCTAGAGCCCACAAGCCACAACTACTGAGCCCACGCGCCTAGATCCCATGCTCTGCAACAAGAGGAGCCAGTGCAATGAGAAGCCCATGCACTGCAACAAAGAGTAGCCCCCTCTCGCTGCACTAGAGGAAGCGCCTGCGCAGCAAAGAAGAGGCAACACAGCCAGTAAATAAACAAATGTATTAAAAAAAAAAAAGCAGATGGACAGAAGGAAGTGCTCCTGAGTGGTGTACCTAATGCTCAAAGAGTGAGCCCTGCCCCAGCTCAAGAGAGCTGAAGTTGTTAGAATAACCTATACAGAGTTACAGACCTGTCACATGAAGTTTTCTGAGAATAGATATGTTAGTTTACCATATCACCTAAGTTTTTTCCAGAGTCTATTATGGGTTAAGATTTGACGTTTATGGAAACCATGTTATTTTATTGGATAGAAATTAGATTGAAAATGTGTGGCTTGTATAAATAAAGATGTACCATTTTATTTTCTAATTTAGAAGAGTGTTATGCTATTCCAGAGGTTCACAAGTATTGCAGAAGACACCTCCCCATCTTTATTGTCTGTTAATGAATGAAATTCATCATCATTTAGTACTACCCTTTGGGAATAGGGCTACAAAGGCTGTTGACATTTTTTCAATTCAAACTGCACGTTAAATTGTTAACAATATATTCCAGCACTGATATTTTTAATTAAACTTTTATTTTGAAATAATTATAGATTCATAGGCAGTTGTAAGATAGTACGGAGAGGTCCTGTGTACCCACTTTCCTGCAATTGTTACATCTTACCTGGTTATAGTATAATATCAAAACTAGGAATTCAGCATTGGCACAATATGTGTTTATAGGTCTGTCTTTTTCTCTCATGGGTAGTTTGGTGTAACCACCACTGCAGTCAAAACGCAGAACTGTTCTACCACCACAAAGTTCTCCCTTGTGCTACTGCCTGTTCATCACAACCTCCCCCCTGCCATCTCATACCATCCCGCACCCAAGTAGCTACTAATTTGTTCTCTGTATTTATAATTTTGTTATTTCCAAATGTTTCATGAATAAAATCACATATTAGGAGATCTCAGAGATTGACATTTTTCATTCAGCATAATACCCTAGAGATTCACCCAATTCATTGTGTGTATTAATAATAGCTTATTCCCTTTAATTTTTGCAGAGTGTTCCATAATATGAGTGCATTGAAGTTTGTTTCACCATCAAAGGTCATTTTCATTGTTTCCATTTTTAGCCTATTACAAACAAAGCTGCTATGATCAATTGTGTATAGGCTTCCTTGAGAACATTAGTTTCATTTGTCCGAGATAAATGTCCAGGAGTGCAAATTGCTGTGTTGTGTGGTAAGTGTATGTGTAGTATTTTAAGAAACTGACAGAATGTTTTTGGAGCGACTGTACCATTTTACATTCCTACCAGCAATGTGTGAGAGATCCAGTGTCTCCACATCCTAGCCAGCTTTCAGTACCATTGCTGTTTTTCACTTGAGTTGTCCTAATAGGTGTATAATGATGGTGGTTTTACATTTCCCTAACGGCTAGTGATGTTCAACATCTTTTCATGTGCTTATTTGCCATCAGTATGTCCTTTTCAGGAAAGTGTCTCTTCATGTATCTGTCATTTTTTAAATTGAATTTTTTTTATGTTGAGTTCTGTGAATTAGTTATGCATTCTAAATGTGAGTCTTTTTTTGGATGTGTGGTTTGCAAATATTTTCTCCCAATCTATAGCATGTCTTTTCATCCTTTTAACGGGGTTTCTTGGTAAAGCCAAGGTATTTAATTGTGATTAAGTTCAATTTGGAGATTGTTTTTAATAACTAATGCTTTTTGAATTATGTCTAAGAACTCTTCACAAATTCCTGGGTCCTGAAGTTTTTCTTCTATGCTATCTTTTGAAAGTTTTAGATTTTCGTGTTTTACACTGAAATCTATGGTTCATTTTAGAGTTAGTTTTTGTAAAAGGTGTGAGATTCACACCTTTTTTGCATATAGATGTTCAGTTATTTTAGAACTATTTGTGGAAAAGTTTATTATTCTTCTGTTGAATTTTATTTGCACCTTTGTAAAAAATCAGCTGGCCTAACTAATGTGTTCCACTTATTTATGTGTCTACTGCTCTGCCAATATTGCATGATCTTGCTTACTGGAGCTATAGAATAAATCTTAAAATAGGATAGAGTAATTCCTCCCATTTTATTCTCATTTTTCAACTTTATTGAAAATAAATAAGTTCAAAATTATTTTCAACTATTCTAGTTCCTTTTCATTCCATATAAATTATAGAATAATCCTCTCTATGTCTTTAGAAAATTTCATTGAGGTTTTAGAAATTGCATTAAACCTGTATGTAAATTTAGGGAGAATTAACGTCTTCACTATCTTGAGTCTCCCAATCCGTGACTATAGTATATCTATCCATTTATTTAGAGATTTTTTGAATATCTTTAATTATCATTTCAGGATACAAGTCCTGTACAAGTCTTATTGGATTTACATATAAGTATTTGTGTGTGTGTGATTGTAAGTGATATTGTATTCTTAATTTGGTTTCCACAAACTTACTGCCATTGTATAGAAATATAATTTATTTTTATGTTTATCTTGTATTCTATGACCTTGCTGAACTTACTCATTAGTTATAGGAGTGTTTTTTATAGTGTCCTTGGGATTTTCTATGTAGACTATTACAGCATCTACAAATAAGGACAGTTTTACTTCTTCCTTTTTGATCAACCTTTATTCATTTTCTTGCTTTACTGCACTGGCTAAAACAGTTGATGAGAGATGAAAGAACACATTGGGTGGTTAAGATCTTTTTCAGGGAGCAATGAGAAGTTTAACTTGGCAAGAACAAAGGGTACATCTATGTTATCAAACTCTTGTATACTCTTGATACAAGTGGAGGAAGGGACTGGAGAGGTGCTTTAGAGTTAGTTACAATGAGAAAGACCCCAAATGCCAGCACAAATGGTAGAAAGTAACACTACATATAGTATATGATGGCTACAAACCAAAGCTTTTCATAGATTATTTTTCTTACTTTTTCCCTCAGATTGGAAGATATCACCCATATTTTACATTTTGAAACTTATTAGAAATTTATTCCCAACTAACAGTCTAGATTCTAAGGTTTTTAAAAAGTAAAATAGCAGAAAGTTTTCTTTTTGGCAGTGGTTTTGAAGTTTTTGTGTTTTTTTAAAGCAAAAACAAAGTATGCTTTTCTTCTTAGATTTATTGTTTTTTTATTTTTCATTTTTTATATTCTCACCTTTGTTAAACAATAATTCATACCTCCTTATAAATTCTCCTTGTCCAGAGTTATCAAATGTTTCTGTTATAGAGAAATCTATTAGAAGATGTTTGAAGGAGCTTCTTCAAACCAAATCAAGGATAAGTTACCAAGGAAAATATTTCTGAATAACATATAAAGATTGACAAATTTTAGTACCCCATTTTCTTACTCACTATAAATAATAGTTGGTAAAAGAAAGTTGGAAATAACTGCTACTTTTAGCATATTTATTAAAGAGCTATGTAGGTGGAAATTTTGTCAAATGCTAAAAAATACAAACAAACAATAGACAAGCTGAAAAATGGGATTGTAGTGGGTGGTTGAAGCATCTTTCTGCTAAATCATGCCATGAATGCTTCCTTCACATGCAGACTTGCATCATTTCTTGCGGGATTTTGTTGTCATGACAACAAGTTTTACAAGAGCATTTTCAGCTTCCATAGTTAGAAGTGCACAAAAAAGAGTGCACTGATACAATGCAATGATAAAATACAATACAATGATACAGTGAACACAGGTGAGCCTTAGTTATTACATCTGAATAAAAGCCCCCTGCTTTATCACAGTCATATCCTTGAAAAAATTTTAAATGTGATATTTCTTCCCTTTTCAAAGAAAGGTCATTTTACTATAAAGTTTATTTCCTGAGAAAATGAGTTTAAAAGGCTCCAAATTTTTCTCAGTTTAAATGCTATTAGATTGAAAGGTAATTTATGAGTAAGACATGATGACACCTAATACATGAGAGGACTTTGAAGTTATATTCTATTTCTTGTAGAGATGAATTTTGATGATTACTAGTAAGTCTAATATAGTTGAAAATATAGGTTGAACATGAAAATACTGTTAAGAATGTGATGGTAATCTGCACTGGGCAAATTATATTATCTTACTTGAAAATCTCATTAATATAAAAAATAAACCCTCTCAGGTTGTCTTGTTTCTCTTTTGCAAATAACTCCAAGAAAAATGGAAAGTCTTTCTTTGTGTTAATTTTAAATGTGTACACCAATAGAGTGTTTTGTAGTTATGCATTAACAGATAATCATCCTCAAATAATCAACACATGAAGTTTTATCTTGGAATGTTCATTATCATCTTATTTCTAAATAGAGGTAAGAGGTGAAAACTCAATATTTTGTGCTCTTTAAAAGCATTTCTTTAATATTCAAATTTCTTGAAGAATTACAAATCATTATTTGAACCAGGAGTATGACTGTATTATAGCAGCTTAACTGGACCCAAATTTTAGTGCCTTTTTCTTCTTCTTCATATTACTTTAAGAATGCTTTTTCTGACTCCAGCTATGTCTCCAATCTATCTTAATAAAAATACTAATATTCTGAAAGGAGTCATTTTTATGATCATTCTAGCTTATCAATTAGAATATTATATACAGTGTATAATAAATTGCAGCTAGAACTTGAGGAAACTCAGTGGCTAAGAATGTTCACTCTGGGGTAAGTCTCACTGGGTTCTAACCATAGCTCTATCATTTAGTAGGATGTAATCTTAGGCAAGTCTTTTCACCTGTAGGTATTTTGTTTCCTCTTATCCAAAGTAGGGCTAGCATGGTTATTCTAGAGCCTTCATGAGTTCCTTTTAGTTTTCAGATTCATCTTCCCAAGGTGGGATTTTAATTCTCATTATCAAAGATGGCTACTAGAGCCCATTTCATCTACATTCCAAACAGTGGATGTAGGGGAAAGAAGGGAGAAGAAGACATGGGCCCCAAACTTTTAAGGATACTTCATAGAAATACTATACAACACTTCTGATTACATCTCATTGGCCAAGACTGACTTACAGACCCTATTTAGGTGTAAGACTGACTGGGATATGTTGAATTTTAGCAGGGTGGCAATATGGTTGGCCAAATATACTGGGTTACTTTTGCTAAATAGAAATAGAATGGATTTCGGGAGATAATTTCCAACACAAATTCCTAGTAAAATGTTTATAATGCTGCTTTACACTTAATATTCCAAAGTAGTATGTGAAATGACTGAATGCTTCAATTAGGAAAGTACTTGGTAAAACCATCTTTTTCCTTGGTGTATGAAGGCACAGAGCTGATTCCTTTAATGGGTTTGTACAAAGATATTTCTTCAAAATCTGTTATTTGTGAAATATTAAGTTTGATGCTGCTAGGGCTGTAATAGTAAGATACACTCCCCACTTTTATTGGGGTGGTGCGTAAAATAACTAACCATTGTTTAAGGAATGATATGGTAAGTGCTATAAAGGATCTATAAAGGTTTGGATCTCAAGGGAAAGTAAGTGAAACCTGGTATTGGATGGATGGATTAGAAAAGAATAGAATTCCAATGGCTATTGCATTGAAGGGTGGCATTGGGGGGAAGGTAAAGATAAAATATATAACATAAACACAGTTATGGATGTGGGAAATAATGGCATTAATTTGGGGGAATGGCTTGACTACACCATGAATGTGTTGGAGAGGAAGACATCAAGCTTAGAGAGGCTAGAATAAAGAGGGCCTTACATGCTTTACTAAATGGAAAATGTGTTCTAAATTCATTTAAAAATGGTGAGCCATTGAAGGTGAAAGCAAGAGAGTGACATGATTAAAATTATGTCATAGGATAATGAATTTCACTATAGTGTATAAAGCAAATTAGAGACGATGAGAAATGGAGGCAAATAAATAAGTATACACTTACCCGAATAGAAACATACAGATGATAAGTGAACAGGACTTGGATGAGAGAGTCAGGAAAGGTGCTGGAAATGATAGTCCAGACCAGGTTTACAGATGTTTATGGGGTCAAACTCTGTGGGTTCAAATCCTCCTTAGCTAATTACTAATGGAGTCAACATGGACAGGTGAATTAACCTCATTGCATCAGGTTCATCACGCACATGATAGCACCTGCCTCATTGGGTTGTTATGATGATAACATGATTGAATACCAGTCCCTGCCTTGTGGTCAGTAATTTGTGTTAGTCATCACGATTGATATAATAATAAGCATTATTATTTGTTAATTATTAAGTGATTGTAGGGGTCGAGAAGATAGAGGCTGGCAAAGAGTATGGAGGAAGAAGAGCAACAGAGAAGGAGTAATGGCTTAGAGTCCACAAGCAGAGGGAAACTTTGTTTCTAGAGTTATAACCTTCCTATGAAGAAGACAATAAAATGCCAATAGTTTTGGAAAGTAGAACTGCTGAGGTAGCAGATTCAGTAGAGAAGTTAATGGCAGAACCCAGACTGCGAGGGCTTAAGAGGTAAGAAGGTAGTGAAAAAGCACAGGCGAATAAATTTATCCTATTTGTTTAAAAACAATTAGTACTTAAGGAAAGGAAAGGAATAAGGTTAAGTAGCTAAAGCTGATAACAGAAGAGAGAGAAACTTTTTTAAGATGGGTTTATTTGTTTCTGTATGTCGGGAAAAGGTGAACATGTTGAGAGGTTGTATTATTCTGACAGCTTTTTTCAAGACTTTCCAGGAAAGCATTTTACAAGAGAACCTGGATGTACCCACGGAGGTTTTGCTTTTGTTTCTCGTTTTTTTTTTTTTTTTTTCTGTTTTTTGGGTTTTTTTTTTTTTTATGATTCATAGCCTTATTACCATTTAGAGGAAAGGCAAGAATATTGTTTACAAATGGAGGCTTGTGATAATCTTGTGAAGTTTTTTGTATGCTTGACGGTTGTTAAATCCTTATTTTCAATAACATATGGATGATAATTTAACAGTGTTCTGTTTCCACAGTTATTTTTCATTCATCAACCAATAAATGTTCGTTGGTCCTTTACTCTGTGTAGGCAATGTTGGTGCAGTGGGAAACAAAGAAATAAAGGATCTCTGTTTCATTGTGTGCAGGAGACAGTTGGAATGTGGATAAACACACTTTCTAAAACATTAGAGAAATATACTCTATAGAGTTTTTTCTAAAAAAGCACAGTTTGTGTTCTTATTTATTTTGGTAGGAAGTTCATGTAGTTTGCTTAAAGGCTTTAACTTGTTTCAGCTATGTTTTGTATGTGATTAATTTATTCCAAAAATTTTAAGACTGTTACAAACAGACACACATATACACACTTCAGTAATGAGACTCATTTGAGAAAATTTCTGTTAGAATTACAGAATATTTTAAAAATGATATTCTTTTATTTTCAAATAACTATTATGATTGCAATTCACTGCTAAAAGCATTGATAAGTAGAAAACACACCAGACCCTATTTTAAAATGTGACTTTACCATTATTATCAGTTACCTACAAGTAGTTTAAGGCTAAATTAGAGATACAAATATGGAATTATCCTAAGTGACAATGTCTTGCTGCATGTTGACATGCACAAGAGAAGTGTTGTGGTCCTATCTTTGCAGGTATGACTGGTGGTAATTATCATCTGTGTGTGAGGCTGTGGCTCAGATGATCAATACCAAGTGGTGGGCCTCACCACACTGTACCCATCCTACATTGATCTTTGATTTGTGGTTGAAACCATTGTCCACTATAATTTTGCATCAGGTAAGTTGCATACGTACTTTTGTGGTTTAGGGTTACTGATATGTCTTATTTAGAATCTGTATTCTCAATATTTACTCTGTGGAAGCCAGGGTGTAACCAAAACACTCTGTTGCTAAATATTCCTTACACCTTAGTGAGCAACAGGGCCATTAGGAAACCTGGAGATGCAGTCTTATAGACCACACAATTTGCTTACCATCACAATTCCTACAGGCTTACTTGAGGCCAAAAAGTAAGGTCATACCTTACATTCTGTCTGCTCAGTTGACTACTTCTACAGTCTCATGTCTAGACCTGAGCCTAGAAACGACTCTTAATTAAGTAAAGTATGTCTTTGGTTCTCCCAGGAGCTCTTTCTCCTCTTCATATCCTCTCTTTCTTATAATTTCCTATAATTAGCCAAAGGCTTAATTTCTACATATAAATTCTTGACACTACACAGAGGTATATGCCTTCTTAACAGAGAACATCTTTCATATATCTTGTGAAAACTAAATCAAACCAAACAAAGCAAAAACTATGGTTATTTTGAGTAGGCTGTAGTTTTACACAGCTATATGTTTGTTGCTATGTCTTGATGATATATACATACATTACTATATTTCTTCTTAACCTGAAAGACCTAAATTCAACTTACTAAATCTCTGTACATCAGTATAGAGACATCTGAATATCTTCTGACCACTTTCTTATACTTTCTTCATTGATAACCTTTACATACTTCAAAGTAGTTGTTTTAAAAGATGCGATTGGTAATTTTGTTTCTTGGTCTCCATTTTTACTTGGAACCCCTATATTTTGGATCATCAAAATATGTAGAAATTCCTCTCCAGAATTTTAGGGAGGCAAACTTCTCCTATTTTCTGGACTCTTCTTTCTTCTTTCTTCCTTAGTTGAACTCCTACAGCATGATAATGACTCCCTGGTATCTAGGATAAATCATGGCATTTGGCAAGAGAGATTTGGGAAACTCTGATCTAATACCCTGGGAGACAGATGGAGGTCACCTCAGAGTCTTCTCTGACCTTGTGTCCTGGTTCATGCTCACAAACTAGGTCACTCCCTGTTTCAATTTTCTCATTCCTTAAACCTGATTCCTGGACTTGGTGTCCTGCCTTCATCCCTGACTTGATCTCGGCACTTTCCCATCAATCATGTATTCTTGCCCTCAAACTCCAGGCTACTGCAATGGTCCTGCTATCTGTTCACAGATTCCACAGTGTTCCATTACCCTGTCCAAAACATCATAGTGCTCTGTGTCTGTGTGCTTTTAAGAGATACTCTTTCTACTAGAGGCTGAGGCCAATATCTTGCTACCTTTAGTTCTCCTTGTTCCCTCTCTTCACCTATTTAGTCAGTTGCCACATTGTGTAGAATTTTTGTTCACCATCTCAAAGGTGTCCCTAACTTATCCCATGGCTGTTGCTCTGATTCAGGCTCCCATTATCTCTTATATGAATATTATAATACAAGTGATCTTATTAGCACTGATGGTCTCTCATTTCAACTGGTGTAAGTCCATTCTTCTGTGAAAACATCCATGATCTTCACTGAAAGAAGTAGTCCCTTCTCCTTTGCTATCTATCTACATAGTGTCTCTATGAGAGTAATAATTACACTGTATCAAAGCAGTATTTGTATATATGTATATTTGTATGTATGTATGTCTAGTGTTATTCTAAGAGCTTTACAAGTATTAACTCATTTAATACTTATGAGAACCTTATTCTACTTTTACATGTGAGAAAACTGAGGCATAGAGATGATGTCATGTGTCCATGGTACCTAGCTAATACCATGACAGAGTCACAATTTGACCTGGAAGTCTAACTTTAGAGCCTTTCACAACCTCTCTAATTAAGATTAATTATTATATACTTTTCAAGGATATTTGTAAATATTCAACAAATTGTACATAAGCTGGCAAGCTTATGTACAGCTGGCAAGAAGCTGGGCTTCTTACTTTAAAGAAACTTTCTATTTTGAGTACTAGATGCTGTTTTAACAGGTTTGTTTTCTCTGCTTCAGTAGAGATGAAGTATCTTTGGATATTAGTTATATTAGTGATTTTTTCACCTAATCTAGGCAAGTTATTAATAGTTCAGGATATACTACCTTGAAATAACTAGTCTTCAAGAAGGAGAAAATAGAGTTAAGAATGGTGGAGGTGGCTATGAAGTACCAGAAGGCCTTGAAAGTAAGCACCATATTTTATGTGTATATAAGAAGAAGTAGGCAGAAGGTATCTGAGGTCAAAGACAAGGAGAGGCAGTAAGAATAGAGAGAAAATGAGAAGGAAAGAGAAGGATCATTTCAGCTTGTTCAGAGGAAAGCAATGGATTGTAAACTGTGA
The DNA here is from genome assembly GCF_025265405.1 of Mesoplodon densirostris. Lineage (NCBI taxonomy): Eukaryota > Metazoa > Chordata > Mammalia > Artiodactyla > Ziphiidae > Mesoplodon > Mesoplodon densirostris. The sequence continues at coordinate 40,418,594 of NC_082664.1, forward strand.
ACTCTGCATTTGTCCTTTTGGACTGGAAATGCCACTACTATTAATTGGACACTAGCATTTTATAAAGAATTATAGTAATTTAGTAGGATGTATCTTCTATTGAGTTGGTGTAATGTCAAGAGATGGGAAGAAATGCATTTCTAAGGGAAAAAATTGTTAAGTAACCTCAAAATTTCTCCCATAATATTCACTCATGTGATGATTAACTATGACAAGTTTGAAACCTGAACAAAGTTTCAGTTGAATTATTTATCTAAATTTGGTCCAAAGGCAGATTAATATGTGAAACTCTTTCCATTGTCACCAAGAGAGAAATGTTACTCTAAAAATAGAGACTATTAAAACATGTGCTATACTGTGGATAGAAAGTGTCATTCTCCTTGCTGTGCTTTTAATATCTGTAAATATGATCCCTATGGCATATTATCCACCAGGACTATGTTATTTCACCATTGGTGACGTACTTCTTTACCTCCCATTGATTTATTTGATTAGTAAAAAAAATGAGGGTTAAGGATGGCAATTACTATAAACATTGTCAATAACCAAGACTTGAGACCCTTTGTACATGAGGAAAGATCTTTCTAAAGAAGACTTTTAATCATCTCTCTACTTCCTCTATTCATGTGTAAAAGCATGGATTTTAAAGGCATAGAAGATGAAAGAAGGGGCAAATAAATAGAAGTTTTGCTCTATTAAACTATGTTCATGACTTTCTTTTTAACCTTGTTTTTCCATAGGGTATTGCACACTCCTGTAAAATATAAAATGAAATGCTTTGGATTATCCTAGTAGCCATGCTTGTCTATGTGGCAACCAAAAATGGCTCTATTTGCTGATTCCCTATCATTAAAAAAAAAAAAACAACAAAAACAAACAAAAAAACTCCTGAATCCTGCATCTGCTCTATTTATATATCCTTTGTGTAGCAGGCATGCCCAACACGATTATTTCCTTATTCAAGGCTGATAATTCATTTTTCGCAAAAGAAAATAGCTGTTTTTCAAAGATTAGTTCTTAGTATTTATTAAGTACATATTCTGATGCCAGAAAAAAAGGGAAATACATCAAGCTGAACTGATGGTGAAAAGGATGGAGGTGAAAATCACAGATGGCATGAATCATTTGGATCCCTTGGTACCCCACAATCAGCATTCAAACAAGGGTTTGGGCAAACAGGCACCTCTCCACCTCTTCCTCCTGGATTCAGAATATCTTTGAATCACACTGGATGGTCTTCACAAAGCAGCTGGGCAAACTGCCTTCAATCAAGAAAGCTAGCCAGGGCTGCTAGGGGTGGTATAGTTCTGGTTTGTTCCCTATGCTGAAATATAATGAATGAAGATTATCATTTTAAGAAATCTTGGATCGTCCCTAAACAAAACTCAAATTATTGATCATTTGGAACAGGCTAACTACTAAAAGTGATAAATTACTCATGGCATATGCAGAACTGATCACATCTATGCCTCTGAGGGCCCTTTCCAAGCTGGTTCAGTTTTATTTCTCTGGTGTGAGTGCCTGACATACTGTACAAACAGTAGTCTCAGAACTTGGTTTATTTTAGACAGTGGTGTGCTTAGAGTATTTGATCTCTGGAGCAGATCATTTTTTTAAAATACCTTATTCCTCTGTAGAACAAAAAATGTATGGTAATAATATAATAATCAAAAATAATTATTTTAAGATTCTTTAGTTTTATAACAAAAATTAACAATGAAAAGTGAAAGATAATAACTGATTTAAGTAAATTATTCAAATTCAGTAAAACGTTTTACCTATGAACTAAAACTTGCTCTTAACAACAAAAAAATTATATCTCACATGTCACACTTTGTTTCACTGTTTTAAACTGTAAGTGCAAATAAAAACAAATTACAAATATATTCTATGCATATAGAATATATGTGTAAAACTCAATAGTAACTGTAGGATTTGTTTAGAACTTAGGTAAACAAAATAGTTTGTGAGAGATATATTTATCACTGATGTTAAGAATTGCCAACGAATGGTGCTAATGAAATATAGACCCTATTTTAGTTGGTTTTATTATTATTTTTCAATTCTGTAGAGTCAAAGCATCCTCTTATCCTCTTATTGCTGCACCAGGACAAACCTCTCGAACACTGGCCTTGGTACCACTCGGCATGAGAAGATTCCCAGTATCTCAAATTAGCCTCCCCTATGCTCTTCCACATAATTGAAAGTACTTAAGGTCAAGTGAGTACTTTTTGGTGTGCAGCAGCCTGTCATTCTTCCTCCTTGCCCACACACATCTCTTTCAAATGGCAATATAAATGATCTTCATGGGATCAGAACTTTTACTATAAACAATTCTTTCTGAAACACCCTGTGAGAACTGCAGTTCTCTTTGATCTAACAGCCAGCCTGAGGGTAATAGATAATACTGGCCATGATGTGATTTATCCCCACGTTTCTTTTAGAATTCAGTTCAGCCCAATTCTCTGCTGCACACCAAGCTTCAGGCCTAAGAAACCTAGAGATTTCTCTTTGCTCATAGCAGGACTAGAAGACAGGTTTTCCTGGTCCAGATTAAATACATTAAAATTAGGCATAGATGAAAGTATAATGATCTAACATTCATTTTAAAGCTGTTACCTCCACTGAAGGGGAACAGAAAATAGAATATCTAAAGAAAGGAACATGCATAAATATCATATTAATAGCTTTCTTGCTGGTTAGGACACAGTGAGCAAATAAAAGTAAGTATAATAATTCACTGTAAGACAGAGGATATTAAAATGAATCATTACCAAAATGGGGCCAAAGCCAGTACTGCTGAAGTAGATTCCTCTTGCAAACTTTATCGTGTCTTGACAGCGAGAGTTTTTATTTGCTGAGTATTGAATATCTATATTTACAGAAATTGTTATTGTTAAGCATGGGATCTAATAATCCAAAAGGCCAGAAAGCTGCATGATTTTCAAAAATCTCCATTCTGGCTATAAATAGCAGGTAATTGTGTGAGAGTCCTCTTGTACTTCTTTCAAACGTGTGTATGTTGGTGGGGGTGCAATGGGTAGAGAGTTGCAGCAGGATACACATCTGTGACCTCATTAACTTGGTTTTTTTTAATTTAATTTAATTTTTTTAAAGAACAGGTTCTTATTAATTATCATTTTATACACATCAGTGTTTACATGTCAATCCCAATCTCCCAATTCATCACACCACCAACCCCCACTGCTGCCACTTTCCCCCCTTGGTGTCCAAACGTTTGTTTGCTGCATCTGTGTCTCAATTTCTGCCCTGCAAACCAGTTCATCTGTACCATTTTTCTAGGTTCCACAGATATGCATTAATATACGATATTTGTTTTCTCTTTCTGACTTACATCACTCTGTATGACAGTCTCTAGATCCATCCACATCTCTACAAATGACCCAATTTCATTCCTTTTTATGGTTGAGTAATACTCCATTGTATATATATGTACCACATCTTCTTTATACATTCATCTGTTGATGGGCATTTAGGTTGCTTCCATGTCTTGGCTATTATAAATAGTGCTGCAATGAACATTGAGGTGCATGTGTCTTTTTGAATTATGGTTTACTCTGGGTATATACCCAGTAGTGAGATTGCTGGGTCATATGGTAATTCTATTTTAAGTTTTTTTTTTTTTTTTTTTTTTTTTTGCAGTATGCGGGCCTCTCACTGTTGTGGCCTCTCCCATTGTGGAGAACAGGCTCCGGGCGTGCAGGCTCAGCGGCCATGGCTCACGGGCCCAGCCGCTCTGCGGCATGTGGGAACTTCCCGGACCAGGGCACAAACCCGTGTCCCCTTCATCAGCAGGCAGACTCTGAACCACTGTGCCACCAGGGAAGCCCTATTTTTAGTCTTTTTATGGAACCTCCATACTGTTCTCTGTAGTGGTTGTATCAATTTACATTCCCACCAACAGTGCAAGAGGGTTCCCTTTTCTCCAGCATTAGTTGTTTGTAGATTTTCTGATGATGCCCATTCTAACTGGTGTGAGGTGATACCTCATTGTAGTTTTGATTTGCATTTCTCTAATAATCAGTGATGTTGAGCAGCTTTTTATGTGCTTCGTGGCCATCTGTATGTCTTCTTTGGAGAAATGTCTATTTAGGTCTTCTGCCCATTTTTGGATTGGGTTGTTTGTTTTTTTAATACTGAGCTGCATGAGCAATTTATATATTTTGGAGACTAATCCTTTGTCTGTTGATTTGTTTGCAAATATTTTCTCCCATTCTGAAGGTTGGCTTCTTATCCTGTTTGCAGTTTCCTTTGCTGTGCAAAAACTTTTAAGTTTCATTAGGTCACATTTGTTTATTTTTGTTTTTATTTCCATTACTCTAGGAGGTGGATCAAAAAAGATCTTGCTGTGATTTATGTCAAAGAGTGTCGTTTTAGGTTTTCCTCTAAGAGTTTTATAGTGTCTCGTCTTACATTTAGGTCTGTAATCCATTTAAAGTTTATTTTTGTTTATGGTGTGAGGGAGTGTTCTAATTTCATTCTTTTACATGTAGCTGTCCAGTTTTCCCAGCACCACTTATTGAAGAGACTATCTCTTCTCCATTGTATACCCTTGCCTCCTTTGTCATAGATTAGTTGACCATATGTGTGTGGGTTTACCTCTGGGCTTTCTATCCTTTTCCATTTATCTATATTTCTGTTTTTGTGCCAGTAGCATATTGTCTTGATTACTGTAGCTTTGTAGTAGAGTCTGAAGTCTGGAAGCCTGATTCCTCCAGCTCCGTTTTTTTCCCTCAAGACTGCTTTGGCTATTCAGGGTCTTTTTTGCCTCCATAAAAAATTTAAGATTTTTTGTTCTAGTTCCGTAAAAAATGCCATTGGTAATTTGATAGGGATTGCATTGAATCTGTAGATTGCTTTAGGTAGTATAGTCATTTTCACAATATTGATTCTTCCTATCCAAGAACATGGTATATCTCTCCATCTGTTTGTTTCATCTTTAATTTCTTTCATCAGTGTTTTATAGTTTTCTGCATACAGGTCTTTTGTCTGCCTAGGTAATTTTATCCCTAGGTATTTTATTCTTTTTGTTGTAACGGTAAATGGGAGTGTTTCCTTACTTTCTCTTTCAGATTTTTTCATCACTAGTGTATAGGAATGCAAGAGATTTCTGTGCATTAATTTTGTATCCTGCAACTTTACCAAATTCATTGATTAGCTCTAGTAGTTTTCTGGTGGCATCTTTAGGATTATATATAGTATCATGTCATCGGCAAACAGTGACAGTTTTACTTCTTCTTTTCAAATGTGTATTCATTTTATTTCTTTTTCTTCTCTGATTGCTGCTGCTAGGACTTCCCAAACTATGTTGAATAATAGTGGTGAGAGTGGACATCCTTGTCTTGTTCCTGATCTTACAGGAAATGCTTTCAGTGTTTCACAATTGAGAATGATATTTGCTGTGGGTTTGTTGTATATGGCCTTTATTATGTTGAGGTAGGTTCCCTCTATGCACACTTTCTGGAGAGTTTGTATCATAAATGGGTGTTGACTTTTGTCAAAAGCTTTTTCTGCATCTATTGTGATGATTATATAGTTTTTCTTCTTCAATTGGTTAATATGGTGTATCACATTGATTGATTTGCATATATTGAAGAATCCATGCATCACTGGGCTAAATCCCACTTGATCGTGGTATATGATCCTTTTAATGTGTTGTTGGGTTCTGTTTGCTAGTATTTTGTTGAGGATTTTTGCATCTATATTCATCAGTGATATTGGTCTGTAATTTTCTTTTTTTTGTAGTATCTTTGTCTGGTTTTGGTATCAGGGTGATGATGGCCTCATAGAATGAGATTAGCGGTGTTTCTTTCTCTGCAATTTTTTGGAAGAGTTTGAGAAGAATAGGTGTTAGCTCTTCTCTAAATATTTGATAGAATTCACCTGTGAATCCATCTGGCCCTGGACTTTTGTTTGTTGGAAGATTTTTAATCACAGTTTCAATTTTGTTACTTGTGATTGGTCTGTTCATATTTTCTATTTCTTCCTGGTTCAGTCTTGGAAGGTTATACCTTTCTAAGAATTTGTCCATTTCTTCCAGGTTGTCCGTTTTATTGGCATAGAGTTGCTTGTAGTAGTCTTTTAGGATGCTTTGTATTTCTGTGGTGTTTGTTTTAACTTCTTTTTCATTTCTAATTTTATTGATTTGAGTCCTCTCCCTCTTTTTCTTGATGAGTCTGGCTAATGGTTTATCCATTTTGTTGATCTTCTCAAAGAACCAGCTTTTAGTTTTATTGATCTTTGCTATTGTTTTCTTTGTTTCTATTTTATTTATTTCTGCTCTGATCATTATGATTTCCTTCCTTCTGCTATCTTTGGGTTTTGTTTTCTCTTCTTTCTCTGGTTCTTTTAGGTGTAAGGTTAGATTGTTTATTTGAGATGTTTGTTGTTTCTTGAGGTAGGATTGTATTGCTATAAACTTCCCTCTTAGAACTGCTTTTGCCACATCCCATAGATTTTGGATCATCATGTTTTCATTGTCATGTGTCTCAAGGTAATTTTTTTATTTCCTCTTTTATTTCCTCATTGATCTCTTGGTTATTTAGTAACATATTGGTTAGCCTCCATGTGTTTGTGCTTTTTACATTTTTTCCTGTAATTGATTTGTAATCTCATAGTGTTGTGGTCAGGAAAGATGCTTGATATGATTTCAGTTGTCTGAAATTTACTGAGGCTTGATTTGTGACCCAAGTTGTGATCTCTCCTGGAGAATGTTCTGTGCACTCTTGAGAAGAAAGTATAATCTTCTGTTTTTGGATGGAATGTCCTATAAATATCAATTAAGTCTATCTGGTCTATTGTGTCATTTAAAGCTTCATTTTGAATGATCTGTCCATTGGTGTAAGTGAGGTGTTAAAGTCCCCCACTATTATTGTGTTACTGTCGATTTTCTCTTTTATAGCTGTTAACAGTTGCCTTATGTATTGAGGTGCTCCTATGTTGGGTGCATATATATTTATAATTGTTATATCTTCTTCTTGGATTTATCCCTTGATCATTATGTAGTGTCCTTCCTTGTCTCTTGTAACATTCTTTATTTTAAAGTCTATTTTATGTGATATGAGTATTGCTACTCCAGCTTTCTTTTGATTTCCATTTGCATGGAGTATCTTTTTCCATCCTCTCATTTTCAGTCTGTATGTGTCCCTAGGTCTGAAGTAGGTCTCTTGTAGACAACATATATATGGGTCTTGTTTTTGTATCCATTCAGTGAGCCTATGTCTTTTGGTTGGAGCATTTAATCCATTCACGTCTAAGGTAATTATCGATATGTATGTTCCTATTACTCTTTTCTTAATTATTTTGGGTTTGTTGTTTTCTTCTCTTGTATTTCCTGCTTAGAGAAGTTCCTTTAGCATTTGTTGTGGAGCTGGTTTGGTGGTGATGAATTCTCTTAGCCTTTGCTTGTTTGTAAAGCTTTTGATTTCTCCTTTGAATCTGAATGAGATCCTTGCCTGATAGAGTAATCTTGGTTGTAGGTTCTTCCTTTTCATCACTTTAAATATATCATGCCACTCTCTTCTGGCTTGTAGAGTTTCTGCTGAGAAATCAGCTGTTAACCTTATGGGAGTTCCCTTGTATGTTATTTGTCGTTTTTCCCTTTCTGCTTACAATAATTTTTCTGTCTTTAATTTTTGCCAGTTTGATTCCTATGTGTCTTGGCTTGTTTCTCCTTGGGTTTATCCTGTATGGGACTCTCTGTGCTTCCTGGTACTTAGGTGGCTATTTCCTTTTCCATGTTAGGGAAGTTTTTGACTATAATCTGTTCAAATATTTCCTCGGGTTCTTTTCTCTCTCTTCTCCTTCTGGGACCCCTATAATGCAAATATTGTTGCATTTAATGTTGTCCCAGCAGTCTCTTAGGCTGTCTTCATTTCTTTTCATTCTTTTTTCTTTGTTCTGTTCCACAGCAGTGAATTCCACCATTCTGTCTCCCAGGTTACTTATCTGTCCTTCTGCCTCAGTTATTCTGCTATTGATTCCTTCTAGTGTAGTTTTCATTTCACTTATTGTATTGTTCATCTCTGTTTGTTCTTTAATCTTCTAGGTCTTTGTTAATCATTTATTGCATCTTCTCAATCTTTGCCTCCATTCTTTTTCCGAGGTTCTGGATCATCTTCACTATCATTATTCTAAATTCTTTTTCTGGAAGGTTGTCTATCTCCACTTCATTTAGTTGTTTTTCTGTGGTTTTATCTTGTTCCTTCATCTAGTATGTAGCCCTCTGCCTTTTCGTCTTGTCTATCTTTCTGTGAATGTGGTTTTTGTTCCACAGGCTGCAGGATTGTAGTTCTTCTTGCTTCTGCTGTCTGCCTCTAGTCCAACTCATTAATTTTTAAAACCTATTTTGTGAATTCCGAAGTGTTAGGACCCCAAAGTTAAATTTAATCAATAAAATTGTTTATCTACATGTTTGTGGCAAAAGAAAGAAGATTTAAGAAACTGGAAAAACACAAGTTAATATGGGATAATGGATTTCTATAACTACAGATGAGAAAAATAATACTTGGGTAAATAATATCTGTAAAATTATTTTACCCCAGTGTAAGTAGTGTAGGAAAAACTGATGGCTCTTTGAATTCAGGAACTTCAGTTAATTATTTAACAGGGTCATAGATGTATATATCACTCAACTCTGCTAAATATAATGGTCATGAAAATGGGATACCTTATTTACATATATAGAGTATGTAAGATGTCACTTTATTAAGTACCTCATATATCATATATACAAATATTTCATATATGGAATTATATATATATATATATATATATATATATATATACATACATATATATATATATATATATATATGTAATCACAGGTAGGTCACTTAATAATTACCCATTTTTGAGTTTTAGTATTTATGTATATTTTATACACCTATTCACATACAGTTTGTTTTTCAAGCCTCACATCTTGTCACCCCTCCTGGTTCTCCAGATCTTTCTAGCTGCAAGAGTCACTTGACCTCAGTGTATAGCACTGATGAGACCAGTCCTGAATTCTGGCTAGAGTGAGAGAATATCAAGAAAATTCTTTGTGGTTCAACATCGAGCCATTTTGATTTGCCTCTAATCTGGGTGTAAGTTTGAGTCCTAATGACTAACTGGATCTTCATCTTGCTCCTTGTATCTAAATTTTGAGATCAGACATAGACTTAGATCAAACTTCACTAAGAAGTCTTCTTTGACTCAAGCAAAAAGCCCAGACCCCCAGGCAGAAAAGGTCATTCCTGAATTTGTCTTCCTGAATGTTCTTCTTGCTCCTTCAATCCCTGAGATCTAGTTAACTATGGGTTTGCTTTTTCACTTTGTTCTGTTCTTTGAATTACATGGCATCCAAATTTACTTTACATAAAATAGGTGTTCAGAAAATGTTTGATCACCTGGTTTCCAAAATTCTAAACCTTCTACATTTGATTTGCCCTCTGAACTTGGCACCTTCTGGTTCTTTTCTGGCTTATTACTTGTACCAGTCTTAACTCTTCCCCTATGTTGTGAGGGTTTGTCTCCCTGGAAAATCTTACTGAGAATCTTTGGTACCCAACTATTGGGAGCTTATTTCCTGACCGTAAATTTTACCCTGACCACCTGCTTCTCAGCTCGACCTTATTCTAATCAATCTGTTTCCTTCTGGTCCTATCATTTTAATCTATCTCTTTGCTCTGAATTCTTTACCCTGTCCCCAACAGTCCTCTAAAGTTGATGTTTAATGTGCATTAGTTGGGGAGAAGGAGGCTTTATCAAGTTATGCTACACAGAGAAAATAGTACAAAGCTTGAATTTGGTGCCACAGAAACTTGTGTGGCTTTAGTAATTTTATCTTTTTTTTCCAATTTAATGAACAATGAAGCTTTGTGAGGTTTTAATTGGGCAATGTATAGCAATGCACCTATATACAGGGCCTGGCATACCTTCTCTGTCATTCAGGATTTGGTCAGAGCAGCAAAACCATCAGAAATGAGATAGAATAAGGGATTAATTAGAGGGGCTTGACATTGTGCAAGTTTGGGAGTTGGTTAAACAATTTATGTATGGCTGTTGGTTTTGAATCTGGTGCTGGACCTGAAGTGAGCAGGGAGTTGGAAAGGAGAGATGAGTGTGAAATGAACAAGAGCAAGGACAAGTTGTAATACAGGAGGATAAGCGGGAACCAAATAATAAGCTGAAAATTGAGTTAATCTGTCACCACAGCTAATCCTATAATTTAGATGAGGCAGGTGACTTGTAGGAGAGGCTGACAGTCTCTTTCAGAATCCTAAAAATGCACCTGGCTCAGGTGTTAGAGGAACCCAAGGAGGAGATAAGACAGAAGCCAACATGGCGGACCCCTTATCCACAACAACATAGTGAGCTGAACTAGCATCTGACCTGCCAAGCAAAACAAAACTCCTGATTCACTTCTAGAGTCCACTCCTTCCACGAATTTCCCTTGCCATTAGCCCTCACCCAGAATCGTAAAGAGAATTCTAGGAAACACATTTCAAGCTTAGCTAAGCTGGCATAGTACAGAGACTCCAAATCCCTTTCTTTCTTCCCATTTGTGCTTCAAGTCTATATCTCAAAAGGTGTGGTAAAAAATTATATGTAAACTATTTAGGTCTTGTTTAAATGACCTAATTGAATTGGCAATCTCTGTTTCAATCAGCAAGGTGAATTTATTCCATTTGTCAGGAAATTTGACATCTGCCCAACCCTATTTTTGTCTTTGTTCTTTAAGCTGGATCAACTTATTTCACTTCTCTTTGCCACAGTTATTTTGTGTCTAAGCTTTAACACTACTTTTGAGGCTATGACTATAGCAATTTTGTGCTTCTTTCAAGCATGATGGGAGGATAATTGGTTTATTACATATGAAGCCCTTTTAAGCTTCTTCAGTGAACAGGGCGGTGGGGGCATCACAGTACCAAACTTCATAAAACTGTTCATTTGATTGTTTTTAATCATCCAGACCCACTGCCGATAATCCTGATATGAACACCATGCATTGTTCTTTCAAGGGCAGGGTTAATTTAGATTTAGAAAGGTCTCCAAAGCTTTTTAAACCTGTTTGAGCTCTGAAGGTCTGCAAGAGCAATGCATTTTCCACCACATTAAATAATACATTCAAGTGTAAGTGGTTTCAAAGAAAAGGGCACCAGATGAAGCTGCTCTTGCTGTGTCTCCAAGGTGACTGTTTGTCACGTAGCAATGGGCCTGGCCCCCTGACAAGGCTGGTAACAGTGGCCTTGGTGGAGAGTGACAGTGTAATCACTATAGCCCCCTTCAGAGCTGTCGCTCATAGACTAGATCTGAATAAATTCCTCAAAACATTGAGTTCAGTGGTAGAAAAGGAAATAGCCCTATGCCTGTATCAACCTTGAAATTTAAAATTAAATATAATATATTAATTTTCAAAAGAAAGAATCTCTTAAGAACTCAGATTTACAACATATGCAGGTGCTTGCAGGGAGGAGAATCTGGGAAACACATTCTTGACCAACCTCTAAACAACAGGAGGATAGGATTTTTAAATCCTACTTTAGCTATTAATATTTAAGGATCTCAGTATCCTTTTTCCTGAAAACAATGTAGCATTTCTTAGAATATTTGCAACGTCTAAGTGAAGAATTTATCTGTCATCCCTTTGAATATTGAATGTGTGTTTAAGCACCACATGGAAATGATTGGTAATTTTATTTCTAGTTTCTAAATTAATAGTTTCTAGATCTTCTGGCAACAGGTCTCTAATGTGTCATCTTATCATTTATCAAAGATAGACTACTATATTAGCAATTAATTATGGCCAAACACAAACCCAGTCAAGACCTCTAGTAATAGTCCAGAGGGAAATAAAAGGACCTGAAGTGTGGCAGTGGGGCCAGGAAGGAGGAGGTGGAATTGAGATTTCTTGACTTTGGTGGTCGGGGAATGTACAAAAAAGCCAATTTGGAGGTTTCTAGCTTGGGTCATTAGGTAAATGATAATTCAGTGATCTGAGAAATAAAATGGAGGAAGAGAAGCAGGCAGGAGATGAAAAGATCAGTTTGTAGCCAATATCTGGAACTAACTGCTGCATCACTGGGTTCATCTGTGGAAGTTCTGAGTGGCTTTCCCATCAGTATCCATTCTCCTGAGCACCAACAAAAACAGTCTAACCTCTCACCATCTGCATTTGGTGAGGGGAATCGCAGCTGCTTTCCACGTCCCCACAGTTGGAAAGCCCCACGATGCTGTCAGCATTTCAGAGTGGTTGGTTGGCACTGGTTCAGTTTGTGGGTGGATTTTATTGTTGTTAATGATAGTGCTGTTGGCTGTTTTCAGGGCTAGTGATTTGTCCGCTACTTGGCATAGGATGCAAAATTGCTGAAATCAGGGCACCTGGGGGAGAATCTTAAAATCGTGCCCTTTTAAAATGTTATCTAATGAACTTCAGTTTGATATTTTACCAGAGCCCATGGGATTATGGGTGATAAAAACTAAAAACATAAGGTTGATGTGCTGGAAGCAATGATAAAATTTGCTTTTTATGCACTTTTAGAAAATGCATAAATGTTCCAGGTCAGGTGGCACAGTAGCTGTCATAATGTGTTGTCATCTTGTCACTCTTACACTTTATCCTCTGCATAGGATTGTGTTTGTTCAGATTCTCAGTTGCATTAAGCTGCTCCTTATTAGAATAAAATATACTCAGTTCCATAAATACTGAACTAAATTCACTTGGGTATTTTAATACTGGTTTTTATGCCCAATCTTAATAAGCTCAGATGCACAGCTGCATTAAGTGACAATTGAGATGTTCTTTACCTTCTTATATAATGAGTAGAGGATGGAGTTTCATGAATACTGACTTTCATGAATTTTGTGTGGGTGTGTTATACATTTAAATTTTTTTTCCTGTCTACACAGGAAAAGTATAACTTTTAATAGAGTGGCCCTGTCCTTGCATTCTTAGTTCTGTATTATTCAGAATACCGGCCTATGTATAGAATGCATTCAGAATATTGGTTATAGTTGTTACTCTCTATTTAGAGGAAAATGGAGCAAGAAGGAAAATCAGGCTTTCTAAAACATGTTTGGGAAAATTAAATGGATGTATATCTTTTAAGATATCTAAACATGTCATCTTTTAAAACCTTAAACCAACTCCCAGTTCTTGCCAAGATTATCTTACTATAAATAAAAATTTGATTTACATATCTTTAAAGTTCTTTAGGGCTTCCCTGGTGGCGCAGTGGTTGAGAGTCCGCCTGCCGATGCAGGGGACACGGGTTCGTGCCCCGGTCTGGGAAGATCCCACATGCCACAGAGCAGCTGGGCCCGTGAGCCATGGCCGCTGAGCCTGCGCATCCAGAGCCTGTGCTCCGCAACGGGAGAGGCCACAACAGTGAGAGGCCCGCGTACCACCAAAAAAAAAAAAAAAAAGTTCTTTAAAGTTTGGTACTATGAGCATCCCTTTGCCTCACCCCTGGACTGTCTGCATCATTTAATTCTTCCTTCAAGTGCTCTCTCTTATCCATCCGTTCCTTTCACGTAGGTCTTCATCACATCACCTCTGAAATTACTGAAAAGCTTTTTAGCAGGACTTCCTGCTACAAGTCTAGTCACTTTTCATTGTCGTATACCAGTTTAATCTTCTTTAAAATAAGTTTCTTCATATTATTCCTCTTTCAAAAACTGTCTGTGAGTTCCTTTTTCTTACTATGCAGATATGAAATTGAATATTTTAGCACTCAAGGATTTTTCACAATCAGAATTATCTCCCTAATTCAATATTTGTATCATTCATCCATTACTCATAAACTGGCATTTTTATTGTTCAATGGCATATCCCTCTTTCCTTTCCCCATGATTTTCCCCTGTTGGAAGTGCCTCCCAACTCCTCTGCCTTTCTGAACTGTACCCACCCTTCCACATTCTGCCTCTAGTCCCACTCCCCTTTGACACTCCCCTGGAACCTTCTCTGACTTAATAATCTCTACCATGCAGTTTAGTATTTAATTAAATGCTATTTTAACATATAGAACTCTGAGGTATGAACTTTCACTGTTTAAAAACTTTAAATTGTGGAAAAATATTTCAACATGTGTAAAAGTAGACAATTTAGTAAAATAAGCATTTAAATATCCAGTTGCCTGGCTCCGAAAAGGACCAACTCCTAGCTAGTCTTGTTTGACTTATGCACCACCTCTTTCCCCTGCCTTAATATTTCAAAGTAAACCTCAGAAATCATTGCATTTTAATTTTAAATATTAATAATGTGAAACAAACTTTTTGGCAGCACTGTTTACCTGTTTTTAATTGCCCTGGGCACCTGAATCTATCCTGCAATAATCAGAAGGTACCTACCCAATCCAAATAGCTATCTCTATCTTCATATTCATAACCATATCTATAACCTATCTATATCTGTATCTATATTCACATGCATATGAATATATTTATATTCATATCTATATATCTATATCTATATATATAAATAGGTATATCTGAATCTGTAACTCTATTTCTATCTCTATATCATGTCTGTCTGTCTATATCAATCTATATACCAGAAGGGATTCACAACCAAAAGATTTGAACAAGCTGAAGCTGGGTTATGGAATGAAGAGACTTCACATTCTGCTATTCATTTAGCACAAGCATAAATAGCTATTATAAATGATATCTTTTCCACAATAAGTTTCTCATACTTGTTTACTTCCTTATTAAAGAAGCATCTTCTCTTCTTATATAATTATACAGATGCTCTCTGAGCATGCCATTTGACCCACATTAATCTATCCTGAGTTGCTCAGTAATTTTTTCAGGGCCCTTGCCAGGTATTCTTAACTGATACATGAACAAATATTCCCAGTTCACTTTTACACCTTCATCAACCACAATACTAAGGAAGCTTCAGGTCCGTGTAAGATGCTCTGCAAATGCCTGCCGCTGATTATTATTGCTCTGGGAAGGAGTGCTCTCCTTATATTTCCCTGGAACCAAGGTTGATCTGAATTCTTTGAAGTCTTTGACCAGTTTCTTCTTTGTTCCACCTTTCTGTTTTTTGTAACTGTATTTTCTTTTCTAGTTGATAGGTAAGAGATACTCCTCTAGGCCAGATGAATAACTTCCCAATTACACTCAGCTGACAGTAGTTCTCCCATTTATTGGAAGGTAGAAATACAGATGTCAGGACATCACCATGACTGTTTCAGTGCAGGGTATTCCTGTTAACTCACTCATGTGTAGACTTCCCTTAGGGGAAAATTCTGAATGGGATCCCCAACCCCTTCTCTGGCAGCAACCATGTTTTATACTTCAATCCAAAGAACACTTCTGAGTACTTACCATGTGCCAGATATTTTATTAGATGTTGGGTCTTTTGGGGTTAAAAAAAATCACTGTCCCTTCTACTGAGGGCCTTACAGACAAAGAAAATAATTTGTTTAATAGGGTATTGATCATGCCATTTTTTTCCAATATCTCTCAATCCAACCATTCTGTGTTACAACTGTCCCCAGTTTCCTCTAACTTCTCTGATCATTCATAGTTTGTTCCCACTGCAGGCTCCTTTTTTTCCCATCAATTCCTCAAATGTTGCTGTGCTCCCATACTCTGTATTTTGTCTTCCTCTCTCTCTGTGGTCCATATTCTCCCAGCGTGATCTCATATGCTCTATCCTGGTGATTAATAGTGGTACTCCTAACTAAAATATCTCCTTTGCATTTCAAACCCATATATTTCCAATTTGCTGGACATCTTTTCTTTTTCCACCAAATCTTTTACTCTTCTGCCACTGGCACTCCATACTTCCACCAAAGTCTGGCTGTTAGCCCAGCATGCTCCTCCATTCACTCCCTATGTGCAGCCCTGACAATTCTTTTTTCTCTTTCATTTCTCAAGTTCATTTCTTCTCCCATTTTCCATTAACACTTCAATTTTACTAGTTGCAGCTCTCTTTTCTATTCCCTGGGATATTACCAAAACTATCAGATATTCCTGTCTCCTCTTTTCTTCTCTAATTCATTCTTCACACCACAACAGCCTTCATAAACTATTCCATAAAACATAAAGCACAAAAGTAAAGTATAATATTTCCCTGATTAAAAACTTTTAATGATTCTCAGTTGCCTATGTGATAAACTCATATTCCCTATTTAGGACAGGCTCTCCAAATTCTGACTCTGTCTACTTCTCCAGTCTTATTTCATGATTCCACCTCTCCCTACTTTCACATCCCATCTCCACCAACATACAAACATTCACCCAAATCACATGCACGACTTCCCTATCTTTTCTCACTCCTGGGAATCCATTCTGGTACTTTCCCAAGAGAACACATCTTCATTTTCTAAGACTTTATTCATTTATTTATTTTTTAACCTGAAGTGTTTCCTTCTGCTTATGTAGATTTGATTTCTCACATATTGTACCTCCACTATGCTGTATACATAATTTCATAAAGCACCAAAGCTGCACTATTGCATTGTCTGTTTGCACATATGTCTTCTACTATAATAGGTTAATCGAAGACAAGAACAAGGTTAAATTCACCTCTGAACTCCTGATACCTAACGGAGCACCTAGTTTATAGAAAACACTAAATGAATGTTTATTGACAGATGGGATGGAAGAATGATGCAAAACTTCCTATTTATTTAATGTTATTGAATTCCATACTTGTATGTTTATAAACTTCATTTTTCGAGGCCTTGATATTCGATCCCCTGAAGAATCTCTACCAGTCTACTCTCCTTGAAGTGACAAATATTGTGATATGATAGTTAACTTTGCTCCTTCAGATGTTAAAAGGAGCATGTTAAAAGTTAGCCATTTTGAGTCTAAAGGTTTTGAAGGAAACATAATTCAAACTTCATGCTGGGTCTTACCACTGAGTGTAATGGACACGTGGATTTTTTTTTTTTTTTTTTTTTTTGCCGTACGCGGGCCTCTCACTGTTGTGGCCTCTCCCATTGCAGAGCACAGGCTCCGGACGCGCAGGCTCAGCAGCCACGACTCACGGGCCCAGCCGCTCTGCGGCATGTGGGATCTTCCCAGACCGGGGCACGAACCCGTGTCCCCTGCATCGGCAGGCGGACTCTCAACCACTGCGCCACCAGGGAAGCCCCAACACGTGGATTTTTTGAGTGCCCGGCATCTGCCTTCCCTTCCTATGTTTCCACTATATGTCTTGGTAGGAGGCAGCGCCTGAATCCTACCACAATTCCAGAAAGCCCAGTTAATTCAGATTCAAGCTTCTCTCATGAATGAGATCTAGGCTTGGCTAACGAGATCAAGATCCTCCCATTTTAAATTTGAGGGAGTCACACAAAATTCAGAGACAGTGGGACGCATTCATTTGTGCGGAAGCCACACCCATTTTCCAGGTTGGGTAGCGGCAGCCATGTCCGTTTTATCTCCAGTGGCAGAGGAAGAAATATCTTCACATAACATTTCCGGTGGTCCTGGCACCTGCCTGATATTTCCTTGCTCCTGCTTGATTTCATTTGCTAGACTTCTGAGGAGTTTCCCAAATTAATCCAATCTTTTTGATAAAATCCTTCAGCTTCAATTGACCAGAGTTAATTTTTGTTTCTGCTAACAAAATTTACTAATAACTATTGGTGAATTTTATTTATGTAAAACTGTTTAAGTGGAAGGCTATGTGCTAGTATGCCTCTAACTTAAAATGGATGTATTTAATTCACTAAATACACTGAGCACAGTTATTCCAAGTAATGAATACAGAAGCAAACTATTCTAACACAACGCCAGAGAGCAGACTCTGGGTAAATGACATAAGTAATTTACGGACAATAACCTTTGCCTTCAGATATTTATCTTTTTTGTATGCCTTTCCCTAGGTGCCATCTGAAAGGGGAATAGTAGGCAGCTAATGAAGGTGTTCTCTGTGGTATTATAAGCAGTCTCAAGAATAAGGAATAGAGCAATTGTCTGCAATCATAAGCAGATGTTGCAAAGCTCTATAAGCCTTAATGGCTGTTGTTCAATAAAGCTTTTTAGGAGGAAAAAAATCAATAACACTGAAATAAATTATCTATGGGAAACATTTACTCGCCATTTTTCATGAGAAAATTACTGTATGGAGACAAAATTGTGCTCTACGGATACAGTTTGAAAGTTGAAAAGCTAAAAGGATTGTGCTTATACTTGCATGTTTGGCTTTTGTGAGTTTTATGAATTATCATTGGGACATCTATAGAGCCTTTATGAGTGAAAACTATGCATGATGTTAGACTTTAAGTAACCTAAACAATGTGAAAGGAAAACTACAACCTGTTCAGCTGAAATCATGTAGTACTAAATGGAGATGTGGGCCTCAAGATTTGAATATATCAAAACTATAGATTCTTTCCTGTCTCTTAAATTGGACCTCTGGTGGCTACAAGAAAAGCGAGCAATCTGTGCGTGAAGCCATCTAGATATTTTCCTCCTATTCATACAACAGATTCATGAACAGGCCAGGCTGTAAGTTAACTAGGAGATGCTGGCATCTTAGCCATATTTTGAAAGTGAAACCTTATAGTCTCTACCAGTGTTTCCCAAAGGATGGCCCTGTGACCACATACAACAAAGTCACTTGGGATGCTTATTAAAAGTGTAGATTCAGGGCTTCCCTGGTGGTGCAGTGGTTGAGAGTCCGCCTACCGATGCAGGGGACGCGGGTTCGTGCCCCGGTCCGGGAGGATCCCACATGCTGCGGAGCGGCTGGGCCCGTGAGCCACGGCCACTGGGCCTGCGCGTCTGAAGCCTGTGCTCCGCAACGGGAGAGGCCACAACAGTGGGAGGCCTACGTACCACAAAAACAAAAGCAAACAAACAAAAAAAACCACATCTTAAAGGAACTTAGGTAAGATTTCACTTGATATACTGAAAGGGATGCAAGATGGAGGAAACAGCACTGAACTTGGACATGTAGAGGTCTAAACTGGAGGTGAGAAGGAGTGAGTTGGCACTGGAATCATTGAGGAAGAGGAATCTAAAGTGAATCGACTACAGTTGAACACGGGTGTGTGGGAGGGGAAACTGGCTCTGCTTTCAAGTTCAGCTGACAATAAATACATTGGTAGTTTGAGTGTGATAATAAGCCTGTTATTTTCTCTGAAAGTCCTGCCCAGGTAGAGTTTTGTCCTCTTACACCTCCCGTGCATTAGTGAAAACACAACTCCTGTTATCCATTATTTGCTGAAAGTACCCATGTGGTGAATGTCTTAATACTGGAATTGCCCAAGTAAGATTTTCGGGAAATGGAGAAAGGATGTTTGAAAAATGCAGTCTGCTATTCCTTTGAAATGGGAAACCTAACATTCTTAGTGATACTAGAAACCAGAGATCCTTAATTTGATTTCTTTCCACCACAGATAAAAACATCATGATTGTTTTGCTGCTTTAGTGAGGAGAAAGAGTTACCCATAGGCAAAAAACTGTAGGGGGAAAAGGCAGGAGAAACATTAGAGTTATTTTTCAAATAAAGAAACGAAGAATCAAACCACATTTGGCAGGACCAGTCATTATCCAGGAGGTATTTACTGTTAAAGTGGAAGAGTCTGTTAATCCGATAATAATATTTAGGAAGAAAGTGTAATATCTTTTTAACATAAATAGATCTTCCTATCAGTGTAATTTTTTTGAATTTCTGAATTTTATTTTATTTTATTTATTTTTTTATACAGCAGGTTCTTATTAGTCATCCATTTTATACACATCAGTGTATACATGTCAAACCTAATCTCCCAATTCATCACATCACCCACACCCCACCCCAGCCACTTCACCCCTTGGTGTCCATACATTTGTTCTCTACCTCTTTGTCTCAATTTCTGCCCTGCAAACTAGTCCATCTGTACCATTTTTTTTTTTTTTTCCTTTTGCGGTATGCGGGCCTCTCACTGTTGTGGCCTCCCCCATCGCGGAGCACAGGCTCCGGACGCGCAGGCTCCGGACGCGCAGGCTCAGCGGCCATGGCTCACGGGCCCAGCCGCTCCGCGGCACATGGGATCCTCCCAGACCGGGGCACGAACCCGTATCCCCTGCATCGGCAGGCGGACTCTCAACCACTTGCGCCACCAGGGAGGCCCCTGTACCATTTTTCTATGTTCCACTTATATGCATTAAAATACGATATTTGTTTTTCTCTTTCTGACTCACTTCACTCTGTGTGACAGTCTCTAGATCCATCTACGTCTCAACAAATGACCCAATTTCGTTCCTTTTTATGGCTGAGTAATGTTCCATTGTATATATGTACCACATCTTCTTTATCCATTCGTCTGTTGTTGGGCATTTAGGTTGCTTCCATGACCTGGCTATTGTAAATAGTGCTTTAATGAACATTGGGGTGCGTGTGTCTTTATGAATTATGGAATTCTCTGGGTATATGCCCAGTAGTGAGATTGCTGGGTCATATGGTAATTCTATTTTCAGGTTTTTGTTTTGTTTTGTTTTGTTTTTTGCATTACACATCCTCTCACTGTTGTGGCCTATCCCGTTGTGGAGCACAGGCTCCGGACACGCAGGCTCAGCGGCCATGGCTCATAGGCCCAGCCGCTCCGCGGCATGTGGGATCCTCCTGGACCGGGGTACGAATCCGTGTCCCCTGCATCGGCAGGCAGACTCTCAACCACTGCACCACCAGGGAAGCCCTATTTTCAGTTTTTTAAGGAACCTCCATACTGTTCTCCATGGTGACTATATCAATTTACATTCCCACCAACAGTGCAAGAGGGTTCCCTTTTCTCCACACCATCTCCAGCATTTGTTGTTTGTAGATTTTCTGATGATGCCCATTCTAACTGGTGTGAGGTGATACCTCATTGTAGTTTTGATTTGCATTTCTCTAATAATCAGTGATGTTGAGCAGCTTTTCATGTGCTTCGTGGCCATCTGTATGTCTTCTTTGGAGAAATGTCTATTTAGGTCTTCTGCCCATTTTTGGGTTGGGCTGTTTGTTTTTTTAATATTGAGCTGAATGAGCTGTTTATATATTTTGGAGATTAATCCTTTGTCCGTTGATTCATTTGTAAATATTTTCTCCCACTGTGAGGGTTGTCTTTACGTCTTGTTTATGGTTTCCTTTGCTGCAAAAAGTTTTTAAGTTTCATTAGGTCCCATTTGTTTATTTTTGTTTTTATTTCCATTACTCCAAGAGGTGGAACAAAAATGATCTTGCTGTGATTTATGTCAAAGATTGTTCTGCCTATGTTTTCCTCTAAGAGTTTTATAGTGTAAGGTCTTACATTTAGTTCTCTAATCCATTTTGAGTTTATTTTTGTGTATGGTGTTAGGGAGTGTTCTAATTTCATTCTTTTACATGTAGCTGTCCAGTTTTCCCAGCACCACTTATTGAAGAGACTGTCTTTTCTCCACTGGATATCCTTGCCTCCTTTGTCATAGATTAGTTGACCATAGGTGTGTGGGTTTACCTCTGGGTTTTCTACCTTGTTCCATTGATCTATATTTCTGTTTTTGTGGCAGTAGCATATTGTCTTGATTACTGTAGCTTTGTAGTATAGTCTGAAGTCTGGAAGCCTGAATCATCCAGCTCCATTTTTTTCCCTCAAGACCACTTTGGCTGTTCAGGGTCTCTTGTGTCTCCATACAAGTTTTAAGATTTTTTGTTCTAGTTCTGTAAAAAATGCCATTGGTAATTTGATAGGGATTGCATTGAGTCTTTAGATTGCTTTGGGTAGTATAGTCATTCCAACAATATTGATTCTTCCAATCCAAGAACTTGGTATATCTCTCCATCTGTTTGTTTCATCTTTAATTTCTTTCATCAGTGTCCTATAGTTTTCTGCATACAGGTCTTTTGTAGCCCTAGGTAGGTTTATCCCTAGGTATTTTATACGTTTTGTTGCAATGGTAAATGAGAGTGTTTCCAGATTTTTCATCATTAGTGTATTGGAATGCAAGAGATTTCTGTGCATTAATTTTGTATCCTGCAACTTTACCAAATTCATTGATTAGCTCTAGTAGTTTTCTGGTGGCATCTTTAGGATTCTCTCTATATAGTATCATGTCATCTGCAAACAGTGACAGTTTTACTTCTTCTTTTCCAATTTGTATTCCTTTTGTTTCTTTTTCTTCTCTGATTGCCATGGCTAGGACTTCCAAAACTACGTTAAATAATGGTGGTGAGAGTGGACATCCTTGTCTTGTTCCTGATCTTACAGGAAATGCTTTCAGTTTTTCACCATTGAGAATGATGTTTGCTGTGGGTTTGTCATACATGGCCTTTATTATGTTGAGGTAGTTTCCCTCTATGCCCACTTTCTGGAGAGTTTTTATCATAAATGGGTGTTGACTTTTGTCAAATGCTTTTTCTGCATCTATTGAGATGATCATATGGTTTTTCTTTTTCAGTTTGTTAATATGGTGTATCACATTGATTGAGTTGAGTATATCAAAGAATCCTTGCATCCTGGGGATAAATCCCATTGATCATGGTTTATGATCCTTTTAATGTGTTGTTGGATTCTCTTTGCTGGTATTTTCCTGAGGATTTTTGCATCTATATTCATCAGTGATATTGGTCTGTAATTTTCTTTTTTTGTAGTATCTTTGTCTGGTTTTGGTATCAGGGTGATGGTAGCCTCATAGAATGAGTTTGGGAGTGTTCCTTCCTCTGCAATTTTTTGGAGGAGTTTGAGAAGGATAGGTGTTAGCTCTTCTCTAAATATTTGATAGAATTCACCTGTGAAGCCATCAGGTCCTGGACTTTTGTTTGTTGGAAGGTTTTCAATCACAGTTTCAATTTCATTACTTTGATTGGTCTGTTCACATTTTCTATTTCTTCCTCTTTCAGTCTTGGAAGGTTATACCTTTCTAAGAATTTGTCCATTTCTTCCAAGTTGTACATTTTATTGGCATAGAGTTGCTTGTACTAGTCTCTTAGGCTGCTTTGTATTTCTGCAGTGTCTGTTGTAACTTCTCCTTTTTCATTTCTAATTTTATTGATTTGAGTCTTTTCCCTCTTTTTCTTGATGAGTCTGGCTAATGGTTTATCCATTTTTTTGATCTTCTCAAAGAACCAGCTTTTAGTTTTATTGATCTTTGCTGTTGTTTCCTTTGTTTCTGTTTCATTTATTTCTGCTGTGATCTTTGTGATTTCTTTCCATCTGCTAACTTTGGGTTTTCTTTTTTCTTCTTTCTGTAGTTCCTTTAGTTGTAAGGTTAGATTTTTTTTTTTTTTTGAGATTTTTTTTGTTTCTTGAGTTAGGCTTGTATAGCTATAAACTTCCCTCTTAGAATTGCTTTTGCTGCATCCCGTAGGTTTTGGATATTCGTGTTTTCATTGTCATTTGTCTCTCTATATTTTTTGATTTCCTCTTTGATTTCTTCAGTGATCTCTTGGTTATTTAGTAACGTATTGTTTAGCCTCCATGTTTTTGTGTTTTTTACATTTTTTCCTGTAATTGATTTGTAATCTCATAGTGTTGTGGTCAGAAAAGATGCTTGATATGATTTCAGTTGTCTTAAATTTACTGAGGCTTGATTTTTGACCCAAGGTGTGATCCCTCCTGGAGAATATTCTATGAGCACTTGAGAAGAAAATGTAATCTTCTGTTTTTGGATGGAATGTCCTATAAATATCAATTAAATCTATCTGGTCTATTGTGTCATTTAAAGCCTTTTTTCCCTTATTTATTTTCTGTTTGAATGATCTGTCCATTGGTGTAAGTGAGGTGTTAAAGTCCCTCACCATTTTTGTGTTACTGTCGATTTTCTCTTTTATAGCTGTTAGCAGTTGCCTTATGTATTGAGGTGCTCCTATGTTTGGTACATGTATATTTACAATTGTTATATCTTCTTTTTGGATTGATCCCTTGATCATTATGTAGTGCCCTTCCTTGTCTCTTGTAACATTCCCTATTTTAAAGTCTATTTTATTTGATATGAGTATTGCTACTCCAGCTTTCCTTTGATTTCCATTTGCATGGAATATCTTTTTCCATCCCCTCCCTTTCAGTCTGTATGTGTCCCTGGGTCTGAAGTGGGTCTCTTGTAGACAGTATATATATGGGTCTTATTTTTGTATCCATTCAGTGAGCCTGTGTCTTTTGGTTGGAGCATTTAGTCCATTCACGTCTAAGGTAATTATCGATATGTATGTACCTATTACCATTTTCCTAATTGTTTGGGGTTTGTTTTTGTAGTCATTTTCTTCTCTTGCGTTTCCCACTTAGAGAAGTTCCTTTAGCATCTGTTGTAGAGCTGGTTTGGTGGTGCTGAATTCTCTTAGCTTTTGCTTGTCTGTAAAGCTTTTGATTTCTCCATTGAATCTGAATGAGATACTTGCTGGGTAGAGTAATTTTGGCTGTAGGTTCTTCCCTTTCCTCACTTTAAGTGTATCATGCCACTCCCTTCTGGCTTGTAAAGTTTCTGCTGAGAAATCAGCTGTTAACCTTATGGACCTTCCCTTGTATATTATTTGTTGTTTTTCCCTGGCTGCTTTCAATAATTTTTCTTTATCTTTAATTTTTGCCAATTCGATTACTATGTGTCTCAGTGTGTTCCTCCTTGTGTTTATCCTGTATGGGACTCTCCGTGCTTCCTGGACTTGGGTGGCTCTTTCCTTTCCTGTGTTAGGGAAGTTTTTGGCTATAATCTCTTCAAATATCTTCTTCGGTCCTATCTCTCTCTCTTCTCCTTCTGGGACCCCTATAACATGAATGTTTTTGCATTTAATGTTGTCCCAGAGGTCTCTTAGGCCGTCTTCATTTCTTTTCTTTTCTTTTTTTTTTTTTGCAGTACACGGGCCTCTCTCTGTTGTGGCCTGTCCCGTTGCGGAGCACATACTCTGGACATGCAGGCTCAGCGGCCATGGCTCACAGGCCCAGCCACTCCACGGCATGTGGGATCTTCCAGGACCGGGGCATGAACCCGTGTCCCCTGCATCGGCAGGTGGACTCTCAACCACTGCGCCACCAGGGAAGCCCATTCTTTTTTCTTTATTCTGTTCTGTGGCAGTGAATTCCACCATTCTGTCTTCCAGGTCACTTATCCGTTCTTCTGCCTCAGTTATTCTGCTGTTGATTCCTTCTAGTGTAGTTTTCATTTCCGTTATTGTATTGTTCATCTCTGTTTGTTTGTTCTTTAATTCTTCTCAATCTTTGTTAATCATTTCTTGCATCTTCTCGATCTTCACTTTTTCCAAGGTCCTGGATCATCTTCACTGTCATTTTTCTGAATTATTTTCCTGGAAGGTTTCCTATCTCCACTTCATTTAGTTATTTTTCTGGGGTTTTATGTTTTTCCTTCATCTGGTACATAACCGTCTGCCTTTTCATCTTGTCTATCTTTCTGTGAATGTGGTTTTTGTTCCACAGGCTGCAGGATTGTAGTTCTTCTTGCTTCTGCTGTCTGCCCTCTGGTGGATGAGGCTATCTAAGAGGCTTGTGCCAGTTTCCTGATGGGAGGGACTGGTAGTGGGTAGAGCTGGCTGTTGCTCTGGTGGGCAGAGCTCAGTAAAAGTTTAATCTTCTTGTCTGCTGATGGGTGAGGCTGCTTCCCCTCCCTGGTGTTTGTTTGGCCTGAGGTGCCCCAACACTGGAGCTTACCCGAGCTCTTTGGTAGGGCTAATGGCAGACTCTGGGAGGGCTCACACTAAGGAGTACTTCCCAGAACTTCTGCTGCCAGTGTCCTTGTCCTCACGGTGAGACATAGCCACCCCCTGCCTCTGCAGGAGACTCTATGACACTAGCAGGTAGGTCTGGTTCAGTGTCTATGGGGTCACTGCTCCTTCCCCTGGGTCCTGATGTGCACACTACTTTGTGTATGCCCTATTAGAGGAGAGTCTCTGTTTTCCCAGTCCTGTCGAAGTCCTGCAATCAAAACTCACTAGCGTTCAAAGTCTGATTCTCTAGGACTTCCTCCTCCCATTGTGAGACCCCCAGGTTCGGAAGCCTAACATGTGGCTCACAACCTTCACTCCAGTGGGTGGACTTCTGTGGTATAAGTGTTCTCTAGGTTGTGAGTCACCCACCCAGAAGTTATGGGATTTGATTTTATTGTGGTTGTGCCCCTCTAATCATCTCGTTGTGGCTTCTCATTTGTCTTTTGATGTGGGGTATCTTTTTTGGTGAGTTCCAGTGTGTTCCTGTTTATGATTTTTCAGCAGTTAGTTGTGATTCCAGTGTTCTCGCAAGAGGGAGTAAGAGTATGTCCTTCTACTCTGCCATCTTGAACCAATCTCCCTCCCTATCAGTTTATTTAGCACTTCACATATTTCTGAGATTTGGATTTTTAAAATTCTATCTGCAAACAAATTCTGTCCTTATATTAAACTTGCCTTTTTGATCTCTGAGAAATTTTCTCATATGTATTTTGATTCAGTTACATTTCTTCCTGGATTAGATTCTTGGAATGAACCAATCATACCTAAGTATCTTGGAGAAGAGTGATATGAATCCACCATATCAGTCACCTGGCCTCCCTCATTTCAATTTAAACATATCATCTTTATCCTGTTTGCCAGTTCATCTCACTATTTCTTTAGCTCTGCATAAAGAAATCAATTTTACTCCAGGATTGAGAAGAGATTGTTATCAAAGTATGCATATTTTTAGGTCCTAAATTGTATATGAAACAAGAAGTTTGATTTTGTTTCCCTTAGCACAGTTAATCATGTCTTATAAACTCAGTAAGAACACATAATATAAACAAGATAGCAAATAATCTACACATGACAGCATGTTGTCATTTAAAATCTTTAAGGCTTTCAACTGCCACAAAAATAAACTAAATCTTTTAGTAATATTTCTAATTCTCATTTTAATTAAAGTTAATTCTTTACACCAAAGGGTAGGGAAACATATATAATAATTCAACAGTGATATTAATTATTTAAGCTTCTATAACCCTTTAGAATTGTCAACGTATTTTTCATGATTTTAAACATTTAATTTTTACAACACAAAAACTAGGAAAGCAGGACAGATATTATTTCCTTTTGATGCATGTCATAGCTGAGCTGCTAAATGGCTAGGCTTAGGTCTGAAAGCCAGTAAGAGGCAAAGCCAGAACTGAAATCCTGGTGGGCTTCTGACTTCAGTGAGCAGTGTGCCAAAAGAGTGCATGAAGTAGTGTCTCCTGATTTTTATATAGGAATTCAGAATAAGGCTGCCACTAATGTAAAAAGGTACAAATATATTTCAGCAGTGGATCTTTTTAGTATATTCTAATTTTTATAAAGTAGCTTGTAATATAGTAAATATTTTTTAAATTTTTATACAATTTTTTTTAAACAGATTTTTCTCAGCTCTCAAACAATTTATTTATTTATTTTTGGGTGTGTTGGGTCTTCGTTTCTGTGAGAGGGCTTTCTCTAGTTGTGGAGAGCGGGGGCCACTCTTCATCATGGTGCGCGGGCCTCTTACTGTCGTGGCCTCTCTTGTTGTGGAGCACAAGCTCCAGACATGCAGGCTCAGTAGTTGTGGCTCATGGGCCTAGTTGCTGCGCGGCATGTGGGATCTTCCCAGACCAGGGCTCAAACCCGTGTCCCCTGCATTGGCAGGCAGACTCTCAACCACTGCACCACCAGGGAAGCCCCCTATACAATTTTTAAAGGTTACTTTGCATTTATACTTATTACAAAATATTGGCTATATTCCCTGTGTTGTATAATACATCTTTGTAAATAATAAATAGTTTTTTTATAATAAAAATACAGCATAAATAGTTAAACAATAAAGTTAGGCAATTTCTTTTCAAACTTTATTACAAAATGCTTTGCAAATTTAGAAACTGGAAATCAGGATAAAAGCTTAATGACTAAAAGGTGTATACTGAATTGATAGTAAGGAACTGAATAGTAAATTTTAATAAGATAGATCAATTTAAGTACTTATTCTTAAATGGGAAAAAGTAAGATAAAAAAGGAAGAAAACACTCATTTTATTATCATGTATTTTAGAAGCAAACACTGCAATTAGTATTAAAAAATCATTATAACTTTTTAATTTGTTTCCAACAATTTAAAATTTCAATCATTTGGAATACCCTGAATATAAAAATCAGCCTGAAGCCACCAATTCATGAAAAACTAGAGCAAAATCCTTCATATTTTAAAATTATGATATATTTTAGTACTTCTTAGTTTAAGCAAGGAAAATTATCACCATAATATATGACTTGCCTAAAGCCATTTGTATCTTTCCGTTGGAGCTTTTGAGCAAAAAGAATGAATGAAGTTATGGATTGAAAATATGCTAATGTTTTATGAGAACACTAGATGAAAAAAAAATCAGAAGTTGATATGAGACTTCATGAAGGCTTCAAAAAAGTTTCATGATCAAGAGCACCAAAGCACCTTGTTAACATAAGAAAGCACATACATATGTCAAGCAAATAATATGCAGAATGATTTTGGTGTCACCTTCCATTTCTTTCTGTCTAAGGCTACTTCAGTGTATTTAGGAGAAATGTGTCCCCAAATCTCATCAGATGTCTCTTCTTCCATGGTTCTGATTCTGAATTTTGGTGTTCCAAATTGACCTTCACTGGGATGGTCAATTACCTGGATAGTGCTAGGACAGCAATTTCAAGGAAATTCTCAGTCTCTCTTTGTATTTTCATAAAGTTCACAGTTTAAATACATCATCTGTTTAATTCTTATTTTGCCTTTAATTTGCTCTTTACAGTTCTGAGAATTACAACTTCAGGAGACATGTAACTTAACTCCTTCACTGTGTATTATCTGTAAAAATGTCTACAGAGGTCCTATCCCAGGAAATATATATAGTCTGTCATTCCTTTCAATAAAAAGAGCCTTTTAACCCCTATCCTCCACACCCCACCATACTGCAAGAGTCATAGAGACCTCATTACCTACCATGCTGCACTCAAGAAACCCTGTCCATCTTGAAGGCCATTCTCCCATCGGCTTTTGATAACTGGAACACCAATAGGTTAGGAAAGGTATTGGCCTTTTAAGCAAGGCATTGCTTAGCCTAAAGAAGTGACGAATGAAATTTTAGGTATTGTGGCATGGTGAGTGGAAGATATTTATGAACAAAAAGGAAAAGCATTGCCACATGTGGGTCACTTTCCATTCTTTTGCTAGATACCGTCTTTAGAAATATCTTCCTGGTTTCCATGGCTTTGCCTTACTGGTTATATTTCCTCATAGAGATGTAAAGATGAATTTGATAGTCACTGATCTCATCTAAACATTCAAGTTCTTTTCTTTCTAGAGACAGAGCAAGATTAAACTTTCTTTTTTTCTTTTTCTTTCTTTTTTTTTTTTTTTGCGGTACACGGGCCTCTCACTGCTGTGGCCTCTCCCATTGCGGAGCACAGGCTCTGGACGCGCAGGCTCAGCAGCCATGGCACACAGGCCTAGCCACTCCACAGCATGTGAGATCTTCCTGAACCGGGGCACGAACCCATGTCCCCTGCATCAGCAGGTGGGCTCTCAACCACTGTGCCACCAGGGAATCCCAAACTTTCTTCTTTTGAAGTTAGGAGGGATTGTGTGACTTGCTTTGACCCATAAACTATGATCAGAAGTGGCATGAGTCACTTTCAAGCAGGTACCTTAAGAGTAAGCACACCAGTCACCATACTCCCTTTTCCCACCTTTGTAATCTTGGAAACACAGAGATAGAGCACCTTAGCCTGAGTCCCTGAGTGTGGATGATATAGGGCAAAACTCCCTCCCCAGATGACTCAATGATAAACAAGTAGCAAGAATATGTGTTTATTGTTTTAAGCCAGTGATATGTTGGTGTGGTTTGTCCTTACAACAAAAGCTATCCTATCCTGACAGGTATAAGAATCAAGTTAAGGGCTTCTCTGGTGGCACAGTGGTTGAGAGTCTGCCTGCCGATGCAGGGGACACGGGTCCATGCCTCGGTCCGGGAAGATCCCACATGCCGCGGAGCGGCTGGGCCCGTGAGCCATGGCCGCTGGGCCTGTGCATCCGGAGCCTGTGCTCCGCAACGGGAGAGACCACAACAGTGAGAGGCCCGCGTACCTCAAAAAAAAAAAAAAAAAAGATTCAAGCTGAATACAGTGTAGAACTACTTCAAAAATGTTAAAGCTCACATAAACATAAGCTACCATTTCCATGGGAGATGCCTTTTGTTATTCATAAAACAGGCTCTAAGTTTCATCAGTTCATTGTAAGCAATTTGAGTTTTAAGTTCAGTCTTGATTTTTGTGCTTGATCAATCAATAAGGGTTTTGCTAGTAAATATATTGATGAACAGAGAATTCTGGAAGCTGTCTAAGTAACTTCTTTTGTTTCATCTTACTTTTTATTGTGGTAACTGTTTTATAACATTATGTAAGTTTCATGTGTACAATATTTTTCTACTTCTGTATACATTATAGCATGTGCACCACCAAAAAGTAGTTTCCATTTATCATCTTACTCTGGATCCCCTTTACCCATTTCAACCTCCCCTCCACCCATTCCCCTTTGGTAACCACTACTCTGAACTCTATCCAAGTGTTTGTTTTGTTTGGGTTGCTTTGTTCATTTATTTTGTTTGTTTTTTTACATTCTGTATATGAGTGAAATCATATGGTGTTTGTCTTTCTCTGTCTGACTTACTTCATTTAGCATAATACCTTCAAGATCCATCCATGTTCTCCCAAATGGCAAGATTTCATTCTTTTTTATGGCTATGTAATATTCCATTGCATATATATACCATTACTTCTTTATCCATTCATCTATCAATGGACACTTAGGTTGTTTCCATGTCTCGGTTATTGTGTATAATAATGTATAATAATGTGATGAATATAGGGATACATATATTTTTTTTCAAAGCAATGTTTTTGTATTCTTTGGATAAATACCCAGAAGTGGAATAGCTGGATCATATGGTAGTTTTATTATTATTATTATTATTATTATTATTATTATTATTATTATTATTAACTTTTTTAAAAGTTTAAAGTGGGACATTTTATCACTTTAAAGAGAAGCTATTTGGTGGACAATAGATAGTTGTAGGAGAGGGATTGTCCTGATTTTCCACCCCAGGGATACATCAAGATTCATTAACAGAGCAAGAAGCTGTGGACAGCTTTGCAGGCCATCCTGAGGACCCAAGGCAATTTGGCCCTCATGTGTCTTTTCGTCCCATCTCATTGTCTTCAAGTTTTTTGCTTGGTTATACAATATAGGTCCTGATTAGGTTGGAACAGAGTTTAGGGTAAAAAGCAGTTTCCGTGGATTTCAGGACTGCAGTTCTAAGCTATATTTAAAGTCACAGGTAAAGTCACAGGTATATTTAAAGTCACTATTAATAGTCCAGGCTATTTGGAAGCCTGGAATAAGTAAGAGTTGTGTAACAATATAATGACTGAGAATCTAATGATTTAAAAAAAATAAAAAATAAAATGCATGTCAAAACGAGAAAAGGCCATAAGATGTTTTTCCAGTATGTGCTTCTGAAAGGCTAGTATTTTCTCCTTTCTTTTCTTTTTGTTATATTTCTCTCCATGTAATTGCATTCCATCCTTCTGCTCCATTAACTTTCAAAAGAAGCTATATAACAGGTGCTAGACTCAGGCAATGTCAGAGCCCTACAAAGATCCATTAAGTAATTAACAAACACTTAAAATATATTAACAATGCATCAGTGCATTAAACATATTGAAAAAATGACTGTTAGTAATTAGTCATGTTAAATGTTCAGTATATAAGGAAAATGACAGTTGTAACTCTTCCTGCCACCTTGAAAATAATCAATATATTTATTGATCTGACCTTACAAAGTGAACTTCTAACCTAGAGTAACTGTTTTGACTCTATGACGTTTTCCTATCATTATTTGATGTGTCTAATGGAACTTCTTATATCCTAATGTTAAGTGGTTGCTAAACGGTAAGTAGGCTTTTTTTCCCTAAAAATGATCCCTAATTATGGATATTTTAATTTCTACAATAGCTCCTATGTGTAGAATAAGGTAGTCAATAAAAGCTTTCAAGGTCTCATCAGAAGAGCAGTCGCTATTTTTCCTTAACCATACTGCTTGATTTACAAGAAAAAAGCTATTCCTTTTGATTAGTTTCCTCCAAGGGTTATTTGCAGAGCACATGTGATGTAGGGCGCCCTATTTTGGGGTGTTTTAAGGACAGTATTCTGATCTCTTAGGCTTAACGAGCAGCGTTTTTTAAATGTGGTCAAGCAATGAAAGCATTCCTTCACTAGGGCAACCTGGGAGTCCAGGGAGATCAGCTGCTTTCCCCTCAGAGGCATTCTGCCCAACCTGAAGTAAAATGCAGAATTAAGAGAATAAAACTGGGCTAAAGCAGGAGCAATCTACAAATGAGACACTCAGCTAACAAACTCAGTAGGAGAAAATATTTACACATTTTAATATGCTTAGTGTTTTTATTTTTGTTTCTCACAGTACAACTGTGGGTGTGGAAGGTATCTGCTCAAACATGACCATCTGCTTGGAAGGTCTATTTAAAATAAAGGTAAAATGCACAAATGTAACTATATCAACACACACACGAAGATTGGTGTAGTTTTATTTTCTCTTGTAAAGTTTAAATCCCTAAACCTTTCTAATCCAACAAGCTGATAGTTTTTGACTCCAAACTTCCAGTTCACTGCCCTTCCTGAAAGAGCCTTTGTGCTTCTGTAGTCTTTAAGCAGCTTGTGTTTTGCTTAGCTAGTCATCCCAGTTTTTTCCTTTTCTCCATTTCTGCTGAAAGAAAAATTGAGATGCGGCCAAACTCAATGATTTAGGGGACTCAGGGAGAAATGTTCTCACAAAATAGTCATTCTACTTCTTCAGGCAAACCACTGGTGGTTCATTTCAGTGGGTGTCCAAGTTGCTATTGTCTTGCTTGGCAAAATCATCTGAGTTTTGAGATGGAAAAGCATCTAAGTTGGGAACACAGTAAACTAGCCTAGCTAAGAAAAGAAAGTGAAACTGATCATGACAGTAAAAGCAGAAGAACATCACGAGAAAGGATTACAATTACTGAAAGGTTAATTTATCAAGCTAAAGAGATTGAAGATATTGACCAGCCTCATCACAACTCATTGGAAGGATTTGACTTGCTGATTCACTGATTTTTTTCCTCCAAATGCTATTTCCCTACTCCAATAATGAGAATATTGTAAGCTTTAAACAGTGAAGTATCAATGTGAATAATAAGATTTTTAATAGATTCACTAAATTGAAAATAAAAGGACCAGGTCATTATTATAGTCATTATATTGCAAATGCAACCTAAAAGCTATCACAAACATGAGACATATTGTATTTTTATTGGCTGTTGATATAGTAGGTAGGTCTGAGAAACATATCAGTTTAAGTGTATTATGTAATTATGGCAATTAAATATCTTCTGTGTTTAAGACAAAATGCAAGCTACTGTATGCTCCATTATATGCACAAATAAAACCCCATAGAAACAATGTAGAAGCTGGATAAATTTACAGAGTCCTCACAGCCAGCATTGACTCGTTACTGGTATTAACTCAAACTCACAATCAAAATTTACTTTTCAAATAATTCTTGAAAGCAGAGCCAGAAAATAATCTGAAAAGAGAGGATAAGAAACTCTGTAAAGTAAATCTACAAAACTTAATTCAGTGTAATGGTTCAGAAAAGTACTGTTGATTATGATTGAGCTTATTCACAGCTTAATCACAATCATTGTACGAACAATTGACAATAGAAATACTTGTTATTTACATCGAAGAATAGCAATCATTACCTTGTAGATATTAATTGTGCACTTACCCTCTGAGCCTCATTTTCCTCATCTGTGAGGTGGGTAAAGTAATAATCCCTATTCCATAGAATTAACATGAGGACCGACTGAAGTAATGCTCATAAAGTGGTAAGTCAAGTGTCTTGGTCATAGAAAGTTATTTAAAAATAGAATCCAAATCATTTCTATGTCTTTCTAATTGCACTGAGAATAAAAATCAAACATACTATCAAGGCTTTTTATATCCTAAACATCTGACACTTGCCTACATATCTCTATCTCATACTCTATTCCTTTTGCTCAGTATGTGCCAACCACACATGCTGGCCTTCTTCTGGAAGCTTGAACACACCAAAGAAATTCTCAGTCCAGGACCATTGCCCCTCTTGCTGCCTTTTCCTGGAATGATCATTCTCCAGGCCTTTGAGAGGTGATCCTTTCATCAGTCAGCTCTCAGCTCATTGGCTCCATCCTCTAAGAGGTCTTTCCTGACCAGAGGTCTAAAGCTATCCAACCCCTCCTCCAGCCTCATCCCTCTATGTCTCACTAACCTGGCTTATTTCCTTCATAGACTTTAACCATTGTTAAAAGGTGACTTTCAGAAAAAGGTAAAATTATAACCCTTAGGAAGACATAAAAATAAACACTTAAAGATTCTATTCTATTCCATATAGTATTATAACCAGTTCAAAAGACAACCTGTAATAGGGAGGGTGGGAGGAAATGCAAGAGGGAGGGGATATGGGAATATATATATACTTATAGCTGATTCACTTTGTTATACAGCAGAAACTAACACAACATTGTAAAGCAATTATACTCCAATAAAGATGCTAAAAAAAAAAAGACAACCTGTAAATCAGACAAATTTGTAGATCAGGCATATTGAAATGAATTTGCAAATGGAGATGAAACTGACTTTTTTGGCAGGGGGAGTGGAAGGAAATGGGAAAGAGAAGTCAATTGTACTTCTACTAGATGGGACAGAATTTGCAAGTGTACAAAAATAATTTTGCATTGCTATCAGTTGTCTACAATTTATAGAACTACAGTTACTGAAAGATGATGAATGATTAAAAACGGATAAACTGGAGGGATATCCTTTTGACAGTGCATCATTTTCCACTGAAGCACAAGTATTTTCCATACTATATATTAATTCATTTATTTATTTACTTGTTTATTTTCTATTTAACCCACTTACTCATTTATTGAAGACTGTCCTCATTGCAAGCTTCCTCAGGGCAGGGATTTGATTTGTATACTGATGAATCCTAAATGCCTGGAACCATGCCTGACATATATATTCTATAAATACAGTTTTAAAAAAAGGAAATACTTGATATATGCTTGTTTTCACTGCTTTATAGGTACCATTTTCACCTTTCTTGAAATTTGTACAATCTTGTTCACATTTTTATTGTCTTCCTCTTCCCCTGCTAACTTCAATAGCCTTAGAAACATGGACGTTTAGAGCTGAGGGGGAAACTCAGAAATCAATAAACTTCAAAAGCCTTGTTTTATGGGTAACATAATTGATGTCTTGAGTGATTTGACAAATGTTGTTAGCAGAGCCAGGGCTAGACCCTGCTGTCCTGGTATTCAGCCCAGGGTTCTTCCCCAAACAAGATTTTCTTAAATTTGAATAATAGAGTAATTTCTTTTAATATGAATTAAAAGTCTAACTCAGAGAAGCACTGACTTATGAGCTCAAAGTATCAAAAATATCTTTCAATTGTGCATTATCACCTCAAAAAACAAGTTTATTTTTATAATTGATAAAATATTACTTTAGACTATCATCAAAATAAAAACTACAGATTAAAAAAAATCCTCATCTCAAAAATCCTCAAGAATGTATGTATGAATTCAGGGTGAAGAAACACTGAACCCAATTATGACCCTCCAGCCAATCTGATATCACAGATTTGCAACTTTTTATTCACTATCATTGCCTTCAAATTGATTTTAATTTTAATTGAATTTAATTTTAATTTATAAATGTCTATAGTACTTGGATATTGAAAATAAGGTACAATGAGACAGCAAATATAAAAATTAAGAAGTTACAGTCATCTTGAAGAAATTTTGGTCTAATGAAAGAACTAAGACAAATATACAGTAATTATAACACTAGGAAAAATATGTGTATTAGTCACAGTTCTCCAGAGATACAGAACCTACAGGATACACACATGGGAGAGATTTATTATAAGGGATTGCTCATGGAGATCTGCATCTAGGAAGCTGGAGACCTGAGAGAGTCACTGTGTTGCTGACCAGGGTTCTTGGCCTTCCCTAATCAATAGAAATTGATAAGAGGCCAGACAAGAAATTCCGGCAAGGCTTTTCTGGGGCTCCTGCTGCATCAGGGAGGAGCAAAAACAAGAAACAGGTTTCCTTGGTCACTCGATCGCTGGGGGAAGTGGTGAGTTGGTTCCTTATATGGGGTGAGGGTAGGGGTGGG
This sequence comes from Mesoplodon densirostris, assembly GCF_025265405.1. NCBI lineage: Eukaryota > Metazoa > Chordata > Mammalia > Artiodactyla > Ziphiidae > Mesoplodon > Mesoplodon densirostris. The sequence goes on from NC_082664.1 coordinate 40,454,760, forward strand.
TCCAGGGGTGGGGCCAGAGGCGTGGCTTAGGTGGTTTGCCCACCCCTTTAGTGGTGTTGTGTGAAGGGGGCATGTGCAGTACCCTGCTTTTGCTCCTGGTACCATGTTTTTGCTCCCGACTCTTCAGAAGTGGCAGTTGGGTTTTTGGTCTTTTTTGTAACTTTTTGTCCATGATTTTCCCCAATGGTACATGCATGCAGCTATTTTTAGTCCCTTAGAGTGTCTTTGTATTTTGTTGCTCGAGGAGACGTTTGTCCAGGTGCAAACACTGCAGCAAAGGGTCCCAGGTCCCAGATTCCAGCCTGTCTGAAGTGATATAGTTCCAGTTGGAATACATAGACCTGAGAACCAGGAGAGCTGATGATGGTGTAAGTTCCTGTCCAGAATGGTAGGCTTGAGACCCAACAAGAACTGATTTTTCAGTTCAAGTCCAAAGGTGGGAAAAGACCGATATCCCAGCTCAATCAGTCAGGCAGGAAGAGTTCTCTCTCTCATGGGAGGGTCGGCCTTTTTGTTTATTCAGGCCTTCAACTGATTGGGTGTGGGTCTCCCACATTAAAGAGGACAGTCTACTTTACTCAGTCTGCTGATCCAAATGATAATCTAATCTAAAAACATCTGCACAGGCACCAGAATAATGTTTGATGAAATATCTGCATACTCCAAGTCCCAGTCAAGTTGATACATAAAATTTCCCAATACAATTTGTAACTCGTTGTTAAAAATAAAATTTAATTGCCTCAAAGGTTTAAAAGGTTTGAAACAAGAGTTCACTTCAGAAAAGAAGCTACTGATTTCCTTCATTTATTCTTCAATCCTATTGTTCACTCATCTGGTATTTATTGAGCAGTTACATGGGAGAGATTCTATTTAAAGGCTGGGATTTCAACACAACGCCCCACCCTTATAGAGAATGTATGCTCTGGCAATATGGACAGCACCTAGACCACAGAATCATGTATCATTCCTCCTTGCTCTCCTGCTAAGATCTTGGCCTGGGTGTCTCCATTCCTGCACTTTTCACAGCTTTCTACCTGTCCTTTCTCTTGCTTGCCAATGTTCCTGGCAGATTAGCCATTGAATTCCTCCTCTGTTCACCCATTTCAGATATTCGTTAAGAAAGTTGGTGATTATTGGCTCAACCTGGGTCTGTGGTCCTGCTAACCCTTTTAATCTTCCTCCTCCTTTATATTGTGCCCGCTGGGTCATGTCCATATCTTGCCGTTGACCTTCACTGCACCTGGACCTCAAAAGACCCTCACAGTCACTGTGGAAGCCACACACATAGAGTCTGTGTGGTCCTCCGTGCCCCATAATACCCTCAGTACTGTTCTACAGATTTTCTCTTTAGGGCAGGCCCTGTGTCACATGCCTTACAGACATTATCCCATTTTCACATCCTCAGAACCTTCAAGCTTGGGAGTTATGATCTCCATTTTGCATATGAGAAAATGGAAACTTTAAGAGGCTAAAAAAATCTTCAGGGTCACACATCTCAAAAATGATGCACCAAGAATTAAAAGTCCCACAGTCTAGTTCTGGATTCCAAATTCTTCCAGCCATGTAATTCTGTCTCCTCTGTCATTATCCTCCTTCTGGGACACCCTCCAGCTCCCATTACTCCCCCTGGGCTCTTGCTTCTACCTGTGTTTCCTTTTTCTATGTCTGCCTTAATTCTTTCTCTATTCTATTGACTCTTTCCTGACTCCAAACCTTCTCAGCTGTCCCTATCCTGGAGGGGGAAAAAAAAGTCCGAAGTTAAACAAAAAAACATATATCTATTTGTTCAGTTCACCTTTCAATGAGGCACTGAGGCCTGCCAACTATCAGCCTACTTCTTTCCCTTCATGCCAACTTGCAGAAAAAGCAGCCAATTTCTGCTTTTTAAAAAATCACATGTCTCTCTTTCTCTCAGACCTTGAGTGTAGTCTACATTACTCTCACTCTGCCAGAATCGTATCTTTCCATCCCCTATGATGTTCACACTGTCAAACAGAATGGCTTTTTCTGAACCCTTATTCTATATGCCCCCCATGTTCTCTTGGTATTGTGGACCACAGAGTCATTTGCAATATTTCAGCATAGGTTGAATCTCTAAATAGAGCAGTGGTTCTCAACTGGGCAGAGGTCAGAGGAGGGAAATTTTGTCCTCAGGGGACATTTGGAAGTGTCTACAGATGTTTTTTTGATGGACATGACTGGGGAGGAAGTCTACTGGATTCTAGTGGGTAGAGGCCAGGGATGCTGCTAAATGTCTTATAATGCACAGACAGCCCCTCATAACAAAGAATTATCCAGCTCAAAAGTTAATAGTGCTGAGGTTGAGAAATCTTTAGAGTGAAAGGGAAAGAGAATTTTTGAAATTTTCTGTGTTTCAAACTCGAAGTAGATCCACCTGGTTTAAACTGCCATAATTGGCTATAGAAATGTTTATTCTACTTTTATTTTCCACTTTGGCATCTGGCACAGACAAAATGGTAAATGCAGCAGAGAGCACATCATGACCAGGCTCTGAGTGTGTGTCAGACTATAACACCGGGTGCTAACCACCAGCTACAAATTCCTAAGAGGTTTTCAGTCTGGATGCCTTTCAAAATCTACCCATGTGCCATGATATTCAGCTCGGCAGTGGTGTTCCTATTAGTAGTGCTCAAAATCCAGCTTCATGAAACTAATGACAGGGAATTTTCCACAAAAAGCCTTGTTCTCCATATTTCTCCTCATTTCTGTCTTGATTGGAAGAACTTCCATTTACTGGTCATCACTGCTCAGGCATAGAGGGATTGTAGAAGGAGTTGGTTGCAAACTTATTAAAAACAAGATTTTATTACATTGTGGAATATCTGAAAAATACTCAGTAAAGTATAGGAAACGTAAGCTTAATTCCTGGTACAAAAATTGCAAATGTCTTATACAGTTGTAGATTTTCAACAAGTATTTGTTGAATAAGCTACCATCTTTCCATTCTGATTCCATAGATTGAAACCATCAAATCCCCACCCTGTCCTCCATGGTCCTCTTCAATTCCAGGACCTATTCAATTAGATTACAGCCTGGCTCCAACTGACCTTCAAGTTTAATTTCTCAGTAATTTTGCCTATGAACCCTGCTGTATTCAAGCCAGTATAATTAAAGTTTCAAAAATAGTCTGTTGCCACAAGTCTCTCTGAAGTACAAGCCTTGTTCAATAGAAAAAAAAAAAAAACGCTTCTGAAAATGTAAATTCTATGCAATGAAGCCCAAAAGTTTTAATTATTTTTATAGGCAATATTGTAGTGCTAAATTTTTACAATATGGAAATTGTATAAACTGGAAAAAGTTGAGAACAAACTTGAGCTTCAATAAAAAACATAATATATAAAATAGGCTCCTATCCAGGGATCTGATGCTAGAACATGTGGAAATCTTGCCTCTTAAACAAGTAGAAAAATCTTGCCAAAATGTCAAAATATGTTAACCACCCTTTTCTTTACCTACTCCATGGACTTCAAAAAATCCCACAGTACAAAAAGCATTTAAAAATCTCCATTTTTATTACAATATCACCAGCAATTAGAATCTAATGCTACAAAGTTGATTTATATGTGTTATATTTAATACTAAATATACTTCATCACAATACCCTACCTCCACAAATGTCTGGAGGACATGAGTTCCTTTTTTGCCTTGTGTTGTGGAAACTCCTTATTCTCCTAAAATCTTATTGTCCTACCCAGTTTATCATTCTTAACTGCTCATTGCTATTGTTTTTCTTCTTTTCTCTGAAATCCTCTCCCTCCCTGGAAGCTCATTTCATTCCAGCTATGGTGAGGTGGTGTACCAAAGTGATTAAGAGCATTTTGGTTTTGGAATCAGATGTTTCTGGATCATAGTCCACATGTTGACACTTACTAGTTGGTACTTGAGGTCTCTCACCCTCAGGGAAGATGGTTGCTGCTTCTTAGAGCATGACATCCACATTCCTAGTTTAAAGGAAAGGAAAGACCAAGAATGAAATCCTTCTAACAAGGTGTTATCTTGGAAGAGATACTCTCTCCAGGTTTGGTTATATCTAATTGGCTAGAACAGTGTCACATGGCCACTTCTAGATAAAGAAAGAACTGGAAATTGGTTTTTTGTTCCTCTTGTCTATATTAGAGGAAACTGAGAGATTGAGAAAGAAAGAGGTTATAATAATGCTCACCCTTTACTCTTTGCCACGTGCAGTTCCACCAATACAGAAGGCTTGATATGGCATCTTTATTCATTTGTTCAATTTCAGTGTATTGTCATGTATTTAAACTTACATGCTCTTGGTGAGGTGGATTTATGGGTTACATTATCTAATTATAACTGAATGAAATCTCACATAAAAGATAAGTATCTTAAAAATGATTTGTCCAAGGAAACTATGATATGAAGATAATACTACTAATAAACACAAACTACAATACAACGTCATTATCACACACATTCTGTGACTAAAATGATCACAATCCAAACAGATCAGACTAGAAATCAGGCAAAAATGTTGAAATTGTCTGAAAGACTTAAGGATAAACTTCACCTAAAGTGTATATGGGATGTTGAGATGCCATATACATGAAACCATTGTGATTTGTCTGAAAAACACTCAGAATTTAAAACATACAAGCACCAAGCATGCAGAATATGAAAATAAACTCTACAACTTTTTAAAGTAATGTTTAAATTTATGTGAATCTCAGTCCATTACTTTAAATTTTTCAGTGAATTTGATAAATATTTAGAGTCTTCTGTTGAAATTTTCTTACCTAATAGGAAAAAACAAAGAGACATCAATAGGGAAATACTTATTTCTTTGCCACAGCAAAGTTGGCTGAAACGATATACAAAAAATTATGTGGACAGTGATAAACTGAAATGCATTTCTCTGTCAGCAAGTTCTATTGGAAGACTTGTGGAGAGGGAGGGGAAACATTGCTCCTGCGGATTTGGAGAACATAGTACTATATTTGAATAAATTATCCAGGGTGGGTGAATGACTATAGAGTTGGATAAAAGTAAAAGTATTTTTAGCATCTCTCAGCTCTTAAGCTGAGAAATTTTTTTAAAGATTCTTTTTTCAATCATGACTGTACAAATAACTGCATCTTTGTGTACCATTGAAAGAAAATGTACCAGAGATTATATAGTCTCACCATAAAATGAATTATCTAACGTATTCACCAGGAGAGGCTGTGCTATAATTTAGTAACAAATTAAATCAAAATTACAAGGGCTTAACAAATTAAAAGTTTATTTCTTGCTTTTACCAGGTCTTCTATGTGTATAATAGCTTCTTCCCAAAGGGGCTTTCAAGCAATGACCTAGAGATCCAGTGTGCTTCCACTTTTGTGTTCCATCATCTCAGCACAAGGCTGCCAGGTCACTGTAGCAGGAAAAGAAATGGCTGGACCTTCATGCGGGGGCTTTTTACTGCCTTAGTCAGTAAAAAAAAAGGAAAAAGTCACTTCCACTTACATTCCACTGGTCAGAAGTGGTTGATGGCTCCATTAATGGTAAAATAGTGGGAAGTATCATTTCCTGTGTGCACAGGAAATAGAGATGAACTGAATAATGATGACCATTAGTACAGTTTTCCACATTTAATGCACATAATTTTTAAAATTAGAAGTGTGTAAAAGTAAACATTATGGAGCAGTTTCTTTGATGGAATGAGAAAAGGATTCCAGAACAAGATTACAAAGGTAGCACTATATATGAAACTCATTTACTGCATATCTCACAGACAATGTATTTTAGCAGTAAGATTGAAGCCAGAGTATTATGGATGAGGTTAATTTGAAAATTAGAATTTCCCATTATATTCTCACTAGTATGAAATATTAAATTTATCATCTACCAGGTTCTTCTGTTTGCAGTGATCAGTGCTGTTTAATTGCTTTCTCTTAACTGTTGCAGCAGACCTGCATTACTTTTAGTTATTGTAAATTTCACATTTTAGCAACTGTAGGGCAACCTGATATCAAAACCATACAAAAATATCACACACAATAAAATTACAGATCTATATCACTGATGAACATACATGCAAAAATCTTTAACAAAATATTAGCAATCCAAATGCAATGATACATTACAGGGATCATACACCATGATCAAGTGTGATTTACCCAGGGATTCAAGGATGGTTCACTATCTACAAATCAATCAAATATGATACATGACATTAACAAATTGAAGAAAAGATCATTTGATTGTCTCAATAGATACAGAAAGCTTTAGGCAAAATTTAACATCCACTTGTGATAAAAATTCTCAATGAAGTGGGTATAGAGGGAAAATGTCTCAACATAATAAAGGCCATATATGATAAGCCCACAGCTAACATCATACTCAATGGTGAAAAGCTGAAAGCATTTTCTCTAAGATCAGGAACAAAACAAGGATGCCCACTCTTGCCACTTTTTTAAACGTAGTATTGGAAGTCCTAGCCACAGCAGACAGACAAGAAAAATAATAAAAGAAATCCAAATTGGAAAGGAAGAAGTAAAACTGTCACTGTGTGCTGATGACATGGTATCTACTTTAGTACAAATCCTAAAGATGCACCAAGAAACTACTAAAACTCATCAGTGAATTCGGTAAAGTTGCAGGGTAGAAAATTAATATACAGAAATCCGTTGCATTTATGTACACTAACAATGAACTATCAGAAGGGAAATTAAGGAAACAATCCCATTTACAATCACATCAAGGAGGATAAAATACCTAGGAATAAATCTAACTAAGGAAGTGAAAACTTGGAAAACTATAAGACATGGATAAAAGAAATTGAAGACAACACAAACAGATGGAAAGATATACCATATTAATTTGTTGAATGAATTAATCTTGTTAAAAAGACCATACTAACTAAGGCAAACAACCAATGGCATTTTTCACAGAACTAGAAAAAATAATTTTAAAATTTGTATGGAAATACAAAAGACCCTAAATAGCTGAAATGATCTTGAGAAAGAACAAAGCTCAAGGTATCATACTCCCTGATTCTAAAACTACAGTCATCAAAACAGTATTGTAGTGGCACAAAAACAGACCCATAAATCAATGAAAAAGAATAGAGAGCCCAGAAATGAATCCACACCTATATGGGCAATTAACCTACCACAAAGCAGGCAGGAATATACAATAGGGAAAAGATAGCCTTTTAAATAAATGGTGTTGGGAAAACTGGACAGCTACATGCGAAAGAATCAAACTGGACTACTCTCTCACACCATGCACAAAAATAAATTCGAAATGGCTTAAAGACTTAAATGTAAAACCAGAAAACATAAAACTTCAGGAAGTAAATATAGGTAGTATGTTTTTTGACATAGGTCTTAGAAATATTTTGGGGTATGTGCCTCCTCAAGCAAGGAAAACAAAAGCAAAAATAAACACATGGGACTACATCAAACTCAAAAGCTTTTGCACAGTGAAGGAAACTATCAACAAAATGAAAAGGCCACCCACTGAATAGGGGAAGACATTTGCAAATGATATATCCGATATCTGATCTTACCGGACCGGGGCACAAACCCATGTCCCCTGCATCAGTAGGTGGACTCTCAACCACTGTGCCACCAGGGAAGCTTTAGTGTATGATACTTTTAAGGTGCTGTTGGACTCTCTTTGCTAGTATGTTGTTGAGGATTTTTAAATCTATGTTCATTAGTGATATTGGCCTGTAGTTTTCTTTCTTTGTGACATCTTTGTCTGGTTTTGGTATCAGGGTGATGGTGGCCTCGTAGAATAAGTTTGGGAGTGTTCCTCCCTCTGCTATATTTTGGAAGAGTTTGAGAAGGATAGGTGTTAGCTCTTCTCTAAATGTTTGATAGAATTCGCCTGTGAAGCCATCTGGTCCTGGGCTTTTGTTTGTTGGAAGTTTTTTTTGTGTGTGTGTGGTACGGGGGCCTCTCACTGCTGTGGCCTCTCCCGCTGCGGAGCACAGGCTCCAGACGCGCAGGCTTAGCGACCATGGCTCACGGGCCCAGCTACTGTGCGGCACGCGGGATCCTCCCGGACCAGGGCACGAACCCGTGTCCCCTGCATCAGCAGGCGGACTCCCAACCACTGCGCCACCAGGGAAGCCCTGTTGGAAGATTTTTAATCACAGTTTCAAGTTTGTTGCTTATGATTGGTGTGTTTATATATTCTATTTCTTCCTGGTTCAGTCTAGGAATGTTGTGAATTTCTAAGAATTTGTCCATTTCTTCCAGGTTGTCCATTTTATTGGCCTATATTTGCTTGTAGTAATCTCTCATGATCCCTTGTATTTCTGCAGTGTCAGTTGTTACTTCCCCTTTTATCATTTCTAATTCTATTGATTTGGGTCTTCTCCCTATTTTTTCTTCATAAGTCTGGCTAAAGGTTTATCAATTTTGTTTATCTTCTCAAAGAACCAGCTTTTAGTTTTATTGATCTTTGCTATCATTTCCTTCATTTCTTTTTCATTTATTTCTGATCTGATATTTATGATTTCTTTCCTTCTGCTAACTTTGGGGTTTTTTGTTCTTCTTTCTCTAATTGCTTTAGGTGTAAGATTAGGTTGTTTGTTTGAGATGTTTCTTGTTTCTTACGGTAGGATTGTATTGCTATAAACTTCCCTCTTAGAACTGTTTTGCTGAATCCCACAGGTTTTGGGTCGTCATGTTTTCATTGTCATTTGTTTCTAGGTATTTTTTTATTTCCTCTTTGATTTCTTCAGTGATCTCTTGGTTATTAAGCAGTGTGTTGCTTAGCCACCATGTGTTTGTATTTCTTAGAAATATTTCCTGTAATTGATATCTAGTCTCATAGCGTTGTGGTCGGAAAAGATACTTGATACGATTTCACTTTTCTTAAATTTACCAAGGCTTGATTTGTCACCCAAGATATGATCTCTCCTGGAGAATGTTCCATGAGCCCTTAAGAAGGATGTGTATTCTGTTGTTTTTGGGTGGAATGTCCTATAAATATCAATTAAGTCCCTCTTGTTTAATGTAACATTTAAAGCTTGTGTTTCCTTATTTATTTTCATTTTGGATGATCTGGCCATTGTTGAAAGTGGGGTGTTAAAGTCCCCTACTATGATTGTGTTACTGTCGATTTCCCCTTTTATGGTTGTTAGCATTTGCCTTATGTATGGAGGTGCTCCTATGTTCTGTGCATAAATATTTACAATTGTTATATCTTCTTCTTGGATCGATCCCTTGATCATTATGTAGTGTCCTTCTTTGTCTCTTGTAATAGTCTTTGTTTTAAAATCTATTTTGTCTGATATGATAAGTACTACTCTAGCTTTCTTTTGATTTCCATTTGCATGGAATATCTTTTTCCATCCCCTTACTTTCAGTCTGTATGTGTCCCTAGGTATGAAGTGGGTCTTTTGTAGACAGCATATATACGGGTCTTCTTTTGTATACATTTAGCCAATCTATGTCTTCTGGTTGGAGCATTTAATCCATTTACATTTAAGGTAATTATCAATATGTATGTGCCTATTACAATTTTCTTAATTATTTTGGGTTTATTATTGTAGGTCTTTTCCTTCTCTTGTGTTTCCTGACTAGAGAATTTCCTTTAGCATTTGTTGTAAAGCTGGTTTGGTGGTGCTGAATTCTCTTAGCTTTGCTTGTCTGTAAAGGTTTTAATTTCTCTGTCAAATCTGAATGACATCCTTGCTGGGTAGAGTAATCTTGATTGTAGGTTTTACTCCTTCATCACTTTAAATATGTCCTGCCACTCCCTTCTGGCTTGCAGAGTTTCTGCTGAAAGATCAGCTGTTAACCTTATGGAGATTCCCTTGTGTGTTATTTGTTGTTTTTCCCTTGCTGCTCATAATATTTGTTCTTTGTATTTAATTTTTGATGGTTTGATTAATATGTGTCTTGGTGTGTTTCTCCTTGTATTTATCCTGTATGGGACTCTCTGTGCTTCCTAAACTTGATTAACTATTTCCTTTCCCATATTAGGGAAGTTTTCATCTATAAACTCTTCAAATATTTTCTCAATCCCTTTATTTTTCTCTTCTTCTTCGACCCCTATAATTGGAATGTTGGTGCATTTAACGTTGTCCCAGAGGTCTCTGAGACTGTCCTTAATTCTTTTCATTCTTTTTTCTTTATTCTGCTCTGCAGTAGTTATGTCCACTATTTTATCTTCCAGGTTGCTTATTCATTCTTCTGCCTCAGTTATTCTGCTATTGATCCCTTCTAGTGAATTTTTAATTTCATTTATTGTGTTGCTCATCACTGTTGGTTTGCTCTTTAGTTCTTCTAGGTCCTTGTTAAATGTTTCTTGCATTTTCTCTATTCTATTTCCAAGATTTTGGATCATCTTTACTATCATTATTCTAAAGTTTTTTTCAGGGAGACTACCTATTTCCTCTTCATTTGTTAGGACTGGTGGGTTTTTCCCTTGCTCCTTCATCTGCTGTGTGTTTCTCTGTCTTCTCATTTTGCTTAACTTACTGTGTTTGGGGTCTCCTTTTCGCAGGTGCATGTTTGTAGTTTCTGTTGTTTTTGATGTCTCTCCCCAGTGGCTAAGGTTGGTTCACTGGGTTGTGTAGGTTTCCTGGTGTGTGGGACTAGTGCCTGTGTTCTGTTGGATGAGGCTGGATATTGTCTTTCTGGAGGGTAGATCCATGTCTGGTGGTGTGTTTTGGGGTGTCTTTGGCGTTATTATGATTTTAGGCAGCCTCTGTGCTAATGGATGGGGTTGTGTTCCTGTCTTGCTAGTTGTTTGGCATAGGGTGTCCAGCACTGTAGCTTTCTGGTCGTTGAGTGAAGCTGTGTGTTGGTGTTGAGATGGAGATCTCTAGGATATTTTTGCCATTTGATATAATGTGGAGCTAGGAGGTCTCTTGCAGACCAGTGTCCTGAACTTGACTCTCCCACCTCAGAGGCACAGCCCTGACACCTGGCTGGGGTAGCAAGAGCCTGTCCTCCACATGGCTCAGAATAAAAGGGGAAAGAAAGAAAGAAAGAGAGAAAGAGAGAAAGAGGGAAAGAAAGAAAGAGAGAAAGAGAGAGAGAGAGAAAGAAAAGAAAGAACGAAAGAAGATAAAGTAAAATAAAATATAGTTATTAAAATGAAAAATAGTTCTTAAGAAAAAATACTTTTAAGTAATAAAAAATAAAATGGACCAACAGAATCCTAGGACAAATGGTAAAAGCAAAGCTGTATTGATAAAATCACACACAGAAGCATACACATACACACTCATAAAAAGAGAAAAAGGGATAAAAAATATATATATATCGTCACTCCCAAAGTCTGCCTCTTCAATTTGGGATGACTTGTTGTCTATTCAGGTATTCCACAGATGCAGGGTATATCAAGTTGATTGTGGAGCTTTAATCCGCTGCTCCTGAGGCTGCTGGGAGAAATTTCCCTTTCTCTTCTTTGTTCGCACAGCTCCTGGGTTTCAGCTTTGGATTTGGCCCCTCCTCTGCGTGTAGGTCGACTGAGGGCATCTGTTCTTCGCTCAGACAGGACAGGGTTAAAGGAGCAGCTGCTTCGGGGTCTCTGGCTCACTCAGGCTGGGGGCAGGGAGGGGTACGGATGCAGCACAAGCCTCCGGCAGCAGAGGCCGGCGTGACGTTGCACCAGCCTGAGGCGTGCCGTGCGTTCTTCTGGGTAAGTTGTCCCTGGATCACGGGACCCTGGCAGTGGCGGGCTGCACAGGCTCCCGGGAGGGGAGGGTGGGATAGTGACCTGTGCTCGCACACAGGCTTCTTGGTGGCGGCAGCAGCAGCCTTAGCGTCTCATGCCCGTCTCTGGTGTCTGTGCTGATACCTGCGGCTCGCGCCCGTCTCTGGAGCTCCTTTAAGCGGCGCTCTTAATCCCCTCTCCTCGCGCACCAGGAAACAAAGAGGGAAGAAAAAGTCTCTTGCCTCTTCGGCAAGTCCAGACCTTTTCCCGGACTCCCTCCCGGCTAGCCGTGGTGCACTAACCCCTTCAGGCTGTGTTCACGCTGCCAACCCCAGTCCTTTCCCTGCGCTCTGACCGAAGCCCGAGCCTCAGCTCCCTGCCCCCGCCCGCCCCGGCGGGTGAGCAGACAAGCCTCTCGGGCTGGTGAGTGCCGGTCGGCACCGGTCCTCTGTGCGGGAATCTCTCCGCTTTGCCCTCCGCACCCCTGTTGCTGTGCTCTCCTCCATGGCTCTGAAGCTTCCCCCCTCCGCCACCTGCAGTCTCCACCTGTGAAGGGGCTTCCTAGTGTGTGGAAACCTTTCCTCCTTCACAGCTCCCTCCCACTGGTGCAGGTCCCATCCCTATTCTTTTGTCTCTGTTTATTCTTTTTTCTTTTGCCCTACCCAGGTACGTGGGGAGTTTCTTGCCTTTTGGGGGGTCTGAGGTCTTCTGCCAGCGTTCAGTAGGTGTTCTGTAGGAGTTGTTCCACGTGTAGATGTATTTCTGATGTATTTGTGGGGAGGAAGGTGATCTCCGCATCTTACTCTTAACGCCATCTTGAAGCTCCTCCTGATGGTGTCTTAAAACATTTGGTCACAGAAGAATTAAAAATAATTAAACAGATTATGGAAATATTTAGAAAAAAAGAGCAGATATGATTTACTGAAAGGTGTAATAAACAGTGTGAGTGAATGTGAGTGTAAAATACAAAGTCAAGGACTTGGGCCTGTATGACTAGAAAAAAGCTGTTTCCATTTCTGAGAATGGAGACACTAGGAGAGAGGCAGGTTTGAGATGAGTAAAGAGTTCATTTGAGGAAATATTAAGTTTGAGAGGCTTGATAGAATGGAGTGAAGTGGAGATGTCAAGTGACCAGTTTTATATATTTGAGAGTGAAGCTCAGGGTAGAAATTGGTGCTCAAGATGTACATTTGAGAATCATTACCAAAGTGATACTATCAAAATTCATGGGACTGAATGAAATAATCAAAAATATTTATTAAAAAAAGAGATGTGTAAAGCTAAGACCTAAGGCAAACGAATGTTTAGAGGGCTGAGAGATGGGTAAGTATTTGGAAATGTGACTAACAAAACATAGGATGTGATATGAAAGGGCAAAGAAAATGGTATTCTGGAGGCCAGGTGAAAAAAATCAGCCACTGTGTCTATGAATGGTTGGCTGATAGACTGAGGAAGATGAGACCTGAGAAGTCATATTGAAACTGACATAGAATTTTTGTGGAGAGGTGGTGGTGATGATGAAAGCCTGCTTGTGGTTGATTTAAGAAATATTGGGAGGAGATGAAGTGGCGATGGTAGCTAGGGTTTTGCTGTAATAGGAATCACAGAAATGTGTAGTAGCTTTGGTAGAATATGGGGTCAAGGCAGTTTTCTGTTAAGGTGGGATATATTAGAGAATATTTTTATAACTTTGGAAATGATGCAGCAGAGAGGTACAAATTGAGATGCAGGTAAAAAGTGACAACTGCTGGGGGATATGAAGTTGAGTGCTTGGGTAGAGGTGTTTGATATTATGATTTATGAAAAAAGGAATGGCATAGTGCATGCATGCATGATTTGAGAGTGGAAGCCTCTTGACATTCTCTTTTTGTTCCTTTTATTTTATCAGTGAAATAACAAGGAATTTATACCGACTGAGCTTGAAATAGAAAGCAATATGTCCAGAAAAGGGGAGAAAACATGAAATAACCTATTAGGAGAGTGGGGGAGTGAATAGACAAAGGAATTTAGGAAGATATCTAGGTAGCACTAAGAGCTTTGTCTTTAGACCCTTTAGCTTGGTTGTGTGATTCCACCTGTCACATTCCTCTACTCAAGTGCAGGTGTGGGGTAAGTAAAGAGTTGGATTTAACTAATGATGACAACTATTATGGTAAGAAGGAGAAGTAACAGAGTGAAGAGGGTGCAAGAGAATGATTAGAAAGATAGACCGCATAATATAAACTGGACAAAGAGAGAAGTGAAGAAGAGAAATGGGGTTCATGAATGAAAATGTAATAGTATTTGTGAAGATTTAGTAGTTTGAAAAATGTTTTAAAACTGCATTATGAAGGCTGTTTTCTGGGTCATAGTCAGCATTGTTGAGAATAAACACAAGGGAAGGGGATGGAACTGAATACAAAATAACAGATAGCATCACAGGTAATAAGTGTAAATATTATTTCATAAAATATTTGTTTTAATTATATACATGTGTATATGTATATATGTTTATGTATGCTAGGCTACAATGTAAAAATTATTTTTTTAATCTGGGTCCTGGTCAAAGCTCTTTGTAACCTTATTTAAGAGATGTGCTGGGACTTCCCTCGTGGCTCAGTGGTTAAGAATCCACCTGCTAATGCAGGGGACACTGGTTTGATCCCTGGTCCAGGAAGACCCCACATGCCATGGAGCAACTAAGCCCGCGTGCCACAACTACTTTTGTTTTGGAAACAAAAGCAGTCAACATTTTCAACTTTAATAGGCTGTGAATTATGGGATTCTTATTCAGTTTAGATTGCAGGCTGGGGCAGAGAACAGCTCTTAGCAGTGCCCTATTTCTTTCCATCTTAGCTTTTTGACTGGTGAGGTCTAGTTTATGTTCATATTTCTCTATCAAGACATTTTTGCTGAAAATGACAAGATATAATCAGCATACACCAAAGAAATCTGGATTTCCTGCCATTTCCCCTAACACTGCAGACTTAATAGGAACAAGGCTTGTGTTTCAAGTTACAGCAGGTGAAAAAGTGGCCAAATATTTCCCCACCACATAACGAAGGTCACCAATTCTCCATGACAATATGTGTGTCATCCCTCTCAAGGTCCTTATAAGTCAATTCTATATTCTAGCATCTTACTTCCCCTTACCAAATTCTATTTAAGGCAAGGATGGCAATTAGCCAAATGCAGCAGAGAATACAAATAATAGCTATTTAAACAAATGAGAATTTACCTTATTTTTCATGTAACAGAATAGCCCAGGGCTGCTGAAGCAACTCGTCCTTGACACCAACATCCCAAAATGTATCTTTCCATCTAGTCATCTTTGGTTATTTATTTGTTTTCTACCAGCTTTATGCCTATTCTTCTCTACTCTGCTCTGAACTACTGGCAATGGGACTCTGCAAGCTATGTTTCCCAGATTCTTTTGGCAGCTGGCTTCTTGTTAAATTTTGCCAAAAAGAAGTCACTGATGGGAGATTTTAAAGTAGGAGAAAGGAAGAACAATTCTGATTCTGGCTCTGAAAGCACAGGCAGTTGCTCTAGTAGCTGGTGGTTGTACAAGTAGTGGAGACCAGATGACCGTGCATTTACTGTAGCAGGTCAGCTTTTCCTGGATTCCAGCTCTGGCAGGCGTAGCTCCATTTGGAAGTTCGAGCCCCTGTGTGCTAGAAAGTGCAGGTAAATGGGCTCCACTGCAGAGATGGTAGTGGTTTTCTGATTTCAGGGTGACATCTTTTCTTCCTTCTGCTCCTCTAGTCCTTTTCATACATTTTAACTGTTTTCCTGTATTCAATTCTCCATGCTTGAAGTATCTAATTTTTTGTCTTGTTTTGTTTTCTTGAGAAGATCACAACTACTTGATCTCAGGGAAAAGATTATCAAACATAAGAATCTGAATGGTCTTGAACAAAATGATGAGTGCATTGCCAGTGAAAAGTGTAATACTGATAACAGTCCATGGCATGGTTAATGTTTACAGTTACTTTAAGTATAATCTGTTTGAGCCAGAGAAAGAATGTATATAGAAGACAGAGCATGGGAAACCAATTGAACACTTGAAGATCCTCTGAAGCAGGTGTCTTGCAGGAAGATGCTCATTCTCCCCTAGTATCACCCCACTACTCCTAATTACTTCTAGACCCATAACTTAGAGCCATAGTACAGGAAGTTCTAGAAGGAAACTTAAAACCTCTAACCAGGATAGAGTTGAGTTTGAACTAAACAATAGAAAGTGTTAATGTATAACAGTAGAAACCTGGAAACTATGTGTCGAAATGGATTCTAAGATCTTAGTGAGGGTTTATGGAGATCAGCTTTTAAATGGAGTTTGTTTAGAGTCTCTCTCACAGTGGGCACAACAGATCTAACCATCATGTGGTTATTTCCTCAGTTCCTAAATACAGAATTAGAATAAACACACACAGCAAATGACAAAATCATCATATTAGTTCAGGAACTCCCCTTCCTTTTTGGTGTGTAAACCAGAGCCAAGGCTTCGTATGTGGGAGTACTGCAGAGATTAGTGCTCTCATTAACGACTTGAAAGTTGCAGGGGTGATGATTCCTGGCATATTCTCATTTAACTGCCCTGTTTGACAAGTCGATTCTAGAGAATGACTATGGAGTATCATACATCCAATTAGGTGTTACTTCATTTAGAGCTCAAGATGTGGTATGTTTATTGAAGCAAATTAAACAGCCCTTGACAGCTGATATACATATTGATCATATTGCTTTTTTTCCTCCATATAAACAACAAGGACAACCAGAGGTAATTTTTTTCACCTGGTGGGGAGAGGGTCCTATCAACCCTTCTCCTTTTAGTTGTAGTAGACTGTGGAAAACCTTGACCCTCCTGACATCACATAGATCACTCATATTGACTGGACCTGAGGAGCAGTGCAAGACAGAAATCCTAGAAGCCTAAGTAAGAAAAATATGTCCCGAGTGTGGGAAATGAACACCATGAAAATTCAGGGGTCTGTTTCTTTAGAAAAGTTTCTAAGAGTTCAGATGTGTGGGGCTTGTTGGGATATTCCTTCCAAAGTAAAGGATAATTTTCCTACCATTAAGAAAGAGGCACAGTCATCTCTTTGAATTTTAAAAGCAGGATATACCATTATGAGTGTGTTCTTTTCACTCATTAACTTAGTAACTGACATTTGGGTGAGTCCTGAAGCAAAGCAAGGTCTGAATCAGGCCAAGCTGCAGTGCAAGCTACTCTATCACTTAGGCCTTTTGACCCAGCTGGTGTAATGGTGCTGAAGTCTGTGGCCATCAAGGATGTTGTGTAGACCTCTGGTTCCTGCTTGCTACTTGCCCAGATAAATACTTAATGACTGAATACGGGGTACCAGATGGTCACACAACCTGAGTTACCCATCATGAACTGAATGATATATAATCCACAAACCATAATGAAATCTATGGACATCAACACTGTTATTAAGTGAAAGTGGTATATATGTAATGGACCAATGACTAGAGTATGGTACTTTTTAATTCCATAGCCAAAACATGACAAATTCAGGATTCAAAGGGTGGAAGTGGAAGAGATTCCTTCTTTTACTACTTTTAATAACCCACTCCTCAAAGTGTTGCTTCCTGTCCCCAAAAATTTGAACTCTACTTGTTCAGAGATCTTAGTTCCTAAGAGAGTGTATGATAGTTTGTATTAAGTTCTTTAAATTCTCTCAGTCCCACAACAGCTTAGTGAGGTAAGTAAAGAAGTTCCCTTCTTAAGATGAGCTTCAGTAATCAGCCAGAGGTCACCCAGCTGTTAGTAGGGGGCAGTGCTGGAATCTGAACTTAGATTCTTCTGCTTCCAAAGCCTGTGCTCTTTCCCACTACATAATTTTAGCCTCAAAGATAACTGCAAAACGCTACCCCTCATCCCTAGCACAATGGAAACCATGTCTTGTTGGCACTAAGGAGCCATTTGTCTGCTTACCATTGCTGTGGAATAACCACCCTAAAACAATCACAGCTTTTAGTTTGTTCATGGATCTGAAGTTTTGGCAAGGCACAGTGGAAATAGCTCCACTCCACTAATGGCAGCTTGAAGCTTGAGGGCTAGGATCATCTGAAGGCTTGTTTACTCACATATCTACCAGGTGATGCTGGCTATCACCTTGGACCTTACTGGGGCCAAAGGCTGAAACACATATGCATGGCCTCACCACGGGGCCTGGGCTACCTTACAACATGATGACTTGTTCCCGCGGGTGAGCATAGTAAAGTAGAGAGAAGCAGGTGGAAGTTGTATGGCCTTTGATGACTCAATCTCAGAAGTCACACAGAGTTATAGTCACCCCTCTGTATCTTTGAGTTGCACATGTATGGATTCAACCCACTACAGATCAAAAATATTTGGGAAAAAAATTCTGGAAAATTATAAAAAGGAAAACTTGAATTTGCCTCATGCTGGCAACTATTTACATATCATTTACATTGTATTAAGTATTATAAGTAGTCTAGAGGTGATTTAAAGTATACAGGAGGATGTGTGTAAGTTATATGTAAATACTATGCCATTTTATATTAAGGGACTTGATCATCCACAGATTTTGGTATCCCAGGGGTCCTGGAACCAATCCCCTGAAGATACAAAAGGATGACGGTACTGCTGCATTCTATTTATCCCACAAAGTCTGGCCCAGGTTCAAGAGGAAAGCTGAGAAGATGAGTCAATTGCTTATAACTTGGAGAGAAGATTAGGCCTTTATATTTTTAGCTGTAAGAAATTCCTTAGCAACTCACCACCCACTCTCCCCACCACCATAAAAAAAAGAGCCCACTCTACTCAATGTATCATGTCTGTTGAGTAGTCTGCCAAAGTGTCTCTGAGTACAACAATGAATCTTTACTGCCTTCTTTGAGTGGGTTAATACCAAATGTCATGAAGATTTTTTTTTTTTTTTTTTTTTTTTGCGGTACGCGGGCCTTTCACTGTTGTGGCCTCTCCCATTGTGGAGCACAGGCTCCGGGCACGCAGGCTCAGCAGCCATGGCTCACAGGCCTAGCCGCTCCGCGGCATGTGGGATCTTCCTGGACCAGGGCACGAACCCGTGTCCCCTGCCTCGGCAGGCAGACTCTCAACCACTGTGCCACCAGGGAAGCCCTGAAGATATTTTTTATGAGGAAATAGCAGCACCTTGTTCCCACTCTGTCATAATTTTATAAATAAAGTGATTATTAATTACCAAACCACTTTGTACAGGCAGAAAAGTTGAGAAGAAAATATATGAGGAAATCATGTTATAGAGAGAGGGTAAAAGCCAGTCTTACTTTGTGTCCTTATTTTCTCCCAGAAGTTGGAGGAGAGATGTAATAGTTTGATATATGATATGCTACATGAGCACTGACACACTAAACAAAGAACAGGGATAGGACAGCAGTACAAACTAGTGAATGACACTCAATATTTACCTGAGTAATTCCTTGACTTGGTGATGCCAAGTTTCTCAGAGCCTCACTAGCTCATTGACCTTTGGCAAACTGCCCCATACAACTAGTTAACCCCTGTTCCATCATGAGTGTCAAGAGTGAGCCCAGGAGTGAGGGTGGGAGGAGAGGATGCTTGGTGTCTTTACAGACTGTTTTCTCATGGTCTACCTCCTTCCTGCGAAAACTCTCATTTCCACACCAACATTGTTATCTCCCCATGCTCCCCAAAGAGTAAGACCCCTTCCTCACAAGGCCTGTGCTGGGTGATATGTGAAGCACAGGAGGAGATCTCTGCTAACCACCCCATCACATGCAGCCACTTGACCTTTCACCAGAACCCCAGGAAACCAATTTCTTCAGTTTCCCCCTCCATTAACCTAGCACACATTCAATAGGTTGGACTAGAAATTGATGGCAGAGATAAGCGCTTCCAGACTATTTGTCCCCTGGACACCTCACAGGCAACACCCATGTTTTCAGCTATGCCCAGATGAGTAGGAATCTCAGTATAGGCTTAGTATTGGGCCTCTATTATAAATACTACATTTTGCAACCCTTTTAAGTCTTTGCAATATCCCCTAAATGTCATGTTGTGTCATGGGTAGTGATGAGATTTGGTGAGTCAGGCAGGACTCATGACCTGGAAGAAGAGTCTGAACTGTGGACTCAGGGATTATTCTAGGGGGAAAAAAAGCTGGAAATAAGGACAAGGCAGAGGTGGGATTGTTGAAAATGTAGCCTGAAGCCTGATCAGATATGTAAGAACCAGTCACTGAATAATTACTTCCATTTCCCCTCAGACCCATTTACTTTCATCATGGAAGAGCTAGATAGGGACAGAAGTGGATTTATTGATTACATAGATTAAACATTTCTAAAGCCTGAATTTTATTACCTCTCTTCTTTTTTTATTATAAATAACAATGGAATTTAGTATGCTATTATACCCTCAGACCTACTGTAGGACATGCTGTTCTTTCCTGTCCACTTATGGCAGGATTCATAGTTTTTCTAACAGGTACAGATCCCTATGCCTGATACTGTGAGGAAATGTTATACTTGAGCTCCACTCTTACCTCTCTTAGGCATTTTTTGGAATTGTCTAAAATATAAATACATACTGTCAACCTCCAGCATGATACCAGGCACATAATAGAAACCCAATAAATGTTTCACTGTGAGTGGAGTATAAGTTGATAGAATATATTTGAAGGTTGATTAGGCAGATTAGATTGAAAATCTTTCAATATTTTAAGTTTGTATCTCTTTCATTCCAGAAATTCTATGTCTAGAAATTTATATATAGCTATGTACATGTGTAAAGAGGTTCACATTGCAGCCTATCTGTAACAGAGGACAAAAACAAAAAACAAACAAAAAACTCCCAAACTGAAAACAACTAAAGTCCATCAATATTGGAGTGGTCATGTAAATTATGTAACTATTACCTCTCTTCTTGATTTAAATCTTTTGGTAGCTCCCCATTATTTTCTGAATTAAATCATAAACTCCTAAATGTGGCATATAAGGACCTCACTAATCAATTCCTTGCCTTTTTAGCCTCATCTCCTGTATTAGTTTGCAAGGGTTAACAAGGTACCACAGGTTGGGTTGTTTAAATAAAAGAAACTAATTTTCTCATGATTCTGGAGGGCAGAAATCCAAGATCAAAGTGTGGTCATGATTGGTTCTTCTTGAGACCTTGCTTCTTGGCCTGTAGATGGTCTTTTTCTCCCTGTGCTTTCACATGGTCTTTCCTCTCTGTGTATCTGTACTAATTTCCTTTTATGATAGGGACACCAGTCACGTTGATTTAGGGCCCACCATAATGAGCTCATTTAAACCTAATTACCTTTTTAAAGATTCTACCTCCAAATGCAGGCATACCTCATTTTATTTTACTTTTCTTCATCACACTTCACATGTACTGCATTTTTTACAACTTGAGGGTTTGTGGCAACCCTGAAGCATTGGGCAAGACTATTGGCACCACTTTTACAACAGCATTTGCTTACTTTGCAACTCTGTTTCACAGTTTGGTAATTCTCACATTATTTCAAGCTCTTCCATTATTATTATATTTGTTATGGTGATCTGTGATTAGTGATCTTTGATGGTACGGTTGCCACTGTTTTGGGATACCACGAACCCCAACCATATAAGATGGGAAACTTAATCGATAAATGTTTTGTGTCTTCTGACTGCTCCATCAACCAGCTTTTCCTCCATCTCACTCCCTCCCCTCAGTCCTCCCTATATTCTGAGACACAACAATATCGCAATTAGGACAATTAATAACCCTAACCATTTAAGTGAACAGAAGACTTACATGTTTCTCAGTTTAAATCAAAAGCTAGAAATTATTAAATTCAGTGAGGAAAGCATGTCAAAAGCCAGGATAGGCTGAAAGGTAGCCCTCTTGTGCCAAGTAGTTAGACCAGTTGTTAATGCAAAGGAAAAGTTTTTGAAAGAAGTTAAAATTGCTACTCCAGTGAATATGCAAATGATAAGAAAGTAAAACAGCCCTATTTTTGAAATGGTGGAAATTTTAGTGATCTTGATAGAAGATCAAACCAGCCACAACATTCCCCTAAGCTAAGCCTAATCCAGAGCAAGGCCCTAACTCTCTTCAATTCCTTGAAAGTTAAGAGAGGGGAGAAAACTGCAGAAGAAAAGTGTGAAGGTAGCAGAGATTGGATCATTAGGTTTAAGGAAAGAAGCATCTCCATAACATGAAAGTGCAAGGTGAAGCAGCAAGTGCTGATGCAGAAGCTGCAGCAAGTTATTCAGATGATCTAGCTGAGATAATTAATGAAGATGGTGACACTAGATAATAGATATTCAAAGTAGACAAAACAGCCTTCTGTTGGAAGAGGATGTCACCTAGGTTTATCATAGCTGGAGAGGAGAAGTCAATGCCTGGCTTCAAATCTTCAAAAAACAGGCTGCCTCTCTTGTTAGAGGCAAATGTGGCTGGTGACTTGAAGTTGAAGCCAATGCTTATCTACCATTCAGAAAATCCTAGGGCCCCTAAGAATCATACTAAATCTACTCTGCCTGTGCTCTATAAATGTAACAATAAAGCCTGGATGATAATGTATCTGTTTACAACATGGTTTACTGAATATTTTAAGCCACCATGAAGACCTACTGCTCAGGAAAAAAAAAAGATTTCTTTCAAAATATTACTGCTCACTGATGGTGTGCCTGGTCACCCAAGAGCTTTGATGGAGATGTACAAAGAGATTAATGCTGTTTTCATGCCTACTAACACAATCCATTCTGCAGCCCTTGGGTTAAGGAGTAATTTTGACTTTCAAGTCTTATTATTTAAGAAATACATTTCATAAGTCTATAGCTGACATAGATAGTGGTTTTTCTGATGGACCTGGGCAATGTATATTGAAAAACTTCTGAAAAGATTCAGTATTCTAGATGCCACCAAGAACATTCATGGTTCATGGGAAGAGGTCAAAATATCAACATTAACAAGAGTTTTGAAGAAGTTGATTCCAACCCTCATGGATGACTTTGAGGGGTTCAAGACTTTAATGGAGGAAGTCCCTGCAGATGTGATATAAATAGCCAGAGAACTAGAAGTGGAGCCTGAAGATGTGACTGAATTGCTGCAATCTCATGATAAAACTTGAACTAATGAGAAGTTGTTTCCTATGGATGAGCAGAGAAAGTGGTTTATTGAAATGGAAGCTACTTCTGGTGAAGATGCTGTGAAGATGGTTGAAATGACAACAAAGGGTTTAGAATATTACATAAACTTGGTTGATAAAGCAGTGGCAGAGTCTGAGAGGATTGACTCTAATTTTGCAAGAAATTCTACTGTGGGTAAAATTCTAGCAAACAGCATTGCATGCTACAGAGGAATCATTCCTTTATGGAAGAGTCAATTGATGTGGCAAACTTCATTGTTGTCTTATTTTAGGAGATTGCCAAAGCCACCCCTACTTTCAGCAACCAACACTCTGATTTGTCAGCAGCCATCAACATTGAGGCAAGATCCTCCACCAGCAAAAATATTAAAACTACCTGCAGGTTCAGATGATGATTAGCATTTTTAGCAATAAATTATTATTTTTTAATTAAGGTATACACTTTTTTAGATATAATTCTATTTCACACTTAATAGACTACAGTATATTATAAACATAACTTTTATATGAACTGAGAAACCAAAAAATTCCTCTTACTTGCTTTATTTTAATATTTTGCTTTATTGCAGTGGTCTGGAACCAAACTGGCAGTATCTCTGGGGTATGCCTGTATAGTCACATTCTGAGATACTAGTTGTTAGGACTTCAACATAAGTTTTGGGAATACACAATCAGTCCAAATCTCTATTAACCCTTTTTCTCCTCTTCCCTCAAAACACACACACACACACAATCATTTAGTTATGCCTAAAATTACTGTGGATTCTTTTTGCAAATATTGTAACTGTGTTGGAATGCTCAATAAGTCCACTAAACTCAGCTTCCTTAAAAGGCTTCACTGCAACTCTGTTCCTCAGATTATGTTTGCATAGAACCTTCTTTAAAGTTCTATTGTGTTGACTATCACATGGAATGGTACTAATCTATTATCTTTCCCCTACAGCCCATAGAGGTAACAAAGGTGTGTTTGAAGTTTTCCTGCATATAGTAGATGTCCCACAACTTTTTAGTGACTGAATGAGTCTATTACTACTTTCTGTACAATAACTAGAAGACAGAATGATTAAGTTAAGGAGAGGGGCCATGAGCAGTACGCTGACCCCCAATTTTTTCTTTGTCCAGGGCTAGGATAAGTGCTGCAAGGAATAGAGGTAAAAGGTTGTCATTAAATGCAGATTCTGGTGTGTAAGAGTATGGTAGGGGCCAAGGCAGCATGGAGGTTGGAGCAGCATGGGCTCAGAGTAGGCAAGTCTGGGTTCTAATGGTGGCTCTACTCCCCAGCTCTGCTTACTTTGTGCCTGCAGGTAAGTTTCTTGACTTCTCTGAACTTAGTTTCCTCACAATAAAAGTGGTGTTAATAATGACTGTTTTGAGTTGGTGTTGTGAGAATTCAATGAGATAATGTATACAAGTATGTAAAATAATCATTATTTAACCTTTAAAAAGATATTGATATGTAAGTACATATTTAAGTGCATTATTAAACATAAAATTCACATATCGTTGTATGGAATTTGCAGGAAGAACTCCTGACTGCAAGGAACCTCATTTTGACATCAAAAATCAAGGTCAAGTCTAAGCTGAAAATATAGGTTCTATGAGTGAGTTTCTATGAGTAAGGAAAAAATGGAGTTGCAGTACTTTTGAGTCTTATTACACTGTGATTGATGAAGGTCTTAAGCATTGGGATGTTCCTCTTCACATCCAAATCTTTGTGTTATATCATCACAAATAGAAAGTGGAATACTTAAACTTGAGGAATTAAGCCAGAGAAAAGTTGTCTCTTTTATGTGTTTCAAATACCAGGCAAATTGTGCTCTGTGTCAATGGTGACACATTTAAATATAGTTAACTCTCTGCCCCAAGTACATACACTCTTAAGTAGAAAATGTTCATTTTGGTCCAATCTGGTTACAGCTTAAGAAAATGGGGTGGCTTTGATGTTTCCTATGTCTCCAATAATGTAAATGTCATAGCATAGAAGGTTGGGGCCTGATCTCACTTTTTAGTCTTCTAGTTTCAACTTATAAATAAATAATTAAGGTGATAGGATTTAGCAGAAGCTTCATAAATTAAAAATATAAAAAAGATATTGATGAAAAAAGCCTTAATGACATGGAAACATTTTAATAATTAATGGAAAGACAATAAAACTTTTAAAATTAAATATACAATATGAACTCAATGATGTAACAAAAATTAGACACATACACACACACAAACACAGACATTTAGAAAAAAAAAGACTGAAAGCAAATATTCCCTTATGTTAGTTGGTTCATACAGGAAGCACACATCATGATGGAATTAGGAGTGTAAGTGCTCTGTTTGTCAGGGGAGTGAAAGATAAAAGAAGGAGGAAGCAGGATTGGGTAGAAGTAGCCATTAGACCACTATACAGATCTGATACCTGTGACATGGGAGAGTAGAGAAAGCCCTCTTCACAAAGCAGATCTGACCATCTTTGCCAACCCAAAAGAGAGCTCCAGAGCAAAGGTGGACCATTAGAGAAGTTTCATGTTAGGCAGAATTAGCTAGGGTCTGGTACCTCCACCATGCTCAGTTATTGGCTGGGAAGAGCATGGCCTCAGCTGCAAAGCTGAGGAGGATCTCCAAGGCGTTAGGGGCTGAAGGCTGGCAGCTAACTACATTCCTTGCAGCTGCACTGAGAGTTCTTTCTTGAAGGGAGATCCAAGTGACTTATCTTCATAGCTGCCACACCAATTACTCTTTTTTGTTTTCCAAGTATATAATACAGTTTTATTACTATAATCATTATGTTGTACATTAGATCCCCAGTGGTTCTTCATTTATAACTGGAAGCTTGTAGTCTTTGACCAACATCTCTCCTTTTCCCTCGACCCCCAGCCCCTGATAAGCACCATTCTAGTCTCTATTTCTATGAGTTGGGCTATTTTAGTTTCCACATATAAGTGATAATATATAGTATTTGTCTTTCTCTGTCTGACTTATTTGACTTAGCCTAATGCCCTCAAGATCTATCCATGTTGTTGCAAGTGGCAGTATGTCCTTCTTCTTCATGGCTAAATTATATCCCATTGTTATAATACAGTCATTCCCAGGTATCTATGGGGGATTGTTCCAGGACCCGCTGCGAATACCAAAATCTGCAGATGCTCAAGTCCTGTAGTTAGCCCTCCATATCCCCAGTTCTGCCTCCATGGGTTCAACCAACCATGGATCGTATTTATTGAAAAAAATCGCATATAAGTGGATCCACACAGTTCAAACCCATGTTGTTCAAGGATCAACTGTATATACCACATATAACACATCAACTGTATTATACAACAGATGAATCTTTATCCATTCACGTGTATTGATTTTTAAGAAGAGAAAGAACTATTTCCATTTCCTTCCTCATAATCGTCTCTATTTTTAAAATTTCTTATACTTTATCATTCATTCTCTTTTAGTCAGAAACATATTTTAAATTATGCCCAGAAAAAAACCTTTCAACTTCTTTTATAAATAATAAGACAACCTGTAATGCTAGAACAGTAGTAGTTTTAATAATGATATGTGTAATAACTAATGTTTTATTAATTGTATATTATAGGCCAGTCAGTGTATTAAGTGCCCAATCTGTGTTTTCCTATTTAGTCCTTGTGATTGTGTTTTTCACATTTCATCTGTCAGCATTCTTAGAGGAAAACAATAGAACCTGACTTGGGTTAGCTTAGAGAAGAACTGTGTTGGATGGACATGGGGAAGCTAACAGAGTCTTCAGGAAGGCTGGAGGATGGGGTGGGGAGCCGATACACCAGGGGTGGGAGGAGGCAGCCAGCTCAGATATTGCTTAAGGCTTCTGCTCCTGGATGGCCCAGGCTGCCTCGGCTGTGCTTTTAGTATCATCCAATTCTCATCTCTCCTTATATGCGTGCACTCCTCCTTCCAGAGGCAAAGCCTCAGCAAGAAGAATTGTTGGCCACATGCTGGAGTCTTAACCAATAGGATGGGGGTGGGGTCGGCTTGAGAGGATGTCTGGCCTCTTTGACCTCCATGGTGCGAAGACATACAAGTAGTAGATTCCTCAGAAGGAAGCAAAGGAAGGTTGTGTGGTGCCAGCTAAAAAGAAGGAAGGGAAGGAGAGAGAGAGAAAAGAAAGAACACAAGAGAGAAAAAAGAAGTGGAGAAAAAAAATAGGAGAAAAATTCCTTCCATTCCTATTTTATAGATGAGGTAACAGAAGTTAAATAACTTCTTCTCAGACTTACAGAGGCTAAGTAATAGAGCCAAGATTCAACACCAGGCAGCCTGATTTCAAATTTTGTGCTTTTAATCATGCTGCTGTTCTTGCACCCCAGACTCTGACAAGCCAGAAACATAGAAGAGAATGTACTAAATACAAATTTCTGCTTTCCCAAGGTCACCTTACCTCCTAGACTCTGGAGCATTCCAGACTGAGTGCATAACTGCATACTAGTTGGATGTGAGCACTACCTCTGCTCCTTAAAGAAACCTTGTACTAATTGAGAAAACAAAGACCCCTGTACACTTGAAGCAAGCCAGAAAGAAAAAAAAAGGCTGATCCCAACTGCAGAATGGGATGTCTTAAGGTAAAGCACATGTGCTGATATGGAGCTTTTCTTAGGTCTAGCTCACAGCCCTTATTTCTGTCCCCCGTTAGGCAGGAGCAAAACTGACTGGGACTGTTGCTTTAATACCTCAACTCTGTCCTTGTGTGATCTACAAAAAAAAAAAAAAAACTTTTTATCCTTCAAAGAGTAAGACTTACTCTGGGGTTTTATTTTTCACATCGATACAATAATCTAACTTCCTGAAGTATTTAAACTAAATGCGCAATTTTCTAAAATGAGATCTTCCACTTGGACTGTGACTTGCATGCTTAACAAAAATACTCCTCATCTCTTTCACTAAATGTATTGCTTCCTATAGATTTTTCATTCAGGATCCTATCTGTCACTTTGTATTTCTCAGTTGCCTGGACACTCATTTCATAAAGAGACTGACACTGACCATTTGAATTTCTCTCTCCTTCTAAAAGACACTTTTACAATATCTGTTCCATGTGGCTCACGTTTTGCTCACCACGAGGTTCCAGAAAGAAGAGAATTGTTCCTGAAGTGCTCAAAGATCAGATGGCAACTAAAATGAGGATCTTAACAATCATCCAGGAACTGGGGTGATGAATGCCTCCAAGGGGTGAACACTATGACATGGTAGAAAGAGCTCCTGCTTTGGGTTGAGGAGAGCTGGGTCTCAACCCCAGGACCATAATGTATAAACTGTGTGACCTCGGGCAAGTCATGTATCCTTTCTGAGCCTTGATTTCCTCAGAAATGAGAATACTAAATTGTGCATCTCTGGGTGGATATAAAGTTCAAGCTGGATAATGTGCGTGGATGAGCTCGGAACTGGCCAGTGATATAAAAATGATGTTATTTTTTTGCTGTGGACAGTGTGGAAAGGGTCTTGGAAGCTAGAAAAGTAAGTTTCAACTCTTCTTGTCTTTCAAGAAATATCAAGTTTTCTTTTGACAGACCTGAAACAGACCTTCCCAGGCAGTGGCCTATCACAGATAGTTCCAGGCCAGGGCAGGGGGCATGCCTGGCTGTCAGACAGCAGGGTGCTCCCCAGCTGGTTCCTGGCCAACACACCAATGCACCTTGACTCAAGCAAAACAGTAGGCTGCTCTGCTCACACTGGGGCTGACGAATTGTTAGCTCACACCATTTCTGGGAGCACTGCTATGCCAGGTGAAAGACAGGGAGGAGATGGCTGCTTAACAATTTATGTCCTTACATTCTGCTCTTTACTTCATATCCCTTAGCATAAATTATAATCAGGCTTATTTTTGTGAAAAAATGTTTAATGCTGATCTCTATTTCTATAAGTTCATTAAAACATGGAAGTGGTCTATTTTTAGCACTTTTGAGTTCTCAGCACCACACCAAGTGTCTGTCATAAAGTAGTCACTTGAGAAGAATTTAGTGAATAAATTTATGAATAATAAAGTATTCTTGGGAAATTTAGCAATCAAATGTGGTACCACAGTGACTATCATCTTGTGTAGGAATATTTCCTTCCCTTTTAGCATCCTGTAAAAGTGGAATCATAGGAGAGGGAGTTAAGAATTGATATGTATACAAGGTTCTATGGAAGCATTGTATTTTCTCCATTTCAAATTTAGTCAATTATTTGAGTAGCTAATATTGACTGAGATAATGTATTTTGTTTTTCCTTTTTTAATCTCCTTTTTGATTTCTAAAGAATAATACATAAATGAAGTGTTCAAGCTTTGCTTCGTTCTTCAGAGATCCTTTGGGAACACTGTACTTTTAGATGAGACCCCAGAATCTCGGGGACACCACTGTATAAGTACGTGAATGACATTCATCTCCTTAGTAAAGAAAGAGACCAGCCTAGAAACAGTTGGGGGCCATTTTTGAGATGTGCATAAACATTTCCCAACTCACTTTCCTTTTTCTGTGTGCAGACAATTCATGCAGCTAATGACAAATGTAAATTTTGGAGAGCTGTTTTCTGCAAGACATTTCTGGAGACTATCTACAATTTACCTCATCAGGCAAGAAGTATGAATTTTCTTTTCTTTTTGGTTGTTAAGAACAAAAAAAAAATGCTTTCTCAAATTCACTCTGGCATTGATTGGGAGGAAAAATGAATTTTAGTAGCTCTGAGATACATTCTCCCCCAACCATCCCTATTAAAAACCCATCAGAAATTCAGAATTATGGTTGTTGCATGAATTGGATCAATCATGCAATCATGGCACAGTGCTTTGCAGGCAAGCCCAATAACTAATGGTTTACAGCTGTCATGGCACTCCAGTGAGGGTTAATAGGAAACACTCTAGGATGTCTATTAAAGCAACTGGAATGCAAAATAAGAAAAGCAAGCTGAGTATTCTGTCAGAGAGAGGGACCTAATTTAATAGAAAAGTTGGGGTTTTCATGCTACTAACCAAGGCCTGTACTGAAAGGAAGTATTAGATAAATAATGCCCGAGCACAGCTTGAGCTTCTGCCAAAGTGCAAATGGATATGAGGAGAAGGGAGACAG
Organism: Mesoplodon densirostris; assembly: GCF_025265405.1. Lineage (NCBI taxonomy): Eukaryota > Metazoa > Chordata > Mammalia > Artiodactyla > Ziphiidae > Mesoplodon > Mesoplodon densirostris. Next base: position 40,484,566 of record NC_082664.1, read on the forward strand.
GGCAGCATGTCAGGAAGGACTTTTGCCACAGGTATACAGATAATACCTCTGCCCGTTTGGAGATAAGCATGCTTATTCTTTAAATACTACAAGGATTTTTAAGGCCCTTGAAATCATCTTCCATATATGGATAAAGCTGAAGCTATTCGTTCACATGTTTATCGAGCACAGGGAGTATGCCAGATACTGTGCTGGACATTGAAGACCAAAATTTCCTGGCCTTAGAAGCTCAGAGGATAATGAAAGAGAATGTAAGCAAACACTACAGCATGTGAAAGGGGAGCTAGACTAGACCAAGTGCTTCATAGAGGGAAGCGGTGTGTCTTCATCTTTGTATATCTTTAGCTCTTAGCCCACTGCCTGGCACATGTATTCAGTTCTTCATAAATACTGAAATTAGTGAGAACAGAGATGCGATTATAGACCTTTATAATATAGGAGTTCAACTTTCCAGGAAGTGACCATTGAACAGAATTGTTGATGACAGAGACTAAACAAGCAAAGAAAGAGACCAAGAATATTCTAGGCAGTGAGAAAAGTATGTCCAAAAGAGGGGAGTGACTGAGAGTGGGGCAATTTCCTAGAACTGCAAAACAGTATTTGTTACACCTGCAGGACAAGATGAATGGTAGGGAATAGTCAGACGTGGGGCTGGACAGGCTACAGGGACCGGATCTTAGAGAATGTCATGCTGATGAGCTTGCATTTTAACCCTGAGGTGATTGAAAAACCACTGAAGCATTTTAAGCAGGGAACTGACATGACTGGATTTACAGTAGTAAAAGGCCACTATGATAGCTTTATGGAGGATCACTTAGAGGGGCGATAAAATTGTAGGCAGAGTGTGATGGAGAGGTTTTGAAATGATCTAGACAAGAATTGATGGGGGCTTGATGAATAACAGTGGCTGTGAGGATGGAGACAGGTGGACTGATTTGAGAGATATATAGGAGGTAGAACTGGCAAGCCTGGTGATCATACGCAGAGGTGAGAAAGGAAAAGGTGTCAGGAAAAATGCTGAGGGTTCTGACTTGGGCACTGAGGAGAAGGATAACACCATTCATTGATTGAGGTGGTGAACATTGAAGGGGAGAGATTTGGCTGAGGTAGATAATAGTGGTTCTCTTATTTATGTGATGAGCTTGAGGGTCTGGGGAGATTCAAATGGAGATACCCAATAGGTTGTTGAATATTTAGGTACATAGATCAAAAGAGAGCTCTGGACTAATGATATAACTTTGAGAGTCGTTGACTTGTACGACTTGTAATTTTAGCATAGAGACTAGATGAGATCCTGCAGAAGAGAAGGTAGAATGAGAGGAGAGTCTGCAGAGGAAGAAGAAAAGTTCCTCTGAGTAACTTGTTTAAAATAAGAAGCTGAATAAATAGGAAAAGAAATAAGAAAAAAGGTGAGCATCTAGAGTACATGCATATCCACTAAAGGAGCAGCACTCCAAAAAAAAAAAAAAAGTAAATAAAGGATGGGTCAACATGTTGTCTCTAAGAATATTGCTTAATTTTACATTTATTATCTCCAACATTTAGCATTCCCAAATAAATCAAACATACCATTCTTTTTTTTTTTCCTGTGCAAGATGAAAATGTACCTGTTTGATGATAATATCATGACAGGAGAGCCCCAAAGAAAAATAGCTCCCATTTGGGAATCAGGGTATAATAGCAGCTCACTCCCATCTCCCCTGATAAAGCTCCTGCTGCTTATTTTGGGATACATGTTGTGATGGTGATGGAGGTGGAGTGAGTGGAGTCTAAGAGGAGGAAACCCTGAAAGATGACATAAAGTGTAAAAGGATTTAAGCTTTATATAACTTTGAAAAAGTGTACTCCCTGCAAAGGATGTACTGATTTGTTTCAACTATGCCTGAGGTGGTGATGGGCACCACACTAACAATACGATTTCCGTCATCACCTCCGACACTGGGGGTTTTATGGCTTTCCTTTAAATCTGTTTTTTGAGGCTCTGTTTTTATAATGCTCTTCCTCTAATTAACTTGGTTATTTTGAGGATGTAAAAGTCTGCTTTACTTGTCAGCTTCGGTGCTTAATTTGGTGCCTAATTCTCACTTTCAGTGGCATCGACAATCATCTTTAAAGTGGCAATCACCAAAATGGATTTAGAGTGTCCACCTATTTCCTGTGTGCAGCTGAGGGGCCTAAAATGGTCTAGCTCAGGTCAGATCCAGTGTTAATTAAAACGTAAGTTATTCCTGCCTCATTCTATTAAGAAGTAAAATGCTTATTTATACTTGTTTCTGGATATAAACATTTTAATGTACACTTCACCTACCACAAAAAGCAGCATAGTCTAGATATGCATTAAAATGGAATAGTGAGGCCTTGAAAACAAGAAGGAAAGAAACCTACAAATCTTCCTTCAAGGAATAAACTTAAATGAAAGCACTTTGATATAAAGCAGAAACTAACACACCATTGTAAAGCAATTATACTCCAATAAAGATGTTAAAAACAAAACAAAACAAAAAAAAACAATAGCTTTATTTTCAAACAAAACCACTTTTAAAAGTCCTTTCACACTCATTACATTGTTAACTCACTACCAATCCTTTCAATGCACGGATTATCATCCCCACTTTACAGATGAAGAACCTGAAGTAGGTGGAGTAAGTGACTTAACCAAGGTCAGAGCTAGAGAAGAGATCAGAAATAAAACCCAGGTCATCCATAGTCACCTGCCAGAAATCATGCTTTATTCCATGGAAATGGAGAACTGGTGATCTGCACTTCTGTTATGTAAGAAATGATTGGGAAATCATACACTTCCAAAGTGCATTGAAAGCCTCTGGATTATCATCCTTAGGAAACAATCTTGTCCAAATAAAGACACATTTAGTGTTTGTGTTTTTGCATTTGGTGTTCATTAATTAAAAAGTTCTTAACAATTAGTATATTTCACAGGTGAAATTGAACTGTTCTACTGACAAGAATATTGATTAAATAGTGTAATAAGAGTCCTAGTTTAATTTTTTTCCTTTTCAAACAATGCAGTAAGCCAAACTTACTGCTTCTTTTCTGGTTTGTATTGGTTTTATGAACTTATCTGATGTGAATATTCCAGGGTAGGCAATTTATCGAGTTCACAGTGAGCTCATTAACTGCCAGTATGATCAGGCCATCAAGATGGCTGTTCTCCTGCTCTCTGTACATCCCCCTGCCTGACTAGTCCATGCTTCACCTACACCCTACTCACATAACTAGCCAATCCTCTTAATTATCGGGCTTAATCAGTAACTGCCTACATGCTTGCCCCTGCCCCAGCTGCTGGTTTCTCTGGTAACTGATGAGCCAACCTGACGTCAATTCCCCATCTAACTAGTAGCCTCCTTCTTCTCCCTCGGTAGTGGAGGTGCTGTAATGTCCTGTCTGCCGTCCGCTGTCCGTGGCAGTGTCAGTCCAGGACTTTTGCTTCAAATGTGTAAGATTCCCTATCCAATACATTGTGGGTGTTTCCAGGCTCTTTCTTCACTCTCGCAGCTGGGAAATTACAAGGTTTGCAGGCCTGCAGGGTGCAGGCAAACACTTTCACTGGAGCACATTTTAATGAACATCTTTTGGTAAGTGACAAACATTTTTGTAGCTAGATGTGAAGGTTTTCTTTACACATATATGTAAGTCACATGTAATATATATGCATATTCTTTACTTATATATAAATGTACATGTATTGGCAAATAAATTGATAAACAAGTGAATATATATATATATATATATATATATATATATAGAGAGAGAGAGAGAGAGAGAGAGAGAGAGAGAGAGTGAGAAAACAGAAACTCAAAAGATAGAAGATCCTGAAGCATTCTTCTTTTATTCTAAAAAGTTTCTAATTCTTCTAACGGGTCAGTCAGAGCTATTCTGGACCAAAACTGAATTGAAGAAAGTCTAATTGGATTCTACACTGAGATTGAGATATTTATTCATTTCCATGTGAAATAAGGTGTATGATATATTTTAGAGCAGGCTTTGCAACAAGCCTGAGTAAGAGTTTTAATGCTTAATTCAAAATAAATAGTTTAATAACTGAACTGCACTAAAGAGCAGTCTAAATTTCTGCTCATTTAAAAATCAATCCAAATTTATGCTCATTTGACTCATGGCTGACCAGGAATTTTTACATTAACTTGTCTCCCAAGCCTTCTATAATCCAGGAAAATGTTTCAAATTTAACTTAAGTTAAACACATTTGTGTAATTGTGTTATTGCAATGTTTTATCAAGTCAAGCATAAGGTATATACTGCTAATAGTTAATGGCAGGAATATTCATACATTAAATATCTCATTTAACATATTTTATATTGAAGTTTATCAATCCTGTTTCCTCAGAAATATAATTTAATCTTGGTTTAAGATGACATAATATTCCTAGGTATTTTATTCTTTTTGATGTGATGGTAAATGGGATTGTTTCCTTATATTCTCTTTCTCATCTTTCATTGTTAATGTATAGAAATGAAAGAGATTTCTACATATTGATTTTGTATCCTGCAAATTTACCAAATTCATTGATGAGTTCTAGCAGTTTTCTGGTAACATCTTTAGGATTTTCTATGTATAATATCATGTCATCTGCGAACTGTGATAGTTTTACTTCTTTTCCAATCTGGGTACATTTATTTATTTTTCTTCTCTGATTGACTTCCAAAACTATGTTGAATAAAAGTGGCAAGGGTGGACATCCTTGTCTTGCTCCTGATCTTAGAGGAAATGTTTTCAGCTCTTAACCATTGAGAAGGATGTTTAGCTGTGGGTTTGTCATATACGGCCTTTATTATGTTGAGGTAGTTTCCCTTTATGCCCACTTTCTGGAGAGTTTTTAATCATAAATCGGTGTTGAATTTTGTCTAAAGCATTTTCTGCATCTATTGAGATGACAATATGGTTTTTATTCTTCAGTTTGTTGATGTGGTGTATCACACTGATTGATGTGTGGATACTGAAGAATCCTTGCATCCCTGGGATAAATCCACTTGATCCTGGTGTATGATCCTTTTAATCTATTGTTGGATGTGGTTTGCTAGTATTTTGTTCAGGATTTTTATGTGTATGTTCATCAGTGATATTGACCTGTAATTTTCTTTTTTTGTGGTATTTTTGTCTGGTTTTGTTATCAGGGTGATGGTAGCCTCATAGAATGAGTTTAGGAGCATTCCTTCCTCTCCAACTTTTTGGAAGAATTTCAGAAGGGCAGGTGTTAACTCTTCTCTAAATGTTTGATAGAATTTGCCTGTGAAGTCGTCTGGTCCTGGGCTTTTGTTTGTTGGGAATTTTTAAATCACAGTTTAAATTTCAGTACTTGTGATTCTGCAATCCCACTCCCAGGCATATATTTGGAGAAAATCATAATTTGAAAAGATACATGCGCCCCAATGTTCATTGCAGCACTATTTACAATAGCCAAGACATGAAAGCAACCTAAATACCCATTGACAGAGGAATGGATAAAGAAGATGTGGTACCGTGGAATATTAGCTATAAAAAAGAATGAAATAATGGTGCAAAATGGTGCCTTTTGCACCAACATGGACGGACCTAGAGATTAGCATACTAAGTGAAGTAAGTCAGGCAGAGAAAGACAAATATCATATTATATCACTTATATGTGGAATCTAAAAAACAAAATGATACAAATGAACTTACATACAAAACAGAGTCACAGACTTCAAAAACACTTATGGTTACCAAAGGGGAAACATGGTTGGGAGGGATAAATTAGGAGTTTGGGATTAACATATACACACTACTATATATAAAATAGATAAATACACACTACTATATATAAAATAGATAATCAACAAGGACCTACTGTATAGCACAGGGAAATCTACTCAATAATCTGTAATAACCTAGATGGGAAAAGAATCTGAAAAAGAATGGATATATGTATATGTATAACCAAATCACTTAGCTGTACACCTGAAAGTAACACAACACTGTAAACCAGCTATACTCCAAAAAAAAAATTTTAAACATGTACATTAAAAAAAGATGATATAATAAATGTTATTTTAATACATGGACTTCTTTATTTCAATTTGGAGACTGCTTTGCCAGGTTATTGTTATCCTTATATTTCAGAATTTTTCTGGATATTCTTGTTATTTTTTCCATGTGAATTATAGAATACCTTGTCAATCTTCTCACCCCAAAAATTTATACTAGTGTTTTTTAGAGTCAATTTTATTGAAGGATAATTTACATAAATTGTACTCATTTAAATGAACAGTTGAGTAAGTTTTGGTAAATATGTGTAACTGTATATTTCCTTTACCCCACAAAGTTCCCTAGTGCTTCTTAACGGCAATTCTCCTAACCTGGCCCCAAGCAACCACTGATCTGCTTCCTATCACTATAGATTAGAATTTCATGTAAATGGAATTCTACTATATGGACTCTTGTGTCTAGCTTATTTTATTCAGCATATTGGTTTTCGTAGCCATTCATGTTCTTGGTATAGAGTAGTTTGTTTCTTTTTATTGCTGAATATCATTCCATTATATAGGAGTACCACTTCTTTTTTTAATCCATTCTGGAAGCACAAGGACATTTTTTTCTGATTTTTCACAGTGAGAACTCAATGGGGTTCCTGGAGGTAAATCACATGAAAGTGTGGGGATCCCTTAAGAATGGGCCCCCTTGGAAATATCAAGACTCAGACTACTCTATACTGAGCCTCCAGTAGTTCATCAGTTACAGTTTGAAGTGTTCCCACTGATAGGGGCTTCTGCTCTCTACACGTTGTGATTCTCTGTATCTGCATGTCCGTCTCTCCGAATTTCAGAGCAGTAGTTTGTCTTGTGACCTCAGTTCTCTGATGGATCTAAGAAGAGTTGTTGATATTCCGTTTGCTCAGTTTTTTTTTTCTTGTTGTGATGATAGGAATGACAACTTCTAAGGTCAGCTTGGAAGCTGGAAGTGCTCTTGCTATACATTTTTTTTTTTAGTAATTCACCTCCTTATTGAGTAAAAGAGTTCTTTATATTTTGTGGATAAAAGTGCTTTGTCAGATACATGGATTTAGACTATTTTCTCTTTTAGTTTTATTTTTTAATTGTTCATTGTTAGTATAGACCTCCCCCCAAAAAAACAAAAGAAAAATTAAAAACCTCATCCATATGGAAAACTAATTTACAACAAAGGAACAAAGAGCATACAATGGAGAAAGGGCAGTCTTTTCAATAAATGCTGCTGGGAAAACTGGACAGTCACATGAAAAAGAGTAAAACTAGACCATTATCTTTTACAGCATACACAAAATTAATTCAAAATGGATTAAAGGTCTTGAATATAAGACCTGAAACCATAAAATTCCTAGAAAAAAAAGTAGGGCAACCTTATTGACATTGGTCTTAGTGATGCTTTTGTGGCTCTAACTTCAAAGGCAAGGGAAAAATAAACAAATGGGACTACATCAAACTCAAAAGCTTTGGTACATCAGAGGAAACCATTATCAAAATGAAAAGGCAACCTACCGAATTAGAGAAACTGCTTGCAAATCATATATCCAATAAGGGGTTAATATCAAAATATATAAATAACTCCTAAAACTCAACAACAAAAACCAAAACAACCCAATTAAAAAGTGGGCAGGGCATCTGAATAGACAGTTTTTCAAAGAAGATATACAGATGGCCAATAAACACATGAAAATATCTTCAACATCACTAATTATTAAATCAGAAACACCTCACACCTGTTAGAATGACTGTTATCAAAAGCACAAGAAATAACAAATGTTGGAAAGGATGTGGAGAAAAGGGAACCCTCATACACTGTTGATAGGACTATAAATTGGTGCAGGCACTGTGGAAAGAAGTATGGAGCTTCCTCAAAAAATTAAGAATAGAAATACCATATGACCCAGACATTCCACTTCAGGGCATTTATCCAAAGAACACAAAACATTAATTTGAAAAGATATATACAACATTATTTGCAATACCTAAGATAAGGAAACAACCTAAGTGTCTATGGATAGATAAGTGAATAAGAGGATATGGTATATATACAGTGGAATACTACCCAGCCCTGAAAAAGAATAAAATCCTTCCACTTGGGACAACATGGATGTAACTTGCAGGTATTATGCTAAGTGAAATAAGTCAGAGAGAGAAAGACAAATACTGTATTATTTCACTCATAGGTGGAATCTATAAAAACAAACCAAAAAAATAAGCTATAGATACAGAACAGATTGCTGGTTATCAGAGGGCAAGTGGGTTAGAAGCTAGGGGAATTGGTAAAAAATTGGTGAAGGAGGTCAACTGTATTGTAATGGATGGTAACTAGACTTACAGTGATCATTTTGTAGTGTATACAGATGTCCAATTACAATGCTGTACACCTGAAACTTAAATAATAAAAAAACCCTGATTTTTGTATGTTGACCTAGTATCCTGAAAACTTGCTAAATTATTAATTCTAATAGCATTTTTGTAGAACTTTTAGAATTGTTTATATACACAATCATGTTGTCTGCGAATATTGTTTTACTTATTTTTTGCTATCTGTAGGTATTTCTTTTTCTTGACTTATTGCACTGTCTAGAATTTAGCCTACAGTGTTGACAGGGTGAGAGCATACATGTTTACCCCATTCCCAGTCTTAAGAAGGAGAGTTTCTCTTTCACTATTAACTACCAAGTTTACATGGATGTCCTTTATCAGGCTGAGCATTCCCTTTTATTTCTAGTTTTATGAAAGTATGTGTTTCAATTTTGACTAATACTATTTTTGCAATAATTTTGTTTCCTTGATGAATTAACACTTTATAATTATGAAATGTCATTTTATTTTGTGTTTTAGTATTCTTTGTTCTATAGTCCTCTTTGGTATTGATATAATGACTCCAATTTTCTTATGTGTTTTTATGATCTATCTTTTTTTATCTTTTACTCTTAAGCTCTATATTTATTTATATTTAAAATATGTTTCATGTAGACAGCATATTTGAGTCTTTTTATATCCTGTATGACAATCTCTATCTTTTAATTTGAGTGTTCAGAATATTTATATTTAATGTAATTACTTACATGGCTAGGTTTTAAGTTTATTATCTTGATTTTTTTTCTATTTGCCTCATATCCTTCATTTTATTTTTCCTCTTTTCCTATGTTCTTTTGGATTAAATTAGTATCTTTTAGTATTTCACTTTCTCTCATTTTGGTTTATTAGCTATACCTATTTCCATTAAATTAGTGGTTGCTCTAGTGTTTAAAATATGCATATTCAGCTTATCATGTTGTATTTTCAAAAAATAATATACCATTTCCCAAATAATACATGGAATTTAGAGCACTATGTTACACTTTACCCCTCTTATTCTTTGCAGTTTGTTTTCATACCTTTTACTTCTACGTATGGTTATATAGCCAAAATACAGTGATAATATTTTTTTGCTTTCACAGTTATCTTTTAAAGAAACTTAGAAAGGAGAAAAATTGGGTTTTTTAAAATCTTTTTTTTTTGAATTTTTTAAAAAAATTTATTTTACTTTTGGCTGCGTTGGGTCTTCATTGCTGTGCACGTGGGCTTTCTCTAGTTGCGGCAAGTGGAGGCTACTCTTCGTTGCCATGCGTGGGCTTCTCATTGTAGTGGCTTCTCTTGTTGCGGAGCATGGTCTCTATGCGTGCGGGCTTCAGTAGTTGTGGCATGCAGGCTCTAGAGCGCAGGCTCAGTAGTTGTGGTGCACGGGCTTAGTTGCTCCGTGGCATGTGGGATCTTCCTGGACCAGGGCTCGAACCCATGTGCCTGCATTGACAGGTGGATTCTTAACCACTGCACCACCAGGGAAGCCCCACTGTACTAAGTATCCTATACCAACTATTCCAAAATGTCTAGAAGCACAAGTCCCCCTGTTATTCTTTTATTTCTATATATTTAAATTGAAAAAAAAATTTCCCAAAATATGTTTAATTTTTAATTCATATTAAGAGGTATAAATATGAAAGAAAAACACACTGTGCAGCTGGAAACAATTTGTATGTCTATTCATAAATATACCTTTATGTATTAAAAATATTTTGTATTATGTATACATGCCAGTTACCTTTCATTAACAAATACAAAACCAAAGACGACCAAATATTTGAGGAAAATAAACAAAATGAAAGATATATAACATGAAGTAACAAAAAAAAATGCCCCTGAAAAAATTAGAGATTACTATAAGAAAGAAAAATAATTATAATTGGTATCCTCACAGTGATTTGAAATGATACTGCATTCGTAAAGTAAGAACTGACTGATCTGAAAAAGAAGTTATCAGAAAACAAAACAACAACAAAAAATTTTGAAATTAAAATATTGGGAAAAAATTCAACATGCAGGATTAAAAAGTACAGATGAACTGCTCTAAGGTTTATTTCAGCATCCCATTAATGCCAACCTCCTAGTAAATACGGCAAAATGGTCACAACAGGAGACAGATTTAGTGGTCAGCTCAGCTCAATGTAAAAGTATTATGATCTTTATTACTATGAAAATAACTACAAAATTCTCTCAGCTGTCCAAAGCATCATTTTGGTAAAGAAAGGATAACACATTGCAAGGTATTATGAATAATAAAGTTTTCTCCTTAAAACCATGCTTATGCTATATTTCCTAGCTGTGCATGCTTTGAACTGTTTCTAATTCCATTGTCCTGGTTAGAAAAGAGAAGTCTTTCAATATTTAATTAACACCAGGAAAGTATTAGAATCCATTTAAGACAAAGGAAAAGAAGCTAGAGGTCCTTATCTTGACCAGCATTGCTACATCATGAATCAGAAGTTCAGATTAACCTTTATTTAATTGCCTGTACTTTTAGGAGTAAGTTTTTACAAGTAAAATTGAACAGCAGAACTGAAAATTTTGCTTGTATATGATACAATTATAAAATTAGAGTCAGTACGTTCATAAATAATTGTTTGAAGGTTGACAAGAGATACAATAAATGAATTTGATTGTCGGGACCAAATTATTGAGCATGGAAAGTTTGCTTTGCATAAAATTAAATTACATAAACAAAACACTGATGAATGGTTAACACCAGGCCGATGTTTACACTAAATCAAATAAGTTGAGCTACTGTAGACACAAGCTAATACAGTAGAACAGGCTTTGTTTCTTTAGGGTAATTGGTATAAGAATGTTTATTATGTTAAGTATGACTGACAGTTACTTTTTATGAATCATAGTAATGAGCTTAAGTCATCAAAATGTCTCAGATAATCAACATTATCATCTAGCATTTTGTATATCCAAGATATTTGCAGTCAACATGTTTTTCTTTCAAATTACTGTTCAGGGCATTCTTGTGTTTTTGTCAGATCTCGTTACCACTGGTTTCCAGTATACACGATGTTATTTTGCACAAGTTTGTTTATAAGTTAAGGGTTTTAAATGATAAACAACGTTAAAATGGTGACTTTATTCAAGAGTTTTGTCACCACCATTGTGAAAATAATATGGTTGAATACTAAAAATGTTATTCTCTTTCTCTTTGGGATATTCAAGACTAGTGCTGAGCTATTCTAGAAAGAGTGGCAGTCATGTACTCTCTTATTTCTATTGATCCCAATTATGGAGTTATTTTTATTTTAAAAGATGTTCTAAATTGCCTTTCTAACCAAACAATGGAATATCTGGCATCATTGCCAAATATATGTCAGGTTGATTATAGGTTTGTGAGGAAGCAACAGTCTTTACGATTATCCTTGAAACATGGACACAGTTATTTGGAATGTTGTAAATTAAAAGAAACGTGCTTTTTTAAAAAAACAAAAAAACAACTTTAATTCCTTGGAGAAGGGAAGTTGAAAGACATGATCTGCAAAGAGAGAAGCTGTAAACCAGGTAGTTGCTGGGAGTAATCTCTTCAAGCCACAGCCTAGGATGCTAGCTTCCTCTGCAAGAAATCTGGCTTCTGGCCAATGTCCCTCTTTTCAGTCTTTTCTACAAAACTTCATCTCTCTACCCTGAATTTCCTCATATTTTCCTTGTCCTCAATCCCTCTCATCTCCCTTCCCTGACAAGTTATGTTAAACAAAATCAAATAAGACTATCACTATGTCAGCAAGTTAAGTTTATAAATTAAATAAATATTTATTTTCTTCTGAAGCAAAAACCTGAAAGCATAAATCACTTCCTCAAGTCACCATTGGAAAGACTGAAAATTGGCTGACCAACCCATCGGAGCTAACCAACATCTTTTACTATCTCAGGTATTTCATAGTTAGTGCATATTGTGCTGACTAATCACAATAGAGGAGTCTGAAGTAATCCAGGATCTCCACTTGGGAATAGTCAGGTTAAGAAGCATAAGAAACTTAAGTTCAAATCCACAGAGAGATAGAGCATAGGGTGGGAGGGCCCATAGTGATTTCAGGCTGTTAGAGAGATAGGTCCATATTTCCACCTTTGGATATGTGAGGGGGCATGTCTGTGTCATTTCAAATAACTAGAGTGCTTCTATATAAAACGCCAAACTAGGTGTTATGGAGGACAAGAAGAGAAAAGGTATATGGAATCTTTATCTATGAAGTGCATGCTGTGTAGTTGAAACATTGAGATGTTTAGTCAAATGGTGTAATACAATATAAGAACATGTCAAACAAAATACTACTAATTTTCTATGGTTTTAATAAGAACAGAATTTTATCTGGATAGCAATTGTTTTATATTACATTTCTTCACTGATTACAGAGTAAGAAAAAATGAACATAAATTTAAGCCAATGGGTTTGATTATAAGGAGCATGTCATGAACAAAAGACGGTGACTTTTTTTTTTTAACAAAATAACTGGCTCTGCTTTCATAATGGAAACTGGGAAATACTATTTCATGGTTCCTTTCAGTCCTATGTTTTAGATAATAATAACTATTAATTATTTTTATTCTCATCAGCATTTTTATTTATAGATGTATTTTATCAGTGTATTTCCACAGTAACAAATATACTGGCAATTGAAATGCATTAGTTAACCATGTTATCTTTCTTTAGTGTTTTTAACTTGTAAAGGCATTAAGTACTATGTTACAAAGCAATAAACTATGAAGTATAAGAATATGAGTCATAATTAGCATTATAATAAAATAAAATGATTAGACAAATATAGCACACATTTAATGACATACAATTATCATAATATAAATGCAAAAAATATAGATGGTCCATAGTCCATGTAAGTGGCAAATTTGTATTTCTTTTAGGTGATCAAATAGTTAGTTAAGCAATCATGTTTCCCCTATACATCTCTCTCTCTCACACCCACTCACACAACACAATTTTGAAAGCAAAACATCAAGAGCTAGCAACCATAAGAAGTTTGCAATCATTTTATTTTTTTCAGATAGACACATCTAATTCTCCCATAACCTGTTCATTTTAATGTATAGATTTTATGTATTTATATTTCTGTTACATTCCAGTAGGTAGATGTTGAAATCTAAGAGACAAACACCCCTGTCTTTAGGTTGGCCAAGTAGATTTATGCTTAGCTCTGATTTTACTTCCACACTGAATTCTGATTTCAAAAAATAGCTAGGAATAAAAATGATCTAATTTTAACATAATATTCTAATGGCATAAATTTAGACCAATATGAGGAAAACAGACTTTGGTCTGATTATCTATATTTCTTGATAAATCCAGAAAATTCCAAACAATGTTTCTCTAAATTCTGACCCTCTCCTAAATGCAAATCTCCAGTTTGGTCTTAGAGTCAAAATATAAAAATAGAGAGACAAACTCATGATGAGGCACAGCATACAGTGCTATTGTGGTTTTCAGTATGGTTAGAACACAGTTTCTATTTATTAGAGACCTAGTACTTACACTAAAATTTTTTTGAGCAAAACTCTGGACAAATGTCAAGGAAACAGGCTAAATCAGGGAAAAGAAGAGTGGGAGTCAAGACTGGCATCATGTGAGATGCAATGCAGAAACAGAACTATCAGAAAAACACACATATCAAAGAAAAAATGAGTCATGATGACTGGGGTGAGCAATTTTCTGAGAACCAAACAAACTATAAGTAAGAAAAAAACAAAGCTAGCTAGAAAACTGACTCAAATAACAATATCAAGATGAGGTACTCAAATAAGGCAGTTATTCTGGCTTGAGTTATGTGCTTTTATCCCTATTACTTAGAACTGCATTGTCCAATATGATAGCTACTACCCTTGTGTGATTATTTAAATTTAAGTAATACTTAAAGGTTCAGTTCTTCAGTGTCGCTAGCCACATTTTTTTTATACATCTTTATTGGAGAATAATTGCTTTACGATGGTGTGTTAGCTTCTGCTTTATAACAAAGTGAATCAGTTATACATATACATATGTTCCCATATCTCTTCCCTCCCACGCCTCCCTCCCTCCCACCCTCCCTATCCCACCCCTCTAGGTGGCCACAAAGCACCAAGCTGATCTCCCTGTACTATGCAGCTGCTTCCCACTAGCCATCTATTTTACGTTTGGTAGTGTATATATGTCCATGCCACTCTCTCGCTTTGTCACAGCTTACCCTTCCCGCTCCCCATATCCTCAAGTCCATTCTCTAGTAGGTCTGTGTCTTTATTCCTGTCTTACCCCCAGGTTCTTCATGAGATTTTTTTTTCTTAAATTCCATATATATGTGTTAGCATATGCTATTTGTCTTTCTCTTTCTGACTTACTTCACATTTTAAGTGCTCGGTAACCGTATGTGGCTAGTAGCTCCTTTATTGGGTAGCAGGGGTGTAAAACTTTTCCATCATTGCATAAAGTTCTCTTAGATAGCACTGACCTAGAAATATGAATCAATCCCATCACCAAATCTAAATGGTTATAATGAAAAATCTCTACTAGACTAGTCCTCTTCTTGTAAATAGTCATAAAACTGAACAAAATATATGAAGCAATAGCATTTGGGCACTGTACAACAGGCAATACAAAAGTGCAATCCATGAGAGCTGAGAAACTGAAGGTGAGATCTATAATCAGAGCAGCTACCTACCTGGACATCATATTCTGACCACAGCACACTGAGCCAGAGTACAGCATGGAAGTCATGCTGAATTTAGGAGACAGATATCAAGACCTCCTGGCAACTTAAGTCATTGGAATATGTGGGGAAAGACATTGGAGACTAGGCAATTGTGTAGAGGGTTTCCCAGTGGGTTCTTGGCAGTGGGGTGAACTGTGCATGGGCGGGGCAAGACAGCATGGGGCTTACTGGATTACAGCTGGTATGGAATTGAGCTCAGCCAGAGTGTAGAAAACTTGTAAACATTCTTCTAACATGGTGGACATTCAGCTGAGACATCAGAAACCCCCATCTTAAAAACAAACAACAACAACAAAAAGGATCTACTCTAGATCTGCCCTAATAAAGGCTAAAACCCTGCCCTGGCCACATATACAGGGGGAGACAGTGTTTAAATAGAGTCCTATCAAGTTACAAGGGCTTGGGAAATGTAGTAAGCTTCTTAGAGATCCCCACCAACAAAATGTAAAACAGAGTACACAAGTTCATGATGTTCATCCAGGAACTGAACATTGAATTAGAACAATAATCACTTTCCAGGGGAAGATAACAGACTTCAGAGTTTCTAAAAATGTATCATTTACAATGTCAAGTACAAAAGAAAATATTAGTAGACATTTAAGAAATAGAAAACTATGACTTAGAGTCAATAGAATAAAAAGTAGTCTATAGGAACTGACCCACAGTGACTCAGATGTTGGATTAATCAGGCAAAGACTTTAAAGCAGCTATGATAACAAATAGGTTCAAAGAATTAAAGACAAAGATGTTTAAGGGATTCAGGGGAGAAAGTAAGTCTTTCCTCAGGGTGTGCTGGCAGCTATCACCCTGGTAAGGGGTGGGGTTGGAGATGGAGGGGCTAGAGCTGACGCCAGGTGTGAGGCAGGACTTCCCCTCCGCTCTGGGCCGTCACCACCCTATTGATGGGGAGGCCTAATCCCAAATTGCTGGAGCAGAAGCCCTAAGGGTCAGGCCCGAACAGGTTTTGTTCCCTCTAAGTGTCTGTTTTGCCCTCTCCCTGACCGGGTGGGAAGTGCTAAAGCACTGGGGCCTGTGCAGGCTTCGGCTCAAGTCAGTCACAGGCTGAGGTCCAATGCCCGGCCCGGGCAGCCTCAGGTGCAAGTCACCTTTGTCCCTCACAGCCCATCACTGCCCTCAGCTTCTGCCACCTCTGCCCGGTCGTGGAACTGCCCCGCGGGGCAGGTAGGGCCCATGTGAGCTCTCAGCATGTACTGGGGATGGGTGAGCTGTGGTGGAGGGGCGCTGTCAGAGGTCTGGGCTGCTTCCGAGGCGCTGCTTGAATAAGCATCAACAATGGCTACAGCCGCCCACCCAGCCTCTGCCCCAGGACAGGGCATCCCATGGTCAAGTCTTTGACCCACAGTCAAGCCAGTCCCATGGGCATGGCTACCGAGATCCAGTGCTGCACTGTGGCCTACAGTGAGCGGAGCTGGAGTGTTTGCTTGGCGCAGCCTGTGACACTCAGTGAGTCAGTTGCGGGAAACCCTGCAGCCGCAAGCATAGACTTCCCTCTGCCCTGCCTGGGAGCAAACCAGCAAGCGCCAGTCCAGGCTTCTTACAGCCCTTCTGTTAGTCCCAGTGGTCCTCCAACCAGCCAAGGAGGCTTGTCTCTCCCACATGGGACCCCAGGTCTGCAGCACTCAACCTGCGGCTTGAAATGCTCATTCCTCAGGTTATGTGTCCACCCGTATAATCTCCCTTTTTCTCTGAGTCCCCTCCCAGGGGCACAGGTCCCAAATGGATTGCTTTTCTCCTCTTCTAACTCAATTACCTGCGGATCTTTCTTAAAGCTTTGGTTTTATAGAAGTCCTTCTTCCAGTTTCCAGTTAGTTTTCGGTGAGAATTGTTCTACACGTAGATGTATTTTTGATACGTTCATGGGCAGAGGCGAGCTCCATGCCCTCTTACTCTGCCACCTTGATCAGAATCCCCCTGTAGTACTTATTTAAGCTATATTTTGTGTAATTCAGTGTCCTTTGGGCACGATAAAAAACACCCATTTATTTCTTGACTCTTCATTTAGTCATTACTTAGAATTGCTGTTTTTACAACAATTTTCCTGTAATTTTATCTAAATACTTGCTATTATTTGAAATCTTTGGGGTTGTTTTTATCATACAGATCTCTACTTGAAAGCTGCCACTTGAATCCCACTGGCACTTCAAATATTATTTATTCAAAATTGTATAAATGTACTCTTCTTTCCACATCATTATCTCTCTGAAATCCCCACATTCCCTAGCATCCCCTGTCCAGTCAGTCTCTGTAACGTTCCTCAAAACCGGTCTGTCCTTTCTTGTCCCATTTCATTAATTCAGACCCCATTAATTTTTTTTTTTTTTTTTTTTGGCTGTACGCAGGCATCTCACTGTTGTGGCCTCTCCCATTGTGGAGCACAGGCTCTGGATGCGCAGGCTCAGCAGCCATGGCCTACGGGCCCAGCTGCTCCGCGGCATGTGGGATCCCCCCAGACTGGGGCATGAACCTGTGTCCCCTGCATCGGCAGGTGGACTCCCAACCACTGCGCCACCAGGGAAGCCCAGACCCCATTACTTTTTATCTGGACCCTAACTATCATAATGGTATTACTTCCAATCTATTAATTTTCATACTGTTTTATTTCTTTGTTTCAGGATTCAGCCCCCTAATGCCCACCTTAATCATTACAGAAGGCAACTATTTCTTTTACTAGGTATCCTTTGAGACTGGGTGTTATAGATACTGTTATTTGGAATCCATGTCACAATGTGTGATATATAGTAGGGAAAGAGAGGCCATTCCCATTTCTCCAAGGAACGTGGCATGGCTCCAGCATTCTGAATGCTTCAGGGAATGTTTTGTTATTTGGTCAATTGAAAGATTTTGAAGGCTTAGAAATAACCAGTAGACAATACCCTAGTGAATAAGGAAATAGAGTTCCCCAATATCTGTGATGGTGATTAGGCAACGGTGAGATCTGTCTTAAGGTGGATTTTTAGGTGGTGAACATTTAGGATTATCCCCTTCTCTACCATCAGTCCTCACTTAATGGAACTGTCTTCCAACGATTACAGGCATAGCTAGTTTTATTGTGCTTCATAGATGTGACTTTTTTTTAAATTGAAGTTTTGTGGCAGCCCTGTGTCAAGCAAGTCTAACAGTGCCATTTTTCCAACAGCACTTGCTCACTTTTGTCTCTTTGGTAATACTCACAATATTTCTAACTCCTTCAAAACTATTTTTTTAAATATCTTTATTGGAGTGTAATTGCTTTGCAATGTTCTGTTAGTTTCTGCTGTACAACAAAGTGAATCAGCTATATGTATACATATATCCCCATATCCCCTCCCTCTTTAGCCATTATATTTGTTATTGTGATCAATGATCTTTGATGTTACTACTGTAATTGTTTTGGGGTGCCATGAATTGCAGCCATATGAGATGGTAAACTTTATTGATAAATGCTGTGTGTACTCTGACTACTCCCTCCACTGGCAATTCCCCCATCTCTTTCCCTCTCCTTGGGCCTCCCTGTTTTCTGAGACACAACAATATTTAAATTAGGCCAATTAATAATTCTACAATGGCTTCTAAGTATTCAAGTGAAAGGAAGAGTCACATGTCTCTCACTTTAAATCAAACCTACAAGTGATTAAGATTAGTGAGGAAGGCATGTCAAAAAAAAAAAAGGGAGGTTGAAAGGTAGGCCTAAAGCAAGTCCTCTTGTGCCAAACTGTTAGCCAAGTTGTGAAGGAAAAGGAAAAGTTCTTGAAGGAAATGAAAAATGCTATTCCAGTGAACACATGAATGATAAGAAAGAAAGAAAACAGCCTTATTGCTAATGTGGAGAAAGATTTAGTGCTCTGGATAGAAGATCAAACCAGCTGCAGTATTCCCTTAAACCAAAGCCTAATATCCAGAACAAAGCCCTAACTCTTTTCAATTCTATGAAGGGAGAGAGGTGAGGAAGCTGCAGAAGAGAAGTTTGAAGCTAGCAGAGGTTGGTTCATGAGGCTTAAGGAAAGAAGTCACCTTATAATGTAAAAGTGCAATGTGAAGCAGCAAGTGCTGAAGTAGAAACTGCAGCAAGTTATCCAGGAGATCTAGCTAAGATCATTAATGAAGGTAGCCACAGTAAACAATAGATATCCAATGCAGACGGAACAGCCTTCTATTAGAAGAAGATGCCACCTAGGACTTTGAAAGCTAGAGAGAAGTCAGTGCCTGGCTTCAAAGCTTCAAAGGACAGGATGCCTCTCTTGTTAGAGGCTAATGCAGCTGCTGACTTGAAGTTGAAGCCAGTGCTCACTTACCATTCAGAAAATCCTGGGGTCCTTAAGAATTATGCTAAATCTACTCTTCCTGTGTTTTATAAGAACAGCAAAGCCTGAATGATAGCATGTCTGTTTGCAACGTGGTTTACTGAATAGTTTAAGCCCACTGTGGAGACCCACTTCTCAGAAAGAAATATCTGTCTTAAAATATTACTGGTCACTGACAATCCACCTGGTCACCCAAGAGCTCTGATGCAGATATACAAAGAAACTAATGTTGTTTTCATGCCTGCTAACAAAACATCCATTCTGCAGCCCTTGGATCAAGGAGTAAGTTTGACTTTTAAGTCTTATTCTTTAAGAAATACATTTTGGGGCTTCCCTGGTGGTGCACTGGTTGAGAGTCTGCCTGCCAGTGCAGGGGACGTGGGTTCGTGCCCTGGTTTGGGAGGATCCCACATGCCGCGGAGCAGCTGGGCCCGTGAGCCATGACCACTGAGCCTGCGCGTCTGAAGCCTGTGCTCCGCAACAGGAGAGGCCACAACAGTGAGAAGCCCACGTACTGCAAAAAAAAAAAAAAAAAAAAAGAAAGAAATACATTTTGTAAGGCTATAGCTGCTAAAGATAGTTATTGCTCTGATGGATATGGCAAAATATATTGAAAACCTTCTAGAAAGTATTCACCATTTTAGATGTCTTTAAGAATATTCCTAATTCATAGAAAGAGTCTAAATATCAACGTTAGCAGGAGTTTGGAAGAAGTTGATTCCAACCCTTATGGATGACTTTGAGGGGTTCAAAGACTTCAGTGGAGGAAGTCATTGCAGATGTGGTGGAAATAGCAAGAGAGCTAGAATTAGAAGTGGAGCCTGAAGATGTGACTGAATTGCTGCAGTCTCATGATAAAACTTGAATAGATGAGAAGTTGCTTCTTATGGATGAGCAAAGAAAGTGGTTTATTGAAATGGAATCTACTCCTGGTGAAGATACTGTGAAGACCTGAAATGACAACAAAGGATTTAGAATACACATAAATTGGTAAAGCAGTGGCAGAGTCTGAGAGGATTTGACTTTGATTTTGAAAGAAGATCTGCTATGGGTAAAATGCTATCAAATATCATTGCAATGCTACAGAGAAATTATTCCTGAAAGGAAGAGTCAATGGATGTGGTAAACTTCATTGGTGTCTTATTTTAAGAAATTACCAAAGCCACCCCAACCTTCAGCAACCAACAGCCAACACCCTGATCTGTCAGTAACCATCAATGTTGAGGCAAGATCCTCCACCAGCAAAAAATTATGACTCACTGAAGGCTCAGATGATGGTTAACATTTTTTAGCAGTAAATTACTTTTTGATTAAGTTTGTACATTGTTTTTTAAGACAGAGTGCTATTGAACACTTAACAGACTATAGTATAGTGTAGGCATAACATTTATATGCACTGAAAAACTAAAAAATTCGTGCGGCTCACTTTATTGAGATATTCATTATTGTGGTGGTCTGGAACCAACCCATAATATCTCCAAATTATGCCTGACCAGACTATGCTCTAAGGTCATAAAATTATCCATCTTGTTATGATGATGTTGATGGTGGTTAAAATAAAGCATTGAAGAAGGTGCCAGTGTTTAGCAATAAACACATAAATTAAAAAAAATTAAGAAAAACCGGCTTTATCTAAGAACAGAGTAAAAATGCAAATACATATAGATCTTTTTAACACAAATTTGTTATTAACAAGGTACAATGGAGAGGGAATATCTAGTCTCTATAATGAAATAAAATGAAAATTGAAGAAGCCACAAGTACAAGCCAAATATTGTTGTAGGACAGAAGGCACTATATAACCATAGCAAGTGAGGTTTTGGTAAAGGACCTGGTTGTAGTAGATGAGCAACTTAGGAAGAGGGGAATTTTGATCTAAATTTAATGTGCAAATCCAATCAATATGTCTCAGAACCATTTAGGTACCAGCTACCTGTCATTTCTCAAGTAGACTTTAGTTAGTTAGATATAAGACATGAATCACGAAGTTGCTTTATCCACATTGCCTGACTTATGCTATTATTCAGCATTGTTGCATGAAAGAAATAGTCGATTTGAAAATGGGAAATGCTCACATTCTTGGTGCACTGGATTACTTAGTCTTCAATCTCAGTAGTCTAGACCAATGCTGCTCAACATATGGTCTGTGAATTGATAAAGGCCACCAACTCTGTTGCAGATCTGCAAAAAGATAAGTACTATAAGTGAGTGTAAGCATTTATATTTTTTATAGTAATTTGACATTACTGTGACATCCAAAGGCATGATAAATGGATTTGCCTTTTTGAATAAGATTAGACCAGTTCAGCTGTTGAATTCATGGTATGATTTTCATATGGTGAGAGGTGCCTACTACTATGCCTTATAAGACAATATAGTGAGATGTGATGTTTTAAGGTGTCTGTCATCGCTATTTCAAAAGATTTCAGTATATAAGAAAATATAAGCTTTTATTTTTATAACAATATTTTATACTTTTGATCAATCAAAAAATTTTTTTTCTAAATTTAATATTTATAACTCCTAACAAATTTAAGGAAGCCAATTTTGAATTATTTATTTTAAAATATAACTTACATGTGGCTAAACAAGCTTCATCATACTCTTTGTCAAGCAAAGACACCCTTTTTCCTAACATGGCAATAGTAATGAAACAAATGATAAAAATGGAAGTGATTCTGAAAAAAATACAAAAAAAATTCATGCAAGTTATATTTAATTTTGTTTTGTAAACACATTTGATGATGAAGTGAGAAAACCACAGAGTATTATTTGCAGAGATATACTGTCTAATGAAACAATGAAACCATTAAAACCTAATTGGAATTTTCAAACAAACAATTACAAATAAATTCACACAAAAATAATAATTTGAAAGGAAGAGTATTGAATTACAAAGTCAACAGAAGACGTTTATTATGTTATATGTGAATATGAATAATCTAAAAGACACTCAGTGAACAAATATAACTTTTATAATTATTTTCATTTTTTTAAATTGTATGTTCTGATTATACTTTTGAAAGGTGATTCTATGTCTATTGAATCTAATAAAGATCAGGATTTTATATTGTATTTATTTCATTTTAATATTAATACATTTTTATTGTATGCTAAGTTATATTGGTCTACAATGGATGTAGACCACATACAAACAAAAAATTAAAAATATTCACAAATAGTTTAAGAAGCTCTTCTCTAGGCAGCCTATATTTTAGCTTAGTGTTTCTCAGACTTTAAAGTGCATGTGAATCACCTGGGGATCTTGCTAAACTGAGCATTCTGATTCAGTGTATTCATAAGACCTGGTATTCTGCATTCTAAAAGGTTTCCAGATGATGCTAATGATGCTGGCCCATATATCACAGTATGAGTATCAAGCCATTATAATTTTCTCTTTCATGCTCTCCCATTTTACTAACACTGATGAGTATGTGTATTCCCCCCACCCCCACAAAGAGAACAGGAAGCCAGTAGCTATAATGGACGTTTTGAATGTGGATAACTTAATTTGACTTGATAAAGAAATATTATCAGGAGATATCTGGAGTTTTCTTATAGGGGTCATGATTCTATGCAGATACCCTAAAGGAAACACTCTTTCACACTTTTTTGAGGCAAAAACGGTATGCTCTGTCCAGATACACCAGTGCTCTTTCACTTGTAAACCTCTGACTTAAGTGCTGGCCCCTCTTGACCTGAAGAGGGAATCTCAGCACCCCTGGGGACTGCTGGCTGCCTCCGTCTGTAAATAACTCCCTCAAGGGTGAGATTGTGGCACATAATCTAATTGGTTCAAGTGCTGGAACTAAACAACAATTTTAAAAAGGGGGATAGGGTTGTATTTCTTGTTAACAAGACTAAGCATAAAATAAGAGGCAGATCCATAGCATGAATGACAGCTTCCTTGGCCTTCACTATTATAACATGTGATATCCACAAAAAATGGTGAAGGGGGCTTACAGATTCCAGTAACAGCAATGTGGAATGCTGAGATTAAACCTCTAGCAGATACAGCAGAAAGAGATACCAGATATAAAATCGAGCTCAAACATATAACATCACCCAACTCTATGAAGGC
Source organism: Mesoplodon densirostris (assembly GCF_025265405.1). Classification (NCBI taxonomy): domain Eukaryota; kingdom Metazoa; phylum Chordata; class Mammalia; order Artiodactyla; family Ziphiidae; genus Mesoplodon; species Mesoplodon densirostris. The sequence goes on from NC_082664.1 coordinate 40,508,010, forward strand.
ACTGGATAGTGATCAAAATCAGGCGGAAACTGGACGGGAATCTTCCTTTGAGAGACAGGAAAGATAAGATCCTGGCAATATTTGTAAATTTAAAACTTTTTTGTCTGATTCATACCCCAATCTTCCCATGGCTCAAGACATCAGAAAACTGTTCAGGGTGTCAGAAAACTTGAACTTTACTAGCTTTATGTATCAGAAGACAACGTTTGAGACTGCTAGAACAAAAATTAAGGGGCAGAGAATCTAGGAAGGAGGAGGTCACACAGATGGAAGCCCCAAAATCTGCATGTAAAATGTGAAATCACTGAAATCTTTGGCTAATCAAGAAACTGTGCAATTGCAGAGGAGACACCAGTGTCTACAGTAACTTGAAGGTGGAAGAACTGATCAGAGATTTCAACTGCTGATATAAACAAGAAACCTGAATTTGGAGTTTGACCTAGTTGAGTTAATTGTTGGGTAGAATAAGAATTAATCTGGAGACAAAGATAACTAAATTCAGAATCTCTACAATGTATCCATCATAAACTTTAGTATCCACCTTAAAAAAAAAAAACTAAACGTGAAAGAACAGAAAAAATTGACTCATACGGAAATAAAAAAGACTGGGCACCCAGTGTTAGACAAGATAAATTAACAACAGTGCACCCTATTCATTCAGCAATTTAAAACTAAAACCCTGAAAGAAATAAAAAAACTATCACAAGTCTTTGAAAGTGAGAAAAGGAAGTCAAATTGGCTGCAACCTTGAGACTCAATGGATAATGTTTCAGTGAGTTTCCTAGGGTAAGCATATATTTGTCTCCTGGTAACTAAAGCAGTTTGCAACTCAAAAACAACAATCAATGCAGACAAAATTAGCCTCAAGGAAAGCCCATACCCTAGCCAAGGGCTGAGAAGAGGACTGACCTACAGAAGAGTACCCTTTGGACTACCAGATGTATTATAGGCAAGTTCTACAAAAGGAGTCGGACCCCACCCTCACACCAATGGGGTTTTCAGAGACTGTGGGACAGAGCCTTGCCAATCATGAAACCCATCTTTAAATATAATGCTATAGATGGGTTTTCTAAAAAAGCATTATAAAAATATAACCTGTAAGTACTAATCAAAAGAAATCTTCATTGGTTTTATGAACATCAGATTAGTGGACTTCAGGGCAAACAAAATTATCAGGGCTAAACATGGCCATTCACCAAGAAGACAAAACAATCCTGAATGATCATGCACAAAATAAAGATCTTTGAAATATGTATAGCACATGTATTTATGTAATATACATAAAAACTGAAAGAACTGAGAGAAGAATTAAAAATACCCTTAAAATTTAAGAAGACTGAAATCATTTCAAGGCCTTTTCCAAACACAAAAGCATGAAACTAGAAATCAATAACAGGAGGAAAACTGGAAAATTCACAAGTATGTGGAAATTAAACAATACAATCCTGAACAACCAAATTGTCAAAGATGAACTCAAAAGGGAAATCAAAAAATATCTTGAAACAAAAATGCAAACACAAAATATCGAAGCTTATGGGAAACAGCAAAAGCAGTGGTAAGAGGGAAGCTGACAGTGATAAATGAGCACATTAAAAAAATCTCAAATAAACAACCTAACATTATGCCTTATGGAACTAAAAAGAAGAAAAAACTAAGTCCAAAGTTAGAAGAAAGGAGATAACATAGATCAGAGAAGAAATAAGTAAACTAGAGAATAGAAAAAATATTAAAAACTCAATAAAATTAAAAGTTGGTTTTTGAAAAGAGAAACAAAATTGACAAACCTTTAGCTATACTTTTCAAAAAAGACAGTGAGGACCCAAAATTAGGAATGAAAGGGGAGACATTACAACTGATATTACAAAAATGCAAAAGGTCATAAGAAATTACTATGAACAATTATAGGCCAACAAACTGGATAACCTAGAAGAAATGGATAAATTCCTAGAAAACATATAACTTATCCATATGAAATAATAAAGAAATAAAATATCTAAACAGATCAGTAATTGGTAAAGATATTGAATCAGTAATCAAAAACTTCCCAGCAAATAAAAGCCCAGGACTAGATAGTGAATTCTACCAAACATTTAAAAAAAGAATTAATGCCAATCTTACTCAAACTCATCCAAAATATTGAAGAGGAGAGAGTACTTCCAAACTTATTTTATGAGGCCAACATTACCCTGATATCAATGCTAGATAGTGATATTGAAAGAAAAGAAAACTATAGGCCCGTATTCTTGATGAATATAGATATAATAATTCTCAATAAAATACTGCCAAACTATATTAAACATAGTACTGTAAATCCTAGCCAGAGTAATTAGGCAAGAAAAAAGACATCCAAATTGCAAAGAAAGAGGTAAAATAGTCTGCTGGTGACATGATCTTGTACATAGAAAAAGCCTAAACTCCACCAAAAAATTGTTAGAACTAATCAATGAATTCAGTGAAGTTGTAGGATACCAGATCAATATACAAAAATCAGCTGCATTTCTATAAACTAATGATGAACCATTTGAAAAAGAAATTTTAAAATCTCATTTACAATGACATCAAAAATAATAAACTATTTAGGAATAAATGTAATCAAGGAAGTGAAAGATTTATACACTGAAAATTATAAGATATTGATGAAAGAAACTGAAGACACAAATAAACAGAAAGATAGCCCATGTTCATGGATCAGAAGAGTTAATATTGTTATAATGTTCATACTACTCAAAGCCATACATATATTCAATGCAATCCCTATGAAAATTCCAATAACATTTTTACAGAAATAGAAAAAACAATCAAAAAATTCATGTGGAATCACCAAAGACCACAAATTGACAAAGCACTCTTGAGAAAGAACAAAGCTGGAGGCATCCTATTTCCTGATTTAAAAGTATATTACAAAGCTATAGTCATCAAAACAGTATGGTATTGACAAAAAACCAGATACATAGACCAATGTAACAGAACTTAGAGCCCCAAAATAGACCCTCACATATACACCCTACTAATATTTGCCAAGGGAACCAAGAATATACAATGGGGCAAGGATAGTCTCTTCAATAACTGGTTTGGCTAAAACTAGGTAATCACATGCAGAAGAATAAATTTGGATGACAATCTTACACCACTAACAAAAATTAAATTGAAATGGATTAAAGATTTAAATATAAGACCTGCACTGCAAAATTCCTAGAAGGAAACATAGGAGAAAATATCCTTCATATTGGTCTAGGCAAATTTTTTTTTTTGGGATTTAACCTCAAAAGAACAAGCAACAAAAACAAAAAGAAATAAGTTGGGCTACATCAAACTAAAAAAGCTTCTGCACAGCAAAAACAAACAAACAAACAAATAAAAAACCAAACAAAAACAAAAAATCAACCTACAGAATGGAAGAAAATATTTGCAAACTATCTATCTGATAGGGGTTACTAATATCCAAAATATGTAAGGAATTTATATAACTCAGTAGTTTAAAAAATATCTGATTTAAAAATGGACAGAAGGCATTTTCCCAAAGACAACATACTGGCCACACAAATGGTCAACAGGAACATAAAAAGATGTTCAACATTGCTAATCCTCAGGGAAATGCAAATCAAAACCACAGTGAGATATCACCTTATACCCGTTAGACTGACTATTATTAAAGAGACAAGAGATAACAAGTGTTGGTGAGGGTGTGGAGAAAAGGAATTCTCATGCAGTGTTGGTGGGAATGTAAACTGGTGAAGCCACTCTGGAAAACAGTAAGATGTTCCTCATAAATTACAAACAGAACTACAGTAGGATCCAGCAATCCCACTTTTGTGTATATATGCAAAGAAAATGCAATCAGGATTTCAAAGAGATATCTGCATTCTTATGTTCATTGAAGTGTTATTTGTAATAGCCAAGATATGGAAAAAACCTAAGTGTCTCCTATGGATTAATGGATAAAGAAGATATGGTATATATACACAATGGAATATTCAGCCATAAAAATAAATCCTGCCATTGTGCCTTATGCTAAGTGAAATGCCAGAGGAAGACAAATAATGTATGATCTCACTTATATGTAGAATCTAAAGACATCAAATTCATGAAAACAGAGAGTAGATTGATGGTTGCCAGGGTCTGGGTTGTGGGTAATGGGGAGACGTTGATCAAAGTGTATAGACTTTCAGCTACAAGAGAAATAAGATCCAGGGATCTAATGTACAGCATGGTGACTATAGTTAACAATACTATATTCTACACTTGAAAGTTGCTATACGTGTCGATCTTAAATGTTTCACCATTTAATAACAACCCAAAGACGTGAGGTCAAGGCTGTGTTGACTAATTTTTTACATTTACTAATTTTTAATGTTTACCTTATTGTGGTAAACATTTTGCAATATAGAGGTATCAAATCATTACATTGTACACCTCAAATTCATATGATGTTATTTGATGATTATATCTCAATAAAGCTGGGAAAAAAATCAGTCAATGTACTCTACATCTTATAGACTAAGGAAGGAAACACTCATGATCATATCAGATGCAGAGAAATACTTGAATCCCCATTTATGATAAAAACTCTCAATAAAACAAGAAGAGAGAGGAACTTCTTCAAACTGATAAAAAACATGAACAAAAATCCTACACCTGTCATCCTACTTAAAGGTGGAAGACTGAACGCTTTCCCCATAAGATCAGGAACAATGCAGAATGACTACTCTCACCATTTCTATTCAGCATGGTATCAGAGGTCCTAACCAGTGCAATAAGTCAAGTTATGGAAATAAAATGCATATATAGTATTAAAAAAGAAATAAACACTTTTCCAATTTGCACATGTTAAGAAATTTAAAATATCACAGTCTACAAATAATCTGGAATTTATAAAAGATTTAGCAAGGTCAAAGGATGCAAGGTCAATACACACAAAAAATCAATCATATTTCTATACATTAGTAATGAAAAATTGTTAACTAAAATTAAAAACACAATACCATTTGAAATAGTACCCTTAAGATATATAATACTTACATATAAATCTAACAAAACAAGTACAAGATCTATATGTTGAAAACTGAAAGTAGACTAAAATAAATGGTGACAAGTACTGAGTTCATAGGTTGGAATAATCAACAATGTAAATAAACAGTTCTCCCTAAATTAACTATAGACTTAATACAAGCTCAATCAAAGTCCCAGCAGAATTTGTGCTACCTATAAATAAGCTGATTCGAACATTTAAATGGAAGGGCAAAGATATTAGAATAGCTAAAACAATTTTGAAAGAGGACAGAGTTGGAGGAATCATACTGCTTAATTTTAAAAACTTACCATAAACCTACAATATCCCCCCATGGGTATATTGATGAAGGGAAAGATACTGAGATCATGGTCCAGAAATAGACCCTTACACATACGGATAATTGGGGGTGTTTTTTAAGTTACAAAGGAAATTAAATGTAGAAATGATGGTCTTTTCAACATATGGTGTTGGAATAATTGCTCATCCATATGCAAAACAGTGAATCTCAATCTAAATATCATGCCTTATACAAAAATTAACTAAAAATGGATCATAGATCAAATGTAGAATTACACATTTTTTAGAAGAAACCATAGGAGAATACCTTTGTGACCAAGGCTACATCAAAGAGTTTGTAGACATGATACTAAAGCACAATAAAAAATAATAAATTGGACTTTGCAAAATTTAAAACCTCTGATCACCAAAGTTCATCATTAAGAAAATATACAGACAAGTCACAGACTGAGAGAATATATTTGTGAAACATATATCCGAAAATATCCTGGTATTCAAGATAAAGAACTTCTACAATGCAATACTAAAAACATAAGAAAAAATTGGCAAAGGTTTTAACAAACTCTTCAAAAAAGTATGCATGTAAAAAAATGCTCAGTGTCATTAATTTACATCAGGAAAGTGAACACTAAAATCACAATGAAACATGACTACATATCAACTAGAATGGCTGAAAGAAAAAACCTGTCTAGAAATATTATTTGTATTTTATTGTATAGCCAAAAACTGAAAAGAGTACAGGTGTTCATCAATAGGATATGGATAAACAAACTGTAATATAGACATTCGGTTGGATAATACTTAACAGTAAAAGGAACAAACTATTGTCTTATGCCAAAATATCAGTGAATGTCAAAAACATTGAGTAAAGAGGCATTACACAAAAGAGTATAGATTGTACGATTTCATTTATATGAAATTCTAGAACAAGAAAAACTAATCACTGTTAAAATATATATATAAGAACAGAACTTGCCTCTAGGAAACGGGATGGACTGAGAAAGGGCAGGACGAAGCTTTCTAGGATATTCTATAATATATCTTTAAAGGGATAGCAGTTAGATAAACCCTGTTTACAAAACTTATAGAATAATACACTTAAAAGTATTCATTTCCTTGTATGTAAATTTTATCTCAAAAGAAAAAGAAATGTGAAAGAAGATGGACTTAGGTTAGTGTGAGCACGTTGAAGTACTATGGGATACCTGCACTGATGTGTCACTTACTTGGAAACATATCAAAAATTAGATGGACTTATGTGTGGGCAGACAGATAAGTAGGTGGATTGGTATGTAATAAATAAATTACAGTGTATAATGTCAAATATAGAATCTAAGGGTTATGTATATGGTTTTCATTGTAATATTCTTTAAACTAAGTTTTTACATTTGAACATTTAATATTAGTTATTGGAGGAAATACTATTCATCAAGCTTTATTATACAATGAAACTACATTACAAAAGAAGAGCTAAGTTCTGAGGGGATTGTTAGAACACCTGTCAGGGAAGACCTTTCTGTAACATGGGGAAATATTAAAGTGGGAGGCAATATTACTGCATTGTACACCTCAAGGGGAGACTTGTGCAACATGGCAGCCCATACAGAGGAGCTAGAGTAGGGAAGGTAGGAAGGTACCATAAACCATTCATACTCACTTCCATATTTTTGTACCACTAGGTAAGAATTTTTATTTCCATAAGCATAATGCCATGGGTTCAGAACAATACCTTTTTATAAATTTGACCAAAAAATCAATTTCTGTTTGCCCATTTTTAAAAATTCAGAGTTTCAGATGAGTTTTACTAGAAGGGCACAAATTCATATATGTAGCTAAAATAATTTATTTATGTATAGACATTTATAATTCTTTTAATTCAATGCATATATATAATACAATGAGAAATAACTGAATAAAATAACACTTTTATTTTTACATTATTTTGCAATCATCCTGAATACTTGAATTTAGGATTAAGTAAAAATGGTTTATAACCAATGCATTATTGGATCAGCAGTTTTAAAAAGATATATTTACAACCTTCCAGAAAAAGTGAATCTTCAAATTGATAATGACATATTTCCTTGTACTTGTTGACAGGATTTCTGTTCACTGCTTTCTTTCTTAGATGTAAGTACATGTACCTTCAGACTCAAAAGCATGCACCAACAACACTTTTTAGGATCCTTTCATGAATAATACATTAACAAGCTTTCAGATGTTTATAGTCATCTCTCCCACTTAAAAGTGAGAAGAGAAGGATCAACTAATTTTGTAGAAGGCAAAATTTCTGGGCTCTCCACTGACTCACTTAGTGAATTCATCCTTTCAAGCCTGTCTCTGGTTATACAATGTAATGACATATACTACCTACATTACTATTGAGTACAAAGCTTTAAAACAAAAAAAACTTGGCTTCAGGGATGCTTTGTCTTCAGAGAAACCTAAGTCTGTTGCACAAAGTGATAAAGTTTTTCAAAGATGTCTATCAATATTTATGTGTACTTGCTGTAAGGTAGGGTGTATGTTACAGAAACCTGCTATATTGTACAAATAAAGTGCATGAAACAGCAACATAGCACATTTACAGAGCAATACATGTATAGGGTTATACAAAAATACAAATCTGTACAGAAAAATATACTGACATTAATTTTTTAAATTTATATATTTCTTGTCTCCCCGCACCGCCCCCAGTTTCATGCTAAGTGGGCTACAGAGAAGCCCAATTGCAAGGAATAACTTAAAATGAAAGGCCTCACCAAGCCTGGCCTCCCTGGAATTAATTATACCAGAAGGCAACTGATTCACGGGACAGAGTGAAGCACAGTGGAAAGGACAGCATATGAGGCAAAGTGAACAAAGATTAGGAGTGTTCAAAATGGAGGGCTTCTCTTTAGTGAGGTACATAAACTCACGTTCCCCAAAACTCCTACAATCCAGGATGAGGTATCTGAATTCTGTGAAATAGGCTACCAAAGATCCAGTGAGGGAATTGCATGAGGAAGTGACTGTGCTGTAAGTTATCCCCCTGGAGGTCACAGATACTTAGGTTCCCTGCACAATGCAGAGGAGTCGGAGACCATTGATCTCAGCCCAAGCTCAGCGCAGAAAATTTTCACAAAGAAGTTATAAGTTCAGTATTACTTTAACTTCTCTAGTATCCTACCTATTTCCTTTTCCCTCATATCACCATGGATTTAACATTAACATGGGGACAAGAAGATAATGATGATCTTATTCAGAATTTTATTTATTTAAAAACTGTTAAATGCTTCTATTCACTGTGCACTTGATTCAGTGATGGAGACATGACTGTGAGCAAAAAAGAAGCTCGATCCATGCTTTCATGGAGCTTTCTGGGAAAGGGAGAGAGATTAATAATAAAATCTTGCTAATAAATAATTACAAATTTAGATTGTCCAAAGGAAAGGACATTATTCTATGGCAGTGAATTACATGGAACCTGATTGAGACCATGGTAGTATTAAGTGACCAGATAGGTGACTAAAGGTGAGATTTGAGGATGGATAAGGATTAATGAGGTGAGGGCTAGTGGGGAGAAGTATTGAACAAAATATATTAAAGTTCTAGAGCAGGAGAGAACATGGTTCATTGAGAAACTGAGAAAGACCGCAGTTGTTGGAGAAAAGATATAAAGAAAAACTGGCACAGGGTGGAGAGGTATTTAATATCTATACCATTAGATCATTTTGACCTTGCTGAAGATTGAAGTCTTTGTCCTGAGATCAATGGACAGCCCTTGAAATGTTTTAAAAGATAATGGATGCATCATGATTTTTCATTTCTGTTTTGAAAAGATCACACCTGCTGTAATTCAGAGAATGAATTGTGATGGGGAAGGCTGTCAGAATAAAAACTGAATTACTAGTTAGTAGGTTCTATAATAGTCCCAGCAAGAGAGGATGATGTCCGGGACTAGGGGACAGTGGATAGAGCCAAGTGGAATGGACTGAGAGTTAGTTGGGAGATTAAGCTGGACAAGTTTTAGAAATCAGTGGATGATAGCAAATGAGGGGGAGAGCAATATTACAAATGCCCTCCAGATTTCTGATTTTCACTTGGATGATTTGTGGAGACTTTCATTAGTACAAAGAATAGTAGAAAAGGTCTTATTAGATTTGGGGTGGAGGAGAATCAATTGACTTCCATCCTGAGTACTTTGAATTTGAAGTACCTATGCAACATCCGATAAGAGACATTAGTAGATGTTAGATATATATGGTCCAGAGCCAAAGATATACTTTGGGAGCCATTCATGTAAGGGGAGCATTTGGAATCATGGGTTGGGAGAAATTGCCTAAGGAGACTCCATAGAGTGAAATGAGAATGCAGCCAAGAACCCATGCTTGAGGAACTACAACATTTGATGCCTGAGTGAAGGAGGACAAGCCTGCAAAAGAAACTACAAAGGGAGCATGTGAAAGAAAGAAGGAAATCTAGGAGAATGTGGAATGATTAAAATCAAAAGAAGTTTCAAGAAGGAGAGAGCAATCAACTGTGTCAAATACTCCTACCAAATCAGATACAATAAGCAATTCATTAAACTGGCCTTTTGAGGAAGATAGAGGTCATCCGTGACGTTTGAAGGAACTGCTTTGGTGAATTGATAGGAGGATGGATTGGGGAATAAGTATAAAATAAGAAAGTGAGACAGAAAATATGTACATATTTTCTGTACATATTTTCTGATCTTCTCCCCTGTGAAGGGGAGAAGATCAGTGAGGCAATAGGAGGAGGATTTGTGATTGAAGGAAGGTTTAACTGTGAGACCTGAGCACGTTTTATGTAACCAGCAGAAGGATCACTACAAAAGAGACAAGGGATAGTGGAGTGAAGTTCCTGAGAAGGGCAGAGAGGGTCACATCTAAAGCACCAGTGGAAGAAGTGGATTTAGATAGGAAAAGGGACTCATCTGATGAAATAGGAAAAAATAAAAGTAAGAGATGATGAGGACAGATGTACATAGGTTTGTTGGTTTGGAGGCAGTGAGCTGGCGAAGTTTCCATCTGATAGCTTCAGTTTTCCAAGTGATGTATGAACTGAGGCTATCTGTCAAGAATGAGGAAAAAGCTGGAGAGATGGTATACAATTCTGAAAAGAATAGAGAATGGTGTTACTGTTGAGAGTGGAACAGTGAGTTGATCAGAACAACATAGTAGGACAGCATGGCATTACCAAGCATTTATTCGGGATGGTTATTGTGATTTTGAAAAGAAGCTAATAGCCCTGTTTTGAGACTTTCTTAGCAGAGGACTGGTCTTATTCTCTGAAAGACCACTGTATACCCTCCACACACTAAGCCAAAACCATTCTCCTTGGCTTTCTCTTCCTTATGTTACAAAAATCATCATCACCATCATCATCCTAATCGCATATATCCAGTGAATAGGAAAGGAACATGCCTCATTCTTCTCCTTTTATGACACGTATCTTATTCACTGGGATCATCCCTTCCCTAGCTCAGAAGCCTTCAGACATTAGCAAAGGCATTCTAAAGTGGTTATTGGCACAGACACTCCTACATTTTTTGGCTTTTCCCTTTTTATTCCCTCTCACACATCTTCTCTCCTTTTCCAGATAAATGCTTTTCATGGTCATTCTCTTATTTCTTCACTTCTAAAAGAAATGATAAGAAAGCCATTGTGTAAATTGTGATTTTTGGAAGGTTACTTTAATTTAAGGAGATAATGTCCTAGCAGGCATGGTTGGGGGTTGGGTGGCAGGGAGGAAGACCCAAATGTTTTCCCATCTGATTTCAGTCAAGTTCACTCTAAATGTTAAGTCTTCTTATGCTGCTTTATATCCAGTTTCTGCAGCACGACAGCTCTGCAACATTTTAAAAGTAAGCCTTAAAAATCCTACAACACAGGTAAAATGCAAAAAAAAAAAAAAAAAAAAGGGAGAGAGAGAAAACACAAAAAAATTAAATAAAATGCCCTTTTAAGTTCTAAGTTGTTAAAGGTAATTAACTGGCTACAACCCAGCTCTCCAGTCCATAATCCTTAGCCTTTGAAAGAGTTGATTTTTAGAAGACTTTAATTTTGCTTCTCTCCTCACAAGTGCCAAAATCAGAGAAAAGCACGGGGAATAGAGTAAAGGAAGAGTCTAATTTCTGAGAATATATCACTTTTAAAAAACATTTTGAAAACAGTATTTAAAAGGTTTGTAATGAACTATTTTATACATGTAAAGAATTATGCATAGCATACATTGTGCAAAGAATTTAAAACCTGAACATTCATGTACATACCACAGCTAAAAAAATAGAGCAGTCTGTCCTTTTTCACTGCCATCTCTGAAGACATCTTCAGAGAAAAGGAAAAAGAAAGATTAAAAAAAATGGAATTACCTCAAACCAACTCCTGCCCACATGAAGGTGACCTCAATTACCCAAGGAAGCTCTCAGCTTAACCTCCAAAATAATATGGCAGTCTTCTTAAATTACATGCCTGAGACAGAACCCTGGGGAAAGGACCAGCCTCAGAAGATAGGCCCCCTGAAGCTGAAGAAAGCACTGAGACACTCAGCCCCACCATTTTTCAGATCTTAAACAACTTGGTAAATAATAAATTTCAGGTGAGACTCAACAGAAACTGTCCCTTGATGCTGGTCCTGCCGAAAGAAGCCAGGATGAAGTCCTGCGTTAATGACTTTAACATACTCCCTGAAGAATGCTGTTTTTATTGCTGCTCAACCTATGGCATATCTTCTTTCCTATTAAATGAGAATGAAAACATGTCAGAATTTAATAAAAGTTTGTCTTTACCTATAAACAATTCTAAACCAAATAAAACAACAATCCTACTCTGGCAGATGTTACTTAAGCTCTTCAGAGATGTTAACCCCAAAGTCCTCACAAACCAACTTCCAAAAGAAAAGTTTGTATTTCAGTTGCTCATGTATGACTGAATCATTGAGCCTCAAATTAAAACATGCCTCAGGCAACAAGAAAATTTTGGGGTTGCTAGTCTCTCTAGTGCCTGACTGTAATGTGGTATATGTCAGAAGCTTCTTGAATATCCAGACTGCAAGTTTCAACTAAGTAATTAATGCTATCAAAGTATGGTTTCTTTTCTCTCCAGTAATTCTTCTAAAGTCTGATTTTTTTGCCAGACTGAAGCACTTTTCACAGGGTCTAGCATTGAGGAAACTGGAAGGTGAAATTGATAATGCTCATACTCATGCAATAAAAGACTGTCTTGGAATTCGAAGGAACATGTAATAGACATTGAGATTTTATTAAAACTCCTTCTAAACAATAAATTATGTATAAATATTAGACATTAAACAACTGTTTATAAAAACTTGAGCATTGAAAAGATTCTACTCTTCCATATTTTTACTCCTTTGAAAAATAAAACCTAAAATCTTTATATGAACAGAAAGACAACATGATGTGAGAACTGCAACAGAAATTGCTCTGTATCAGGATTTAGAAGATGAGGATCTGTGTGGTCAAAACCGGTTTCTTCACTGAAAGAATAGGGAAAATAATTCCTGCCTGAGTGATTCCAGAGCTATACTGTATGGCTCAAAGAAGATCACATAATATGTAAAAGTGCTTTGACCACTGCAAAAATACTACATACATGTGACCTATTAGACTTCTCTTTTCCATTTTATGCCTTAACTTTTGTCCTCATCAGTTAAATTAATTCTTATTGTAATAACTTGATTTAAGTGACTTGAAGATATTTCTTCAAATGTAATCTCATTTCTGAATAAATAAGCAGGAAAAGAAATTGATATTAAATATTTATAGGAAGGAAAATTGATCTATGTGTATATGTATGTATATATGTGTATACACATGCAAACATACTATAGGTATACTGGTAGAGATGGTGTATTAGGGTTCTCCAGAGAAAGAGAACAATGGGGAATAGATGAAAAGATAGAAAGATGGATGAACGGATGGATAGATGAGTCTGAGAAATCTCTTGATCTTCTGTCTGCAAGCTGGAGACCCAGGAGACCTGGCAGTGTAATTCCAGTCTGAGTCCAAAGGCCTGAGAACCAGAGCAGAGAGTGGTGTAAATCCTGGTCCAAACGTAGCTGAAGACTGATACCCCAGATCAAATGGACAGGCAGGAAGGGAACAAATCCTCCCTTGCTCTGCTTTTTGTTCTATTCAGGCCTTTAACAGATTGGATGATACCCACCCACATTGGGGAGGGCAAGTACCCTCACAGACACACCCAGAAATAATGTTTAATCTGGGCACCCCATGGCTCAGTCAAGCTGATACATAAAATTAACCATCACAGATAGAAACACCTATTAGTTATCAGGTTTTTCTCTTCCCCTAATCTACTTCTACCTTCATCCTGTTGACTTAACCAGATGTCCTTACATAAATTTCATTCAGCCTCATTTCTAATCCTTTATTCCTTATTCCAACTAGATTAGGCTTGTGCTTGGCCATCCCTTCAAACTGCTGTACTTCTTACTCACTGGATTTGTAGGCTTACTTCTCACCCACCTCAATCAATATCTTCTGCATTTTTAAACATTCTATCTTGCCATGGCAAACCATATAGTCAGTCCTCTTATGTGCTCCCCTTACTCTTCTTAGGTCCTTTCCCTCACTACTTTATTCTTCAGGTTTCCTTCTCCAGGTCTCCAGGACACACATTCTCTTGTGTCCTCACTCCTAAAAACATCACTTTTGCCTCTGCTTCCCATTCAGCATACTCTCCCATGCTAAACTCCTAATGTCACAAAAAGTCATGTCTGTTCACTACCTCTCCATTCTTTTTTCTTTACTCCCCAACCTTAGGAAGTTTTAATTTGGCCATTACATTGTCTCTGAATCTGCTCTGCCAATGGTCACCAATGCCTACAAATCATCAGGACCAACTCCTGCTTTTTGTACTCCATCCAACTTGGCTTCCCTAAAGCCTGGACCACTCCTGCCTCTTCTTGCCTTTTTGACTCACTCTGCATCCTCCTTTTGATGCTTCCACTTCTTAAGCTATTAAACACTGATATTTCACATGGTCCCCTCCTTAGTAATTGCTATATTTTCCTTTTCTGGACACCTTCATCCACTGCTATAAACCCAAAATTTAAATTTGATGCAGAGGACTCCCAGATCTACCTTACTAACCTTGGCTTCTCTTGACCTGAGTTCAGTTTCCAACAGTTATCAGGACATCTTCACATCTAACCAAAAACTCAATCTACTAACAACGAATACTAATTCTATTTCTTCAGTGTTGCTGACTTCTCTTTCCTCCCTCACCCCTATTGCCATTGTACTCATTTGAGGACCCATTACTTTTGGTTTGGAATTTTGTGACAGCCTTTAAACCAATCCTATCTCTCTGTCCCCAATATAGCCACAGGCTTTATCTTCCTAGAGCACTATTGTGATCATGACCCACTCCTGCTCAAGCACTGCTGTTTCCTGATTTGCTACAAAAATAAAGCCCGCATTCTTTAGCATGATATTTGTGGTCACTCACTTCATTTTTATCTCCCATTAAAATCTTCCCTTCCCCCACCCCCACTTCTACCCTCAAACGAGAATACTAGTTGTCATTCCCCAAATTTTGCAGTCTCTGGGCCTTCATTGCTTCTATTGGTCCTTCTGCCAGAATATTCTACCCTAATTTATTGTTTATGTCCAGATACAGGTTCAACTACGATGCTGTTAAATCATTCCCTAATTGCCCGAGTTGGGTTTTATTTTCCTCTGTTCTGTACTTATAGGACACTTTTACCATGAAAGCATAATTGTGACTTTAATTTCACTGTCTATGTGTCTACTTTCTTCAGCAGATTCTCATCATTAAATTCCTCCACAGCACACATACTTTGTGCAAAGTAGGAATTTGATAACTGTATTTGAGTTTGAAATGTTTCTCATGGAAAGATTTTTATATCCCTGAGCAGTACCACCAAATGACCTTAATCAACAGTAACAGCAGTCTGTTAGTATGCATGTAGAAATGCTAAATGCTGAATTAAAACTTTTTTTGGTTATGGCACATCAAAATTTCCTTAACTTACAAAGTTCTTTACTTTTCTCAGGAACATATTAGCATTGCTGTTAATATTAGTAATTGCTCAACAAATACTTGTGGGATGAATATCAAATGAATATATTGGTATAGATGTTCATTTTTTTTAGTTTTTAGAAAGTGAAAAATTATATTGCCTAAGAGAGGCTTAAAAGGAAACTTTCAGCTCAAGTTCTAGAAGAGGCAGCTCCTTTTACACCTGACTAATAAAGTGCTGCAGGGCTGGCTTCCAAGAACTGTTTTCCTTATCCCACAGGGCAGCTACTCTCCAGAGAATGGCTTCATTTTCTCACAGCTGTCATCTTTTAACCATATTTTTGAAATCAGATCTATGGAAAAAAAAACACCTGCTTTTCGAGCAGGTGCATGGGGACATGCTTTAGTGGGAACCAGCAGGAGTGGCTTTCCAATGCCATCATTTCACGTAGATTAGCCGCCAAGACTACAGAGTGGTGCCCTCACCTTTCAGGTACCATTTAATCCAGAATGTGCATTTCAGAGCCAGTCCATTGTAGCAGTCACGGTGACATCTCATATCTGCTTAATTACCAGGTTGAAAATGCACCGTATTTTGAGTTTCTGGTTAAGTCCAAGTCGTTTTTCTTTAAGCCACACACTGCTTGACAGCAAGGAAACGTTTCATTAGCAATAAGAATGACTTTCAATTTTTTCTTTCATTTTCAGCTTTTTGAAGAATTCTTTAAATGAAAATGCTAACAAAACTTGATTTTCATTTCAACTCATTGTCACTTTGATTTATTCTCTAAGCAACCAATGAACGGGAACATAGAGCAAGCAATAAAAATGGCATTTTTCTTCTTCTTCTTTTTTAAAGAATACTCTCATTTTGGCTCAAGGAAGCTTCTTCTCCAATAAGCCAAAGTATTGATCTGTTGAATAGATCTGAAATAAAAGTTACCATGACAAGAGGATTTTACCTGTCTTACTACTAAGAGATTTTTTTTTCTATTGAGAGTCGATATATGTGTGTGTCTGTGTGTGTTTCATATGTGGGTATAAATGTGTGTATATATGTATATATTTACACACTAAAACATAGTCACACTATTTCATACTAAGACAGATTTCAAATAAACTAAGTTAAAATAAGACAAAAATATTTATCTGATCCACCCTATTTTTAATTCTTCTCACAGCCCTTATTTATTATTCACTGAAGATCTTTACAAATCAGAGATGAAGAAGTACAAAATAGGAGTTAAGAACAACCTTGGAAGTTAGACAGATCTAGGTTAAAATTCTGATTGCGTTATTTCCTAGCTCTAAGGTCTTGGACATTTTACTGCTATCTCAGAATCAGTTGCTTGATCTATAAGAGAGGAATAATTTTACTTATTGCATGGCATTTTTATGAGAATTATGTGGTAACATATTTAAAGCATTAACATCAAGCCTAGAACAAAGGGGTAGCCAAAGTGATAATGATTATATTTAATCAAAGCACTGTCATGTGAAATTGGAAAAACTAATGAATAACATGCATCCAGTATAGATGGAGTCACCATCCTCATCCCAACTACCCTCTTACTGAGTGGGCTCCTCAATTCCTGAGACTGACTGACCAGTAGCAGAGTAGCTGCTCTACTCTGAGCATTAGGGTCATAGACAGTCAAGTTGTCCAAGAGCTTAAAGATCATTTAGCTCAAACACCTGTCTACTCTCTTCTATTTAAACATAAAATAAACTTTTCTCAATTGAAGATTTGTCATTCAGTCAATAGAGTTAGGTTTTAAAAATAAAAGTAAGAGATCATGAAGAAACCTAAGAATTTGTCCTGATTTCTTCTTTTCCAGCACCTCTATCTTCCATCCAACAGCTAGTACTATTAGCTATCCCTCCAAAATACCGTGATAACCTTTCTCATCAATTCTACTGCTACCACTCTAGACAAGGCTACAATTGTCTCTCATCTGGGCTTCTGCAACAGGCCCCTCACTAATATTTCTGTTTCCAGTTTTGTCTCCCTATAGTCCATGTAACTACACAGCAGTAGAGTGATATTTTTAGAAAATAATTCAGAACATGGCAACCTTTTTTTTTTTGATTGAAGGTTAGGTGATGTATAATATAATATAAATTACAGGTGTACAATATAATGATTCACAATTTTAAAGGTTATGCTCCATTTAGAGTTATTATAAAATATTTGCTATATTCCCCCTGCTGTATAATATATCTGTGTAGCTTATTTTATACATAACAGTTTGTACCTCTAAATCTCCTACCCCTATGTTGCCCTGCCTCACTGCCCCTCCCCACTGGTAACCACTAGCTTGTTCTCTATATCTGTGAGTCTGCTTCTTTTTTGTTATATGCACTAGTTTGTTGTATTTTTTAGATTTCACACATTTGTCTCTCTCTATTCGACTTATTACACTTAGCATAATACCCTCCAAGTCCAACCATGTTGCTGCAAATGGCAAAATTTCATTCTTTTTTATGGCTGAGTAGTATTCCATTGTATATACATATATACCACATCTTCTTTATCCATTCATCTGTTGATAGACATTTAGGTTGCTTTCATATACTGTCAATTGTAAATAATGCTGCTATGAACATCAGGGTCCATGTATCTTTTTGAATTAGTGGAGGTTTTTTCCAGATATATACCCAGGAGTAGAATTGCTGGGTCATGTGGCAGTTCTATTTTTAGTTTTTTGAGAAGCCTCCATTTTGTTTTCCACGGTGGCTGCACCAATTTACATTCCCGCCAACAGTGTACAAGGGTTCCCTTTTCTCCACATCCTCGTGCACATTTATTATTTGTGTTCTTGCTGATGATAGCCATTCTGACAGGTGTGAGTTGATGTCTCAGTGTGGTTTTGACTTGCATTTCCCTGATGATTAGCAATTTTGAGCATCTTTTCATGTGCCTATTGGCCATCTGCATTTCTTCTTTGGAAAAATGTCTACTCAGGTCTTCTGCCCATTGCTTAATCTGTTTTTTTTTTTTTTGATGTTGAGTTGTATGAACTTCTTATGTGTGTTGGATGTTAGCCCCTTATTGGTCATATCATTTGCAAATATTTCTCCCATGCAGTACATTGTCTTTTTGTTTGTTGATGGTTTCCTTTGATGTGCAAAATCTTTTAAGTTTAATTACATGGCATTTGCTTATTTTTGTTTTTATTTCTTTGCTTTAGGAGATGGTTCCAAAAAATATTGCTACAATTTATGTCAAAGAGTGTTCTGCCTATGTTTTCCTCTAGGAGTTTTGTGATAACCAATCTTACATTTAGGTCTTTAATTCATTTTGAGGTTATTTCTGTGTATGGTGTTAGAGAATGTTCTAATGTCATTCTTTTATACGTAGCTGTCCAGTTTTCCCAGCACCACTCATTAAAGAGACTGTCTTTTCTCCATTGTATATTCTTGCCTCCTTTGTTGTAGATTAGTTGGCCTTAAGTGCATGGGTTTATTTATGGGCTCTCTATTATGTTCCCTTCATCTATTTTTCTGTTTTTGTGCCAGTACCATACTGTTTTGATGACCATAGCTTTGTAGTATAGTCTGAAGTCAGGGAGACTGATTCCTCCAGCTCTGTTCCTCTCCTCAAGATATTTTAGTTATTTGGGGTTCTTTGTGTTTCCATACAAATTTTAAAATTATTTGTTCTAATTCTATGAAAAATGCCTTTGGTATATTCATAGGGATTGCATTGAATCTGTAGATTGCCTTTGGTAGTGTAAACATTTTAACAAAATTGATTCTTCCATTCCAAGAATACAGTATATCTTTCCATCTGTTTGTGTCATCTTCAATTTCTTTCATCATTGTCTTATAGTTTTTCAGGTATAGGTCTTTTACCTCCTTAGGTAGGTTTATTCCTAGGTATTTTATTCTTTTTGATGTAACGGCACATGGGATTTTTTCCTTAATTTCTTTTTCTGATAGTTTGTTGCTAGTATATAGAAACACAATAGATTTCTGTATATTAATTTTGTATCCTGCAATTTTAACAAATTCATTGATGAACTCTAGTAGTTTTCTGGTGGTGTCTTTAGCATTTTCTATGCAGTGTCAAGACTATGGCAAACTTAATTGCAAGCTTCTAATAACTTTCTGTGGTACTTAGAGTAAAATCCATACTCTGACCATAGCTTATCAGGTCCTATGAGATTAAACACCTGCCCCCCTCATTCTTATTTGTCCCATCGTATGCTTCATTCATCTAATCTAAACATTCACATTTTGGGGACTTCCCTGGTGGTCCAGTAATTAAGACTCCACCTTCCAGTGCAGGGGATGAAGATTCGATCCCTGGTCAGGGAACTAAGATCCCACATGCTGCAGGGCAACTAAGCCTGGGCACAGTAACTACTGAGCCCATGCACTCTGGAACCCACGCACCACAACTACAGAGTCCATGCATTCTGGAGCCTGTGTGCCACAACTAGAGAGCCCACGTGCTGCAACTACTGAGCCCACATGCTCTGGAGCCTGTGCACCACAACTGGATGAGAAGCCTGTGCACCACAACTAGAGAGAAGCCCATGTGCTGCAGTGAAATATCCCGCATGCCACAACTAAGACCCTACACAGCCAAAAATAAATAAATATTAAAAAAAGAAAAACAGCTCACCTTTTTAACTTCTCAACTCTGCTCCTTACATAGACCTAGCTTATTTCTGACTGATCTTTCTTGACTATCAATTTAAAGTTCTCTTACAATTTCAGTCTCTATCATATTACTCTATTTTATATTCTTTATCTTATTTATATCTTTTTATTTATCTTTCTTTCTTGCAGAATGTAAGCTCTTGTTCCCCAACTGTGACCTCAGCACTTGCAGCAGTACCTGGAACAGACAGTGCTTAAATATTTGTTCAATTAATGAATATGTAAATGCTTTACATTTTAATTAATAATACTTTCCTAAATCCCTCAAAGATAAACATTATATTTCATCCATCTATGGATATCTAGCTGCTGTGGTCCCTGCTCTCATGAAACATATTCTGTGGAGGAGATAGAATGTAAATGAGTAAACAAATGAGGTAGCTTTCAGATGGTGAGAAGTACTAGGGAGAACATAGTTTCCTAGGGCTGCTTTTACAAAGTACCAAAAAGTGGGTGGCTAAGAACAGCCTCACAGTCCTGGTAGCCAGAAGTCCATACTGAAGGTGGTTTGTGGCAGCATAATTCCAATCTTAACCTGGTATTTTCCCTGGTACTTCCCTGGTATTTTAACATAGGGAAACATAGCTAACTTTCCTTATATATTTGTACTCTCTTCTCAATTAATTTGTAAACATTTCAAGGTGAAAGTCCAGGTTGATGGTCTCACATTCCATGTATGTGATGTTTAGACTTAATATATAGCTCGAAGTAAATGGGCCCATTTTATTAGAGAGCAGTCAGCAATAGTAGGAATGAACTTGTTATTCTTATTAGAGTGAATAGATCTTTTAAAATCCCATGCATTCCTACTGTTAATTGACCCCGGAGGAAGCTGGAAATAAATTGTTTATTAGGGAAAATAACATTTTATGGCCCAGAACTTTGCTTTAAACATATCTTAGCATATAAATTTAGATATTAGGAATAGTCACAGTGGTATACACAGGAAAGACTTGTCAAATGGAGCTATAATACCAATATCAAAAAATAAAAAACTTCTCAAAAGTACATTCTGTACCTTTAACCTTTCTTTCGCCTCTCAGTTAACTAACCTGATAATGGGGTTCTGCTATGTCAGTAATTAGAGCTATATTGGAGTAATAAGCCTGCCGTATGTTTCCCTACCATTTCACTGCATTTAGTATGCTATTGCTGATGTTTGGCTTTATAACTCTTTGAAATGACCTTTACCAAAGATGGGGGACTGAGAAGATGGCACAATGAGGACTTTTAAGTTTAGAAGCTCACCCAAAGTGTCTGAGAATAGAATTCCAGTTTTACTTTAGGCTCTCCTGTGACGGTCTTCAGAAGACAGCACATTAGCTGCAGAGTTATGCTGTGCTATGGAGTGATTTCCTGCACATCCTAATCAAGGTGCTTAAACTCTGAACTCAAACAGCATTGTCAGTTGATAGCTCTACCAGTTGTACATAAGTCTGGAAACTTAGATAATTTTTTTTATGTATGCATGCATTTACAAATAGAAATTGTCTTTCATGACATTCTATATATTTGATTATGTTTTCCAGACTTTATGAACCCTCTGTTTTCTCTTGGGATTTTTCTGAACTTTCCAGAAAGTTGTAGAGATATAGGATCTTCTTAAGGAAAATTGACATTTTGGGTACAATTTTACTTCTAAAAGAGTTTCTATAGTGTTTGTTGAATCCTCAGTATCTACTGTCTTTCTCGAGGAATGTTGGCAATATACATCAAAAGCTTTAGTGTTTTGCATCCTATGAATTAATAATTCTATCTTTAGAAATTTATCATAAAGACATAATCATGAATGTGAATAAAGACTTAACTATGTAAATGTTCATCAAAGCTCTGCTTGTAAGAGGGGAAGCATAAGTTGTATTTTGCTGCAAGGCACAGAAATTCATATTAATAGTGTGGAAATATTCTACTCCTAGTTTGTTTCTGCAATCCGATTGAGAAACTAGGCTCTTTCTAACCTTCTTCTCTGCCATCCTCATTGGGCAGCATTTTTTTAGTCCTCTTTCTGTTGACCATAAAATTATGGCCACAGATCTAAGCAGCAACCTGGAGAAAATGAAGTAAGTGATAAGTAAAGCTTTCCATTCAGCATGGGGAGGGGTGATATTTCCCAGAAGTCTCCCTATCTCAGTAGACTTGCCCCTACCTCTCATTGGCCAGAAGTGGGTTATATGGCAAATTCTAGATGCAAGGAGGCTGGGAAAGTAAGTACCTGGAAAAAGAGATAGAATTTCCATGATTTATATGGAACACTCTTCAATCATTTTCTAGGGGATAAATACACTGCAACCCCAAGCAAAACTGGGGTTAAATTGACAGGAAAAGGAGAAAATATGGCCATTGGGTAGGTACTAACATTCTTGCCAGTCATGTGTGAAATAATTAGGTATAGATGCAATGAAACTTTCAAAGTTATGTTATAAATTTACTTCATACCATGGAAAGTAATTGTTAAATTATAAATATTATAGTTCTCTGTACTTTGGAAGATTAAAAAAAATTCCTGGACTCAAAATATGGAAGGAAGACAGTAAGGCTTTGCATTAAAGTATTCCAAAATTCATCTCTGGGTATAAGGAATTGTTAGGAATCAGAGTGAGATTAGAGTTTTGGTAGGTAATATTTGACCAGGTAATCAAGTAATACTGGACTTCCATCCCATATTTCAGCCATTCTTCTACGCAAATCCTCCAAGGAACAAATTTGTTATCTGGCAGTATATCTGACATCCCAACAAGCTGGTGCCCCAGGATAGAGATCTAAATAATCTCTTCTAAATCTAATGCTCACTCAACCCCCATTTCCCTCTACTCCCAAGTCCAGCCTTCATCTTGGGACCTTCTAGATTCTGGTGGCAGAGAAAAGAGAGGGGAACAGACAGGGTCTCATGAAAGACCTGGATTCAATTGCAACTACTGCCTCCTATTTGGAGGTGTGAAGAGGGGAAAAAATTTCATCCAGTGTTTAACTTTTTAAAATATAATGACTCTGACCACTGGAAAATATACCCTAGCAGCATTCCAATCTATAGCCTATAATGTTAAATCTCTCTTTCAGAAAGTGAAAGAGGAGGAAGAGAGGAGAGGAAAAATGTTTCCCTCTCTTGGTCCACAGGATAATTTACATTTCATATGAATCTTCTAAATTTTCTATAATGAACATATTTTAATTCTATAATAATAAAATATTATAATAACATGACATTTTTGACATAAGTTGCATATTTTATGAGGTGTTATTTCCTGAAAGACTGTTTTCCACTCTTTTAGTTTCATAGGTCATAACTTTTGCTGCAGTAAATAACATGCAGTAGTCAATACTGGGGAAGTGATAGATTTTGCAATTAATATTTACAGCAAAGGTAAATAAATGAAAATTTTATAATTAAAAGGAATAGGATCAGGAAAAGGAATATAAACAAAAAATTAAATGTAATAGAAAAATAATATCTTAGATTTGAAATGAAGCTTAGAAGTCATCTACTTATTCTAATTTTTCACTCTCAAAAAGCAATCACCTCTTGACATATAGTCACTTAAGTTCTGCTTGAATGCTTTCAGTAACACAGCATTCACTATTATTTATATTAGTATAAGTTATATTACCACTGTTTAGTTATTACCAGCCATTTCTTGTGTTGTACCAAAAACTTTTGCTTTAAGATCCCACCTCCTCTTCATCTCATGGTCTAAACTTGCAAACTTCCCAATATGTGTCTGGTGAGATGGATGCAGATGGATCATGTTCTTTCTAAAAGTTTTACATTATTTATTTTTACTCAAAAGATCATAATTTCTATCTATGATCCTAATAGTATTTAAACTCCCATATTTTCAATGTTAGGTGTAATTCTAATATTCCCTACTCATTCATTAATTGATAATTCTCTTGATTTTCTTCTTATCTGAAGAACTTTTTATGTGTCTTGCAAGTTCTGTCTCCCTTTTTATGATACCTTTCCTAATTCTCTGACTCTGTGCCACTTTTTTATTCTCTTTCTTTATGACTTTATTTTATTGGTTGTTATATTACTGTGTGGCTATATCACAAAACAAGACAAAAGTATTTAAGTTTCTCTTTCTATAGAATTCTGAATTATTCAGATAGGCCATATGTTACAGAGGTAGTTCTACTATGTTTCATCTGCTCTTAAATCACAGGTGGAAGTCTCCATGTCTTATACAAATTTGTGTCACCCAGTGTTTAACAGAGAATCTAATTGTAAGGTCTCTACATAGGGTATGCAAGGAAGCATACTATATCCTTCATCTATACTATAAATATTAGCTATATGTGTATATACAATATTGATATAATCAGATATATATATATATGATAATGAAAAATTTATAGTGATCTAGTACACTGGAACTGTTTATCTTTTGAACCTTTAAGAAGCCTGACTGTAAGCAATACTAAGACCATTGGCTATCTCATCAGCTGACTCTTGAACTAGTTAATAGTTCTTCCAGAAGCAAGCTTCTTGCTTCTGCTGATAATTTCTTGGGAGTACTGAAAAAAACA
Source organism: Mesoplodon densirostris (assembly GCF_025265405.1). Taxonomy (NCBI): domain Eukaryota; kingdom Metazoa; phylum Chordata; class Mammalia; order Artiodactyla; family Ziphiidae; genus Mesoplodon; species Mesoplodon densirostris. The sequence goes on from NC_082664.1 coordinate 40,532,535, forward strand.
TTTTTAAAAAGCTAGTATTACAGAAAAGACTGTTAAGTGAAAGAGTGATTACAAAACTATGGAAACAATAAGAAATTTTGAGTTACAGCCATTCACCAGAGTGCAGGATTGATCTTCTTGCCACACTTATGCTCTGTCCATCTTGTGCAATTACTGTTTTTTCATATAAATAGGATCATTTTTGGAGTATGCCAAGAAGGATGCTAACCTATGCTTTTACCTATAATGGTGTATTTGCTCTTAAAAGACAAATACAAAATTACTTATATTCATTTTTTATGCATCATCACACAAATATAAACAGTCTGTCTGGTTTTAATTAGTGATTCAGATAAGAAACACATCGAACTTAAAGAATCTTTTAGATTTTCTGCTACTGAATTTCCATTTATGATGCAGACTCCAGAAGTCACCCATGACTTCTCTTGATGGATTTTATCACAGTTTTAGAAGAATGTAGAATTTATCTCCTGTAATTAAAGATTTTACACTCAGTCTTTTTCCTCTGAGCAAATATTTAAAATTCCAAAGATCCACAAAATGTAAATTTTTGTTAGGTCTCCTTCCTTTGAAAGAAATCAGTGAGGAAAAAGGATACCTAAAGGAACATTACCTAGCAAATGAGAAATACATAATTTAGAAAGTGCACTAATGGTATTGCTTTTGTAATTGACATAAAGGCAATGTGTATAGGAAAGTTTATTGTTTTTGAGGTCACTCACACCTGATTCAAACTCCAGGTCAGTCCATCACTTTCTAGGTATGTAATCTCATGATATTTAGCATCTGCTTCATTCTCTTATCTCTAAAATGGTGATGATAATATCTATCTTTTAGCATTGTAATGAAAATTAAATGGAAACATATATATGAAACTTAGCTTAATGTATGACATATATACTTTTATTATTATTATTAATGTCAAATATAGTTTCTCTTCAATTCAACATTCTATTGGAAGTTCTAGCCAGAGCAATTGGAGAAGTAAAAAATAAATAAATAAAAGACATCCAATTTAGAAAAGAAGATGTAAAATGATTTCTGTTCACAGATGACATAATCTTATATGTAGAAACCCTAAATATTCCACAAAAAGTTAGAGATATTAAACAAATTCAGAAAGTTGTAGGATATAAAATCAGCCTGCAAAAATCAGTTGTATTTCTGTACATTAACAATGAGCAATCCAAAAAGGATATTAAGAAACAGTTTCATTAAAATAGCATCAAAAAGAATAAAGTACTTAAGAATAAATTTAACCAGGGTGGAAAAGACTTGTACACTGCAAACTACAAACCATTCCTGCAATATATTAAAGAAGACATAAAAATAAACTTAAAAAGTCCCACATTCATGGATTGGAAGACTTAATATTTTTAAGATGGCAATACTATCCAAAGCCAGCTGAAGATTCAAAGCAATTCCTAACAAAATGTCAACAATGTTTTTTGCATAAATAGAAAAATCTATCCTTAAGTTCATTTGTAATTTCAAGGGACCCCACATAGCCAAAACAATCTTGAAAAAGATAAAGTTGGAGAACTCATACTTCTTGAATTCAGAACTTGCTACAAAGCTACCATAACAAACAGCATGATTCTAGCATGGGAAACAGATACATAGATAAATGAAATCAAATAGAGAGTCAAGAAATAAACTATTGCATATCTGGTCAATTGATTTTTGACAAGGGTGTCAAGACCATTAACAGAGAAAGTATAGTCTTTTCAACAAAGGGTGCTGGGAAAACTAGATATCCATATGTAAAAAACTGAAATTTTACCCTTACCTTACACCATATACAAACATTAACTCAAAATGGACTAAAATCTCAATGTAAGAACTAAAACTGTGACAACTTTATTAAAAAAAAAGAGGAAAATATTCATGACATTTGATTTGCCAATGATTTGAATATTGTCATAAAGTACAAGCAACAAAAGAAAAGTAGATAAACTGGACTTCATTAAAATTTATCACTTTTGTCCATTCAATGACATTATCTAGAGAGTGAAAAAACCACCCTCAGAATGAGAGGAAATATCTGCAAAGCATTTATTTGATAAGGGATTGATGTCCAGAATAGATAAAGAACTCCTATAAGTCAGCAACTACTAAAAAATAAACAATTTAATTTAAAAAAATACATAAGGACTTGAAAAGACATTTCTCCAAGGAGCATATGCAAATGACCAGTGAGCACATGGAAATATCTCAACATTATTAGCCATTGGGTAAATTAAAATTAAAATCACAACGGGATACTACTTCACACTCATTAGCATGGCTATTATAAAAAACAGGAAAATAAATATCATTGAAGATGCTGGAGAAATTGGAAATCTTGTGCATTCTTTTTTTTTCTGTGGTACACGGGCCTCTCACTGCTATGGCCTCTCCCGTTGCGGAGCACAGGCTCCGGACGCACAGGCTCAGTGGCCACGGCTCACGGGCCCAGCCGCTCCGCGGCATGTGGGATCTTCCCAGACCGGGGCACGAACCCGTGTCCCCTGCATCGGCAGGCGGACTCTCAACCACTGCGCCACCAGGGAAGCCCTCTTGTGCATTCTTGAAGGGATATAAAATGGTTCATCCACTGTGCAAAGCAGTTTGGTGGGTCCTCATAAAGCTAAAATAGAAGAATTACTATATGATACAGCAATTCCACTTCTCATTATATACTTAAAGCTTTATTCAAACAGATACTTGAATGCCTATGTTCATAGCAGCATTATTCACAATAGCCAAAACATTGAAAACAACCCAAATATCCACAACAGGTAAATGGATAAAGAAAATGTGGCATATACATATAATGGAATGAAATGGTTAAAAGGGATAAAATTCTGATACATGCTACAACTTGGATGAGCCTTGAGAACATTTTGCTAAGTGAAAGAAAGCCAGACACAAGAAAACAATCATACAATTCTACATATATAGGGTACCTAGAATAGGCAAATTCTTAGAGACAGAAAGTAAAACAGATGTTATTAGGGGATGTGGGGTGGGGAGAATGGAGAGTTATTGTTTAATGGGTACAGAGATCCTGTTTCGGATTATGAAAAAGTTATAGAGTTAGATGGTGGTGATAGTTGCACAACATTGTGAATGTACTTAATGCCACTGAACTGTACACTTTAAATTGGTTAAGATGGTAAATTTTATTTTATGTATATTTTAGCACAATAAAATATTTTCAAGGAACAGGATACAAAAAGATATCCCATATATACACTAATCAATAGAAAGCTGGAGTAGATATATTCTGTCAGAAAAGTTTATATTGAATCAAGTAAAATTACCAGGAGTAAAGAAGGAAATTACAGTTAACCCTTGAACAACATGAGCGTTAGGGGCACCAACGCTAGCACAGTCAAAAATCCACATATAATTTTACAGTCGGCCTTCTATAGTTTCAGTTCACAACCAGATTCAACCAAATGTGGATTATGGAGTATGTATTTATTGGAAAGATTGCATATAAGTTGACCCACACAGTTCAAACCCCTGTTGTTCAAGGGTCAACTGTACATACAATCAAAATGTCAAGTCAGCAAAAAGACACAAAAATCCTAAATGTGTTTGCATATAGCACATACCAATAGAATTTCAAACTAGAAGAAACAAAAACTGATAGAACTAAAAGAAGATATAAACAAACCAACAATTATAGTTGGGAGATTCAAAACCCCTTTCTCAGTAACCAATAGAAAGTCAATAGGATATAGGAAAAGAACCAGATAACACCAGTAACCAACACACATGGCATTTTGAAAACACCCCAAACTAACAAAAGAATAAACATTATTTTCAAATCCTATGGATCATTTGCTGAAATAGAGAAAAAAAAAGACAAACTATATCTTAAAACAAAACTACTGTATCATATATTCATAAATTTATGGATCCTCAAAGTACTCAAGATATATCCCAAAATGATAATGGCTCATTATATTTCTTAAAGATTAAATCAAATCTTTATAAAACCCAAGAATGAAGAAATGCCACTGTCATATTTTCCCAAATTTATTAATACTATTCACATACTATATTACTTTCCTTGAGTGGCCAAATATCTAACCATTTAGAATACATGTTCTTAAGCTTTAATATGCCTCAGAATCACCTGGAAGGCTTATTACAACCTCATTTGCTGCACCCTACTTCCAGAGTTTCTAATTCAGTAGGTCTGGGGTGAGGCCCAAGAATTTGCAATGCTGACCAAATTCCCAAGTGAGGCTGAGTCTGCTGATCCAAGAACAACACTTGGAGAACCTCTGCTTTGGAGGATTAGAGCCAAGTTGTTCCAGATGTATATAGCCATTTCACTATAATCTATAAAAACATTTTTTGACTTTCTTACAATCAGGTGGCAAAAATTATACATTACAAAAATGAATTAAGACCAAAATAGCCATAATGTTTTCAAATAGATGTTATTTTGAAATAAAATATTATATTAGAAGTACTATACTGAGAACATATGTAGTTTTTTTTACTCAAACTAAAAAATCTGATAAAACTCTTATACAGATCAATTTTGTAATACTTATCACTATTATATTTAAATGATTAACTAATTGCATACCTAATATCTCTTTTCTCCACTTGATTTCTCTCACTTACCCATAAGGGCAAGGACTATCCTCTCCTCTATAGTTTACTGTTGTATCTCTATTGCCTAGTGCAATGTGTAACACATAACAGGTATTTTTTAAATAATTGTTGAATAAATGAATAAATAAATTTAAAAAAATGACTATATCTTAAACCAAACATTAACCAAATTTAACATAATTGAAATCATGCAAATTATGTTCTCTGACCATAATGGAATTCAAGAACTTAATAACAGAAAGATAACAAGAAAATCTCCAAATACTTGAAAATTAAACAACATATCTAAATGATACATGGATTAAAAAGGAAATCACAGGAAAATTAGAAAATATTTGGAACTGAATGAGTATGAAAGTCCAAATAAATGAAAGTTTGTGGGATGTATCTCAGGCAGTGCTTAGAGGTAAATTTATATCCTTAAATGCTTATATTAGAAAAGAAGCAAGATCTCAACTGAATAATCTATTTTTTCACCTTAAAAACTGAAAAATGTAAAATAACCCAGAGTAAGTAGAAGAAAGGAAATAATAAAAAGCAAATCTATTTAATAAATTTGAAAAGAGAAAATCAGTGACCCAAGGATGATTCATTGAAAATATCAATAGAGAAAATCAGTGAAACGCAAAGATGATTCTTTGAAAACATCAATACTAATAATAAACTAATGCTAACTTCTGCCAAGACATACAAGTAAACTATAGACAAGTATTTCTCTTAAATACAAACACAAAAAATCTTCAATAATATACCAGCAAATCTAATCTAATTACATATAGAAAAAAGAGTACAACATAACTGAAAGATGATTATTACAGGAACGGAAAGTTCGCTCAATATTTGAAAGTCAGTCAATGTAACCCACCATATTAATGCAATGAAGAAAAATATCACATAATCATATCAGTTGATGCAGAAAAAGAATTTGACAAAGTTCAACATCTATTCCTTCATCACAAAAACTAGTCAAACTGGGAATATAAGGCACTTCCTCAACTTGATGAACAACATCTACAAAAACCTACCACAAATATCACTTAACAGTAAGAAACTGAATGTGTTCACTCTAACCTTGTGAATAAAGCCAACTGTCTACCCTCACCACTACTAGTCAACATTATAAGTCATAGTCAGTACAATAAGGTAGAGAAAAGAAATGAAAAGCATATATATCAGAAATAAAGAAATATAACTGTCCCTATTCACAGATTACATGATTGTCTAGGTGAAAATGTTCATGGAATCTATCAAAAACTTTCTAGAACTAATAAATGTTTTGGAAAGCAGCAAGGCATAAGGTCAACACAAAAATATCAATCTTATTTCTATGTACTAGAAATGAATAACTGGAAAATGAAAACTTGAAAAATAGTATAACTTACATTAGCACCAAAACTTGAAATTTGTAGGTATAAATCTACCAAAACATGTGCAGGCTCACTAATAATGCTACGAATCACTAATGAAACAATTCAAGGAGGTTGTAAGTATATCAGAAGGTATACTATGTCTTGGATTGAAATACTCAAAATAGTTAAGATGATCTTACAATTCTCTTTGTCAATAATACCTCAAAAAAGCTGGAAAAAAATAGTTAAGATGTCAATTTTCCCCAAACTAATCTACTTATTGAAGAAAAATCCCAACAGGATTTTTTGTAAATAGATACTAGACAAGTTGATTCAAAAACTTATAGGGAAAGGTAAAAAATAGAATAACCAAAGTAATTTTGAAAAAGAAAAAATAAAGTCGAATGACTCACATTACCCAATTTAAACACATATAAAAATCTAAGTAATCAAGACAGCATTGTCCTGGTGAATGAGCAGATACAGATATCAACAGAACAGATAGATGTTTCATTGAACATAGAATCCATAAATAGTTCCTCATAAATATGACCAACTGATATTTTATTGTGGGAAAATACACATGAAGTTAATCACATTTATGCTTTTAAATGTACAATTCAGAAGAATCCAGTTCATTTGGCCAACTGATTTTTGACAAAGTTGCAAAGGCAATTTCATACAGAATAGATTGTCATTTTGACAAATGGTGTTGGGATAATTTGACATGCAAAAGAACAATCTTGACTCAAACCTCATCCCTTATACAAAAAATAATTCAAAATGAACCATAGAACTAAATTCAAAACATAAAACTATAATAAAATTTTAAAATAGGAGAAAATCTTTATTACTGGGATTTAAGTTAAATGTTCACAGACACGATTTTTAAAGAACAGTCCATCAAAGAGAAAAAAAGATTGCCAGATTAAACTTCATCATAATTAACATTTATTTCAGTGGATACACTGCTGTGAATACGTAATGAAATACTGCTAAGAGGATAAAAAGACAAGCTGTGGACTGGGAAAAATATTTGCAAATCTGATATCCAACAAAACATGTGTATCCAGAATACATAAAGAATATGTAAAGAACTCCCATATCTCAACAGAAAGGAAAAAAACCAACCCAACTAACAAATGGGCAAAAGGCTAGAAAAAACACTTTATCCAAAAGAATATACAAATGGAAAATAAGAACATTAAAAGTATCACATGGTAACCAGAAACAAAGATGAAAAAGGAATTCTGGGAACTTTAGTTCAGCATGACCAAGTTGGCACATAACAGAAACATCACAATTGTTAAGTAATATTCTATGGTATGGATATACCACAATTTGTTCTTCCATTTGACAATTGACAGATATTAGGGATCTTTTCACTTTTATACTTTGATGAATAAAATGGCCTCAGAATTTTTTGTTCAAGTGTTTTGATTGAGCTGTGTTTTAATTGCTCTTGGGAAAATATCTAGGCATGGGATTCCTGGATTCTATAAATGTGTATTTAACTTCACAAGAAACTGCCAAACTGTTTTTAAGGTAGCTGTACCATTTTGCATTTCTAGCAGCATTTATTCAACATTCTTGCCAACCCTTCGCATTGTCAGTCTTTTTGATTACAGTCATTCTAATGAGTGTCTAGTGGTATTTTATTGCAGCTTAGTTCATACTTCCTTAATAGTTAATAGTGTTGGTAATATTTTTATGTACTTATCTGCCATCTGAACTTCTTTTCTGAGGGTCTTTTCAGATATTTTGGCCATTTGTTTTGGATTGCTATCTCGTATTATTCAGTTTTAAGACTTCTTTATATTTTAAGGGCATCTTTTAAAAATAAACTTCTTACTTTATAATAGGTTTAGATTTACAGAAAACTTGCAGAGAGAGTACAGAGAGTTCCCATATATCCCCCACCTAGACTCTGCCATTATTAACATCTTACTTTTAGTATGGTACATTTGTCACAATTAATGAACTGACATATTAACTAAAATCTATACTTTATTCATATTTCCAAAGTTTTTCTTAATGTCCTTTTTCTGTTCCATGTCCAGTTGAGAATTCCCCATTACACTTAGTCATCCTGTGTCTCTTTTGTTCCACTGGTGGTTACAGTTTCTCAGACTTTCCTTGTTTTTGATAACCTTGATAATTTCGAGGAGTACTGGTTAGGTATTTTGCAGAATGTCCCTCAATTGCGATTTGTCTGATTTTTATATCATGATCACACCCGGGTTATGGATTCATCTGAAAATACCTTTATTCCCCCTTTCTGAAGGATATTTCCCTGGACATAAAATGTGCCATTGGCAGTTCTTTCTTTTTCATAACTTTAAAAACGTTGTGTCACTTCCTCCTGGTCTCCATTTAAATCAGTGTTCCCCTATAGATACTGTGGGCTTTTTTCAGGCTGGTTGTTATCTTTGTCTTTAGCTCTCTAAAATTTACTGATGATGTATCTTGGTTTATCCTATTTGAAATTAGTTTGGTTTCTTGAATCTGTAGGTTTATGTCTTTTGCCAAATATGGGAAGTTTTCAGCTGTTATTTCTTTGAATAATTTTTCAGTTCAACTCTCTCTCTTCTCCTTCTGGCACTCTAATGATATAAACATTAACTTTTTTGTTATTGTTCCAAAGGTCCCTGAGACTGTTCATTTTTAGAAAATTTATTTTCTCTCTGTTGTTCAAACTGGGTAAATTCTATTGTTGTATGCTCAAGTTCACTGATTCTATTCTCTGTCCCATATCCCCATTCCACTATTTATCAAGTTTTAAAATTTTGACATTTATATTTTTTAGCTCTACAGTTTATATTGATTATTTTTCATAGTTTCTATTACTTTGCTAAGATTTTCTAATTTTTAATGTATTTCAAAAGAATACGTAATTGTTTATTAAAGCATTTTAATGATAGCTGCTTTGAGATCTTATCAGATAATTCCAACAATTAAATCATCTCCTGGTTCTTGGTATGTGATTTTTATCTACTGTCTCCTGGATATTTTGGATATTATGTTGGGAGACTATGGATTCTATCTTTTTATCATCTTTTATTAGTAGGCAGTCTTCCTGTTGAAGTATAGCACTAGGGCCAATTGGGTATGTACAGTCAACACCTCGCCCTTTGATATCAGAAGAGGAGAGGGGGAAACAGAATGCCAGCTAGCCCTGCTTCCCACACCTCCTTCTACTTTGTTCATGAATAATTGGATAGTATCTTAGTCACCCCCTTGGCCCTAAATGGGTGGGGGAGTAAAGCACCTTACACTGCTTTGCTAAGCCGGTTGCTGCTGGGTGGGAATAGAAGTTCGGTTGCTGCTGGGTGGGAATAGAAGTTCAGTTGCTGCTGTACTCCACTGACAGCACCTTGCTAGGGAAATTGGAGCACAGCCTTCTGTAGGCTAGCAAGGATGTAACATCAGCTTCCTGCTTGGCTCATCACAGCATAAGACAGGGGAATCAGAGTGCTGCCTGCTTCTGTTGGACTGGGGAGTGTGTGAAAGATTAATTTCCACTTGGCCTTTCTGAAATGATAGTGGGTGGGGGTGAACTTTTTCCATTGGTATTTGATTGGAGTACGGTGGGAATTGCCAATAAGTTTATTCTTGTTGGGTCACCCTATTGTGGGCCCTTAAGCTAGAGGTAAGTGTTTACTTGAAGCCTTTTTAACTGTGCCTATTGGCATTCAGAGTTGTAGGCTTCTGCAGCACACTGTCCAGAGATATATGGAAGGCGATGAGGAAACAGAAGAACTCATCACTGTTGTTCCTCAAGTCCCCAGAAGCCTAGGCTGTCCACCTTCTTTTTTCCACCTTTCAAACTTTCTTTGCTTGTTGTGTCATCCTGTCTGGGATTTCTCAGTTGTTCCAGTTGATTTTTGATACAGCGATCCAAACAATTCAATGGAACAATTCAATAAAAATTCAACCATTTGCAACTAATGGGTTTGAATATGATTTTGTATTACTGAATATATGTATGAAAAAAGTAAACCTCAACTCCAATGTCTCACTATATACAAAAAAAAAGAAGTTTGAGAAAGATTATTGACCTAAAACTAAAAGCTAACATTATATAACTTCTAGAAAAAAGACATGAGAATGAGAATATCTTTGTGACCTGGGGTTAGGTAAACATCTCTTAGGCAGACACAGAAAGCAACCATAAAAGAAAAAAAAATGTTATGGTATACTTAATCAAAATTTAAACTTCTACTCATAAAAATAGAGCTTTAAGAAAATGAACAAGAAAATATTTATATAACATATATATGACAATTTATATGCAGAATATACTAAGAATTCTTATAAGTCAAGAATAAACAAAATCCAGTTTTAAAAACATATAAAGGACTTGATAAAGATGATACATGAATGCCCAATAAACACATACAAGCTTGTATTAGTTTTCATGATATTAGATATTAAAACCATAATAGTATGTCGCTTCAAGTCCCTAGAATGGCTAAAATTAAAAAGGCTGTCAGTACCAATCTTTGGGGAGATTGGATAACAACGGAAACTCTTATATGTTATTAGTGGGAGAGTAAAATGATAAAAAACAGAAAATTGGAAAACAGTTTGGAAGTTTCTTATAAAGTTAAATATACTACTACTTTATGATCCAAAAATTTCAGTCCTAGGCATTTACCCAAGAGAAATAAAAACCTGTCCACATAGATACTTGTACAAGAATGTTCCAGCAGCTTTATTCACAGTAGCAATAAAATTGGAAACCATGTAAATATTTATCAACAATAAAATAATCAAATTCTTGTTTAATCATGCAATGGACTACTTCTTAACAACAATAAAAAAATTACACACAACAATGTGCAAGAATCTCATAAACATTATACCGAAGGAAATAAGCCAGATCTAAAGACTGCATGCTGTGTGATTTCATTTATATGAAACCCTAGAACAGGCAAAACAAATCAGAAAAACGGTCGCTTTTAATGGGGAGGAATTACACAGGAAGAGCATGAGAGAATAGTCTGAAGTAAGGAAAATGTTTTATATTTTAACATGAGTATGAGTTACCCAGGTGTATGCCTTCTTCAAAACTAATAGATTTGTGCACTTAAGACAGAGGCATGTCACTGTATGTAAATTTCACTTCCAAAGAAAAAAGAACTGTAATTAAATTTTGAAATAGAGAAATTTTCCCAGCTTACCCTTCCCACTCCCCGTGGGAGGGAGATGCAAGAGGGAGGAGATACGGGGATATATGTATACGTATAGCTGATTCACTTTGTTATAAAGCAGAAACTAACACACCATTGTAAAGCAATTGTACTCCAATAAAGATGTTAAATATAAAATGGAGAATTTTTAAATGTTAGGACAATGGGTTGGAAGTTCCTGTTTAAAGTCGTTGAAGTAAGTTTAGGGCGAAAGAAGAACATGCTACAAATATTTCAGGGAGAAAAATGTCTATTAATCTCATTCCATCAAAAAGTAATCTAGAAAGAAAAATGTGAATATATTAAAAAGGATATATGCTGAGAGACAAGCATTTACCTCTCAGATTTGTGTGAAGATAGTCCTTCTAATCTGAACTGGATCACCTCATCTGACAATTCTGTTGCCAATAATGATGAAAGTGCTGTCAGTTTGGAAGAGGAAAACAGATTGTACAGGGAAGGTGGGTTGGTCCAACAAAAGACTGAAGAGCCCTGGCCTCAGGAGCTATTTCCTCCAGAGCCCTTTTCAAATATGCTTCATGTGTTAATTTTCATTTGGAGATGGAAGAGCAACGCACTGCTAATAATCTGTGTATGTCAAAATCTTCTCTTTATTATGCTGAGTAACAGTGAAAAAGAACTTTTACTTAGACCTACAGGTTGATTAGATGAAAACATTTCCTAGATCTAAAAGCTGTTGAATATTTTGTGGGAAAAATAAACAATTTATTAGAATCTCCAGTTTCTCAAATAGTGTACTTACTTAGCTTCAATGCTATCTCATGCTTTGGGACTGGCTAGACCATCTCAGAAACGACATTTTAGCTCTGGGATTCTTAAGCATTATTTTAAGTGTTTCCAGTCCTCATAAATATTTGTTGTGATAATCAGAATTTCATCTTCTCCCCTAGATACAATTCAGCAGATTATTTTCATACTTCGAAGCATCAATGCAAAAATTCACTGTCAGAGTGTCACTTAAGACTAAACAGCACAGTACAAAGGCCATGGAGTAATATTTTAACAACTGATCTATTTCTTGACATTACTTCTAGCTGTGCTGCTAATATACATTGCCCTCAAGTCCAAATCAAAAACTGAATCATGAGTAAATATTAGAAATAACCACCAAAATGTGGTACGTGGGTCAAAATTTTACCCTCTAAATGTGCCACTAGTAAATTTTACTCTCTGAATGTGCTACTAGTAAGTTGAAGACAAGTGAGGGCTGTCCCTGGAAGTTCTCTTTGTTATGTTTTGCATTTTTTTGTTCTGACACAGAACTAGATCTCATTAACGGTAACAGTGCATTAGATGATATTGAAATTTAACTTTCCATTGTATTCCCATTAAAGTGACATTTCTAGTCAATTCTTTGTTCTTATGAAACATTCAGTTTTTATAAGGATGAGCTTAACTTGAACCATTATAATACTGCTAACATTATAATGCTGCTAATGATTGTAATGGAAACTGCTATAACCTTTTATAATTGTTACATTATGGTTAACATGCTGAACCACAGATAATAAGTAATAAAAATTAGGTGGTAGATGTAGCCATTATTATTATTATTATTATTATTATTATTATTATTATTATTTTGCTTTGGGGAGAATCCATTTTGTAAAATACAAAGTTTATCTGAACAGGAACTTGCAGTGGCAGTGTACTATGCTATGAGCTTAAAATGCTATCATCTCAAGGACCTTCAGAAATATTGTAAATTTTACAGGATTCTAAAACATATTTTATTTTTTAATATATGAAAGTAAACTTCTTATGATAAAGCATTGTTTATTAGAAGGATACAAAGTAGCACAGGAGATTTCACGTCAATATTTTAGTCTGGCCCACAGCCTGAAACTTGGCTTCAGAAAGTGCTGGAGGCTGTGAGAGGAAGACGTGAAAACCAGGCTCCACTAATTCCTAAAACTGACATTCCCTTCACCTGCCAGGAGCTTCAGTTTCTCCCTCGGCCGACTTTGGTTTTCAGCATGAATAAAGGCAGAGTTTTTCTTGTCGGTAATAGAAGAACATTTTCTCCACTTCTTATTTATATACTTTGTTTTGGATGCCAGAAAATGAGTTAAGTAGTATATCCTAGGTTTCAGATGTGAAAGCAGCTGCTGAAGGAAATTACCAGCATGAGGCTTCTTTCCTGTGCAGCAAATCCATATTCTTATCAATCTGTATTTAAACACGTGAAATAATAGTCAACTTATGGTAATTCTTTAAATGACTGCTAGCAGCTGGAGTTTTTCAAGTTCTAATGTGCTTAAATATACAATAACTATGGCAGTGATCAAGCTAAATATGGTAGAAATAAAATAACATATGAAACTATATTTACAATCATTTGAAAGCTCTAACTAGAATTAGAATGATGGACGAGAAACTCTAAACTTACTCTTGCAGCTTTCTCTAACTTTGTAGAACAAAAAACTCTGAACTCTCACCTAAAGGGTGAACCCACCTGATGTGAGATGCTTTTAATTAGATTGAGCCAGACCCCAGAGCAGGTCAGGAAAAAAAAAGAGGAATAATCTTCCTCAGAGCTTTTCTTCTACCACTGTTCTCCTGAATAGGCCTAGAAAATAGTACAAACTTTCTCCCTGGGACAAAAACATAAAGACATATCGTGTTTTTGCAAATAGTGCATGGTCTTTACATGATTTTCAACTCAATTCAACCCTCTTTGAGTACTATTCTATGCTAGGTACATATGTTAGGCCCCAAACCTGGGCCCTCAATATGAAAAAGACACAATTCCTGGGCCTAAAGAATTTAGTCCATTATGGGAGACGAACCCTTTAGTACTAACTATAAAGCAAAGTGATGGTGATGTTTGAAAAAAGCAAAAATGCATGTCTATGGTATCCCAAATGACTTCATCAGCCATCATTTATTTAAAGGCTTTTTCCTTTGTCATATTGTTTTTATGTTACTGGGAGGATTTATGAAGCTGTGCTAGAGAAAAAAGAATGTTAAAGGCATACTTATACAGAGCTAGCAATATCTCCTTTGTCAATTACAAATCTAGGTAATTTTAGTTCCTGCTCAGTTATGCAAAAGGAAATTGATAGAAAACAGTATAAAACATAGATGTGAATAATACAGAGTAACTCAAGGAGATGGAAATGGAGCGGATTATTCATACTTCAAACAGGACTGCTAACAAAGATGGCTTTTGTTTCTTGCCACTTCCTTTAGAGCTAGAGAGAGCAAGATGATTTTACGTATTGGAAGTATAAATTGCTTGTACATAGATTTCCCCTTTTCATCCTCAGATTGGATGAAAGGAAAACTTCCTTAACTGATGGAGAGGCAGTAATAGGTTCAGTCTGATGGATATTATTTGAATTTCCTGTTTTCTTCATAGCCCCTTGCCTAGTTTCTAGGGAGAGAGAAAGACACACTTAGAAATTTAAAAAGCTATTTTACTAAATCAGTAATGTTTTAGAACCCCTTTATCTCAATGTAACACAGAAGGGTTAGAGAGGCTTACCTCCCTCCTGTGTCACAGAACCCCCCTGAAACTTTGGCACCTCGTGTTCTTCAGTTTTTCATTGACAGTACCAGGCAAAGAGCGATATCCACAGGGGCCATGATAAGGTCTACTGCGGCAGACATTTGTGCGTACCCGAGAAACTCTCTCTGGAGATACCCAGAAATAAATGGTTTTGATTGTGAGGAGGGGGAAATCTTTTCAAAGGGCCTGAATATCACACATCAGAAAGTGTGAGCAAGTCCCAATTAAATCTGAGTTATTACTACATATGTGACTCTTTACCTGCCCAGATGTTAACGAGGCTTGGGGCATTTTGGTTATAAAAATAATTGGAAACCATATTAATTTTATACGGCTGCCATAACAAATTACTACAAATTGAGTGGCTCAAAACAACAGAAATTTATTCTCTCACAGTTTTGGAGGCTTGAAGTCTAAAATTAAGATGTCGGTAAGATTGGTTTCTTCTGGAGGCTCTGAGGGAGAATTTGTTCCAGGCCTCTCTCCCAGGCCTTCTCTGCCAGCAATCACTGGCATTCTTTGGCTTGTGAAGGCATCACTCCAATCTCTGCCTCTGTCTTCACATGGTGTCCTTCCTCTGTGGAAATCTCTGTGTGTCCTCTCCTGTTATTATAAGGACACAAGTCATTGGATTTAAGGCCCACACTAATCCAGAATGACTTCACTTTATCTAATGATTTCTGCAAAAATCCCTATTTCCAGATAAGGTTGAATTTGGAGTGTCATCTGTGTTATATGGACAATGACTTCTATCTTTTGTGAGAATATTTATATATTTAAGGTCCTAACTTAAGCAGTAACACTGAGTCCTCAGAGGGAATAAATGTCTGCAGCAAGTCATGGTTGAAACAGAAACCAGCAAAAATCATGTTCGTACTTGATCTACAAGGTAGATTTATTATAGGAAATTCTACTTTTAATTATTTCAAATGACGTTCTTCTTGGTGCACATTCAGAAATCCAGAATGTCTTTCATGTAGAATTCCATTGTGATTATGCTTAATTTAGAATGACTCCTGATAAGTCAATTCATTAAAAAATGGAAAATAAATGTCATATCATACTTCAGAAGAAGGGTCCAGAAAAACTGCCTGAATCAAAGGTTTGGAAGAACAATGGCTAGTGAAAGTCAAACATGACAAAATCAAATAAAAGATAACAGGGAGTCTGAGATTCTAAAGCCTGCTTTCAGTTGGCATAGTTTTCCTTTCATCCAATCTGAGGATGAAAAGGGGAAATCTATGTACAAGCAATTTATACTTCCAATATGTAAAATCATCTTGTTCTCTCTAGCTCTAAAGGAAGTGACAAGAAACAAAAGCCATCTTTGTTAGCAGTCCTGTTTGAGTTACTCTGTATTATTCACATCTATGTTTTATACTGTTTTCTATCAATTTCCTTTTGCATAACTGAGCAGGAACTAAAATTACCTAGATTTGTTATTGACAAAGGAGATATTGCTAGCTCTGTATAAGTATGCCTTTAACATTTTTTTCCTCTAGTACAGCCTCATAAATCCTTCCATTAACATAAAAACAATATGACAAAGGAAAAAGCCTTTAAATGAATGATGGCTGATGAAGTCATTTGGGATCCATAGACATGCATTTTTGCTTTTTTCAAACATCGCCTCACTTTGCTTTATAGTTAGTACTAAAGGGTTCGTCTCCCATAATGGACTAAATTCTTTAGGCCCAGGAATTGTGTCTTTTTCATATTGAGGGCCCAGGTTTGGGGCTTAACATATGTACCTAGCATAGAATAGTACTCAAAGAGGGTTGAATTGAGTTGAAAATCATGTAAAGACCATGCACTATTTGCAAAAACACGATGTGTCTTTATGTTTTTGTCCCAGGGAGAAAGTTTGTACTATTTTCTAGGCCTATTCAGGAGAACAGTGGTAGAAGAAAAGCTCTGAGGAAGATTATTCCTCTTTTTTCCTTCCTGACCTACTCTGGGGTCTGGCTCAATCTAATTAAAAGCATCTCACATCAGGTGGGTTTACCCTTTAGGTGAGAGTTCAGAGTTTTTTGTTCTACAAAGTTAGAGAAAGCTGCAAGAGTAAGTTTAGAGTTTCTCGTCCATCATTCTAATTCTAGTTAGAGCTTTCAAATGATTGTAAATATAGTTTCATATGTTATTTTATTTCTACCATATTTAGCTTGATCACTGCCATAGTTATTGTATATTTAAGCACATTAGAACTTGAAAAACTCCAGCTGCTAGCAGTCATTTAAAGAATTACCATAAGGTGACTATTATATCACATGTTTAAATACAACAAATAGATCTTGGTTAGTTCACCTGCCAATTCAAGTGTTTCCAAATTTTAACTATGGATGCATGAGATGAAATCCTCCCTGAATGTCTGGGTGATTCTAGAGTAATCTAACTTTCCCTTTCCTCAAAAGAAAATGTTTTAGAACTCTCTATTATTTTCCATGTTTTCTCCTCTCATGAGATTCTGTAGAGGTTCTGATATAATATTGTGACAGGTTTTTCTTCAACCTGCCCCTTTTCTCAGGGCCAGTGGGGGGTGGAAGCTGAGTGAAGAGAAAAAAAGTAGGTCAGCTCTTTGAAAAAAAGTAGCAGCCATTAAAAGTAAATATTACCCCAGCTACAAGCTCAAGTGCTGACATTCACTCACATCAGCTTCCCCTCTGCTCCTCCACAGCAAACTTGAGAGCTATTGTTACTGACCAGGGAATATTTCCTGTGTAACAGTCAGTCTTGCTGATTTGTTCTCATATCAGGTACTGCTAGACATGATGGAAAATATGCTAAAGAGATCACAGTTCTGTCCTGAATTTTATAATTTTAACAAATCCCTCTCAGTGTATAGCAGTTGGGAAGAATGGCCTATATGAGGTCATGGTGGGTAACTCTGGGATAGGCCTGAAAGTGTAAAGGTGCACTGGAGGAAGCTCCAAGGCTATGATCCTTCTTTTCACTTTCTACAGTATTTGATTCTGACCCTGTCTCTTCTTAATTCCAACCTCTAGACTCTGTGTAGTAATGACCACCATTTATTTTGTTTTTTTTAATTGAAATTTTTATCGAGATATTTGAAGATTCATGTGCAGTTATTTTTTCTTTATAGGTTTCTTTTATAATTTATTCTTTAAAAGTTATTTTTTTTACATCTTTATTGGAGTATAATTGCTTTACAATGTTGTGTTAGTTTCTGCTGTACAACAAAGTGAATCAGCTATATGTATACATATATCCCCATATCCCCTCCCTCTTGTGTCTCCCTCCCACCCTCCCCATCCCATCCCTCTGTACCATGCAGTCCTCTCTAGGGTTTGAGTCTCATTTCTCCCTAATAGTTCTTCCAAAAGGTCATGGCACATGGGGCTCTCTGTCCACACTTGAAAACAAAGGTTGCCTGAGGGGTTTGCGCACCTATCTTTCATTTCTACCTTTATCCCCATTCTTCATCTTGTTTGTTCCTTGTTTCTGTGTGCACGAATTCTCACTTTCTCTCTAGCCCCTTGGACTCATTTAGAAGAGCTGTCTCACAGGTTTTCTTTCTTCCCCGGGACCTTCTGTCTTGTACATCTCCTGTAGGCTCTACAAACTGCAGCTAGGAGGCAATGGAACACGCAAACTTTAGGCTATAGGCTAACCTCAGGCCCAGGTTCCCCTTAATTGGGAGATGGAGAAAAATCAGGATAAAGGGCACCTTGGAAATAAACAGAAGAGAAATTTTTCTATAATTCGTTGTTTCCTAAAGATTTAGATTTCTCATCTAATAAGTGTTGTTAATTGGCTAGACAAATCATAAATGAAGAGGATGAAGGTCCCTGCATGTTTAATAGTGCTTTATTCCCTGGTCAAGCACTGGATTTTCACATGGTCATGGATCCAATGGCTCAACACAGGGATATAATTATTTTCACTGAAGCAAAGTAAGTGATGACAATTAGATAATCAATTTAATCCTCATGACTATTGTTATGATTGTATTTACTTACTAAGAGCTGCCTAAAGAGAGTAGTTTAGTGAAATAATAGCATAAATGTTGAAAGGTAGTGAGATCAAAGCAAAGGTTAATTTTCTATTGAAATGTGCCTGGTGCATAAACCAACATACAAATTCTTCTTCTTCCTTGTTGAGCAAGTTGATTTTACCATACCACTGCAGAAGTCATCACATTTCAAGTGGATTCAATTTTTTTTCTTGTGGTTTTTCTTCCAAGTTCTGCTTCTCTGTGGGCAATGCTAGACATTAGCTTACTGTTAGACATTAGCCTTGGCAAATGTAATGGGAGAGGACTTAAGTTAGGTGACCCAGATTCTATCCTCCATCTCCCTACATTGGCTGTGTACTGGGTCAGCTTAGCTAGGCTAAACCATGTTTTTTAGAGCTCCTCTGCATGATTCTGGGTTTGCATGGTCCATAGGAGATATTGTGCACAAGATTTGGTAGATGGAAATGAGGCAGCTCTGAAGGTTGGTGCAGGGCACCAGGCAATTTGGCTTATGCACAAGTGCATGTGCAACTATGTAGTGAAGATGCCAGCTTATCCTATATACCCATGGCATTGAGGTTGGATATGGTAAGACACAGACATGAGTTCCAGTTTGTTTTCACAAGTTCCAGTTGCCATTCTTTGTCTCCTTCTATTTTTGCAAGTTCCAGTTTGTCCTTGCTCTCACTCACATCCAGTTTTCCAACCGCCCCTCTGGCTAACCTATAGTGACTTGAGGTTCAACATTAGACACAGAAATAATAGGCTGCTCCAACAACTCCCATAATTGTATGATGTCCAACCCCTAAACTAAATTATTGATTCTATATCACTTGTAGCAGTTCTCTTTCTATGATATAAACCTGACTGGTATATTCTCTAATTAGGTAAATTTAGGTATGCTTTAATTTCTAAAATTAGGATACATACTTGGTTTATATTTATCCTAATTGCTTTGTGAGAATCAACAGAGAAATCTCATATGAAAAAAGCTAAAGAGTATTTGGCATACAAATGAAAGGTATATATGTGTGTGTGAACAGACACAGGTATACACTTTTACATACTAATTGGTATATTGTCAGTGAGTTTTGCTTTATCTAGGAATAAAATAATTATTAATTTTATTAAAGCTTTTAAAGGTTCAAATTAATTTTAAGACTTCCAAACAAGTGCCCCAGGCAATTTACTTGACACATGCAAATAATATTGAAGATAATTATGGAAGATAATGAAATGCTATAGAGATGTCTGGAAATGCAAAATATTATTCAATTAAAAGATTTTTTTTCTTTTTATATCAAATTTGACTCTGCAAACTAATTGCATTCAGGTTTTGATTTCTGACATTAAAAGACAGCCAGTGTTCCTGAATTTTCCTTCCAGGACTTTCTGGGAGACAATCAAAATCCATTTTGTCTGATCTCTCATCTGTCCTGAATGGAAGAGATGAGATCTTTGTAATTGTGTAAAGTCAAAATAAGCACATATGGAAGGTTCTCTCTGCATGGAACATGATTTATACTACATAATGTTTGTTGAATAAATAAATGAATGAATGAACCAATCTATCTATGAGAACATGGTCTGCACATACTGATGTCTTCTTACATTGCAGAAGAAGGAAAAGCACCTAACTTCTGATGGATTCCTGCCTCATTTTCTAGGTAGAAGCTTTGCCTGTTTCCACAGACTTGCTTTAGTTAACCTGGTCAGAGGGTAAAAACTAGAGACAACTATGCCAAGTGGTACTCCAGTTAACAATGTAGGCCATAAGGCTAAGAGAAGTTGATAGTAGCAATGTATTTTCTTTTTGGTTTATCCTTTATGTAATTAATTACACCTACTAAGATTCATTGGTGGCTTCTGTTTGATAATATAAAATACTGAGATGAGAGGCCAGGCTGTACAACCTCGTATCTGATGAGCTGATGAATTTCATGAGTATGAGTTAAGAGTATTTTAGAGTCAGATAACTTTTGAATGAAAAATATAAAGATCTTCCAAAATGCCAATTCCTCTGACTCTAACTACCTGGATTTTTTAAATTTTATATTATGAGAAAGTCAGAGTCATGGAAGAATTTAGTCACCCCTTAATTAAACATGTAGGTAGATCCAGGTCTGGCCAATCACACGAGATTGTCAACTGGAAATGAAAGTGTGTGCTCTTGTTAAACGAGTAAAATTAAAGGCCAGGTAGACTGAGATAGATTAAGTACCTCCACTTTAAATCTGTACTCTATGCTCCTGTTGTGATACCATGATGGCTGTGTTGGATGATGAGTAGTGAAATTAACTTGCAATGTACACATACCCAAGAGTTTTACATAATGACATAATATTTAAAGACTGTTCCTAAGGAATGAGCAGTACTTCAGCTATTTATGGGTTTTATTTTCATGTAAGACTGAAACTCCAATCAGCTTTTCAAATAAAAATGACTAGAGGAAAAAACCCCAAATTTTGTCTTAATGACCTAGTGTTGTTAAAAACATTTTTATTTGCATCTTGATGTTTTGTATTCCCTTAGGCAGAAATAAGATCAAGATTATGGAAATTGAATAGTCATCAGGATTGCATTATAGCCTGTTAATATTAAGCAGCCAAAATGTCCTCTTTCACCTGTTATAATGACTGCATTACTCCAATGAGATATTTGTGCTAAGTGATAGATATAATGAAATCTTCAATTTCAGGTCCTTTATGGGGGCAAAGAAGTTAACTGTATAATGGAAAAACTCTTCAGAGCAGAAGGTCATGTTTTTCACTCAAAGGTCATACCATTTAGCGTAATTGATTTAAAATATCTTGTTTTAATTGGCAATGGTCAGAAAAGGGGAATAACTGAGCAGAACAGAGAGAAGCCTTCATCTATAGGGAAGCTATATTATTAGAATTCGAGTCATTGTTTTAGAAGGGCAGAAAGGACAAAAACAAGATGGTTAAGACACCCTAGTGCCATGTTATTTGGTGCTTAAAAGTCCATGATTTAGCTATTCAAATTAATTCTATGGTACTTTCATCCCAAGATGAGAATTGTATTCCTGAAAAATCTGTGTAGGAGACTTAGACTTTGTGGTTAAGAAAGAAGACCTTGTTTAACAAGCATGATTAAAATAAGCCAAATTCATCGCGGTGATTTTAAAATATAGCCCCCAATTCATTGAGAAGTGGGGTGTATATTTCCCCCTCCCCTTGAATTTGGGAGAATTTGTGACTACAAGAGAAGTGATGGTAAGTGACTTTTTGAGCTAGGTCACAAAAGGAAATAAGACTACTGTCTTGCTCACTGGAGTACTTGTACAAGAGCCCTGAGGTTGCCATGCTGTAGAAGTCCATAAAGCCCATGCAAAATCACAGGGACAAGCCTGAGACTGAGTGAGAGAGCCCTAGCAGGTGCCAGCTGCTCCAGCCCCCTTCTCTTCCAGCTCCAGCTACCATCCAAGTGCAACCTCATGAAAGACACCAAGGCAGAACATACTGCCATGCTCTTTAGGAATTCTTGACCTGCAGAAATTGTGAGACATAACAAAAATGATTGCTATATTAAGCCATTAAGCTTTGAGTTAATTTTTCATGCAGTAACAGAGAAAAAGAACATAATTTGGTATCTGGAATTGGACTGTATCTATAACACAAACTTAAAACAGTTGACATTGGCTTTGGACTCCAGTGGTGAACAGGAGTTGAGTGGACTTGAGGAGTCTGTAAATAGAAGCTAGATAGGCCTCAAGGAGATTGTTAGTGAGGACTTAAAGGAAATTAAGAAAAATGTTATTTGAAGCTGGAGGAAAGGAGATTCATTTCATGTAGTGCAGAATGTTTTGCAATTATGGAAATACTAAAACTAAAAAATGTACCTCATGAACTGATAGATCTAGCTAAGATTTTTATGCAGAATATTGGAAGTATAAGCTCTTTTAGCCATGTATAATAAGTTATAGTTATAAACAGATAAATCACAAAAAGGAATTACTCATTTTTCAAGCATAATTTGGAAGAAATATAAAGGATCCAGGGCTTTCTGGGTGTTAAGATAAAATCATTTCTCAGTGCCAGTCTCTCCAAATGGCAAAAATAAAATAATATAACATTTAAATTAAGAAATAGCTTCAGGGCAAAGACCAAATCCTGGGTGGGCCTATAAGATTCCTTGTTAAGACCTCAGAAAATTTTAACTGTCACATAAATCCTTTCAAACAGAAAAAAAAAAGCCTTTTAAAGATTTTAAGGACATCCCTGGAAGACCACACCCCCTCACTGGTAAACAATAAGTCCCTAAGAATCTTAGGAGTGTTTTCCCATAGAAACCTCGCAGGGAACTCAAGGTAGAAAAGTGTTTATCTTGAAAAGATTTGTGAGTTTGAGCTCTGTCTAAAAGAATCAGTTATAAATTGCTACACAGAAAGCCCATATCATTTTTAATGTAATTGTGTTAGTGTGGACAGAATGGGACAAAGGCAACACAAAATGCAAAAGAGCATTTGGATCTTTGAGTCTCTACAGGCAGGAGACAATCTGAGAAAATGACTCAGTTGCATACACAGCCTCCTTTATATAGGAAAGGAAGGATAAATCAAGTGGCAGAACAAGGATCCAATAAGATGGAACCAAGAACTCTGAAGAATCAGTCCCAGGTTGCAGAACTGGCTCCTAATCAAGGAGCTGCAAACATGTGTCTGACTGGGTTTCAAAATTGCTGTGTATCAGTGAACTTTGTGCCTCCCATTTCCACCTCCCCTTTCCTTTTGAATAGTTGTGCCTATAACACTTATCTTATGCCTACCCCACCAGTGTATATTGGATGTGTAGGAGGAAAATAACTTTTCCTTTTAATTCACACATCTTAAAATTGAGAGAAACCACACCTGAGGAGATGCATCCAAGGAAACTAATCCAGGGACCCTAGTGCCCTTCTGTAATGAAGGCCTCAGCCCTGAGCCTGAGGCTGCAATGAGATCAAACTTGTGGAGGCTATCAGGAGAGAGTGACTGTATTTTGAAAGTGGGAATAATGCAATTAATTTTGGACCAAAGTGCAAATTGTGGAGGTTTAAGAATATGACCCCATATTATTTGGCACTCCATTATTGCAAAACAATGGCTATATTCCCTGTGTTGTACAATATATCCTAGTAGCGTATCTATTTTATATATAGTAGTTTATACCTCTTAGTCCCCTAATCCTAACTTGCCCCTTCCCCCTTCCCTCTCCCCACTGGTAACCACTAGTTTGTTCTCTATATCTGTGAGTCTGTTTCTTTTTTGTTATACTCACTACTTTGTTTCATTTTTTGGATTTCACATATAAGTGATATCATACAGTATTTGCCTTTCTCTGTCTGACTTATTTTACTTAGCAAAATACCCACCAAGTCCATCCATGTTGTTGCAAATGGCAAAATTTCATTCTTTCCATGGCTGAGTAGTATTTTATCATTTGTGTGTGTTGGGGGGACATCTTCTTTATCCAATCATCTGTTGATGAGCACTTAGGTAGCTTCCATATCTTGTCAATTGTAAATAATACTACTATGAACATTGGGGTGCATGTATCTATTTGAATTAGTGTTTTTGAGATTTATTGGGTATATACGCAGGAGAGGAATTGCTGAGTCATATGGTAGTTCTACTTTTAGTTTTTTGAGAAACCACCATACTGTTTTTCATAGTAGCTGCACTTCCCACCAGCAGTGTAGAGGAAACCCTATTTCCTCTTTTCCATATACTCACCAACATTTGTTATTTGTGTTCTTGTTGATCATAGCCATTCTGACAGGTGTGAGTTGATATCTCATTATGGTATTAATTTGCATATCTCTGATCATTAACAGTGTTGAGCATCTTTTCATGTGCCTGTTGTCCATCTGTATGCCTTACTTGGGAAGATGTCTATTTAGGTCTCTGTGCATTTCTTTTTTTTTTTAAGATTTTTTTTGATGTGGACCATTTTTAAAGTTTTTATTGAATTTGTTACAGTATTGCTTCTGTTTTATGCTTTGGCTTTTTGGCCACGAGTCATGTGGAATCTTAGCTCCCCAAATAGGGATTGAACCTGCACCCCCTGCATTGGAAGGTGAAGTCTTAAACATTGGACTGCAAGGAAGTCCCCCATTCTTTTTTTTTTTTTTTTTTTTTGTGTGTGTGTTTTTTTTTTTTATTTTACAAATTTAATCAGTTATACATATACATATGTTCACATATCCCCTCCCTTTTGCGTCTCCCTCCCACCCTCCCTATCCCACCCCTCCAGGCGGTCACAAAGAACCGAGCTGATCTCCCTGTGCTATGCGGCTGCTTCCCACTAGCTATCTACCTTACATTTGGTAGTGTATATATGTCCATGCCGGTCTTTCACTTTGTCACAGCTTACCCTTCCCCCTCCCCATATCCTCAAGTCCATGCTCTAGTAGGTCTGTGTCTTTATTCCTGTCTTACCCCTATGTTCTTGATGACATTTTTTTCTTAAATTCCATATATATGTGTCAGCATACAGTATTTGTCTTTCTCTTTCTGACTTACTTCACTCTGTATGACAGACTCTAGGTCCATCCACCTCATTACAAATAGCTCAATTTCATTTCTTTTTATGGCTGAGTAATATTCCATTGTATATATGTGCCACATATTCTTTATCCATTCATCCGATGATGGACACTTAGGTTGTTTCCATCTCCGGGCTATTGTAAATAGGGCTGCTATGAACATTTTGGTACATGTCTCTTTTTGAATTATGGTTTTCTCAGGGTATATGCCCAGTAGTGGGATTGCTGGGTCATATGGTAGTTCTATTTGTAGTTTTTTAAGGAAGCTCCATACTGTTCTCCATAGTGGCTGTACCAATTCACATTCCCACCAGCAGTGCAAAAGTGTTCCCTTTTTTCCACACCCTCTCCAGCATTTATTATTTCTAGATTTTTTGATGATGGCCATTCTGACTGGTGTGAGATGATATCTCATTGTAGTTTTGATTTGCATTTCTCTAATGAGTAAAGATGTTGAGCATCCTTTCATGTGTTTGTTGGCTGTCTGTATATCTTCTGTGGAGAAATGTCTATTTAGGTCTTCTGCCCATTTTTGGATTGGGTTGTTTGTTTTTTTGCTATTGAGCTGCATGAGCTGCTTATAAATTTTGGAGATTAATCCTTTGTCAGTTGCTTCATTTGCAAATATTTTCTCCCATTCTGAGGGTTGTCTTTTGGTCTTGTTTATGGTTTCCTTTGCTGTGCAAAAGCTTTGAAGTTTCATTAGGTCCCATGTGTTTATTTTTGTCTTTATTTCCATTTCTCTAGGAGGTGGGTCAAAAAGGATCTTGCTGTGATTTATGTCATAGAGTGTTCTGCCTATGTTTTCCTCTAGGAGTTTGATAGTGTCTGGCCTTACATTTAGGTCTTTAATCCATTTTGAGCTTATTTTTGTGTATGGTGTTAGGGAGTGATCTAATCTCATACTTTTACATGTCCCTGTCCAGTTTTCCCAGCACCACTTATTGAAGAGACTGTCCTTTCTCCACTGTACATTCCTGCCTCCTTTATCAAAGATAAGTTGACCATATGTGCGTGGGTTTATCTCTGGGCTTTCTATCCTGTTCCATTGATCTCTATTTCTGTTTTTGTGCCAGTACCATACTGTCTTGATTACTGTAGCTTTGTAGTATAGTCTGAAGTCAGGGAGCCTGATTCCTCCAGCTCCGTTTTTCGTTCTCAAGATTGCTTTGGCTATTCGGGGTCTTTTGTGTTTCCATACAAATTGTGAAATTTTTTGTTCTAGTTCTGTGAAAAATGCCATTGGTAGTTTGATAGGTATTGCATTGAATCTGTAGATTGCTTTGGGTAGTAGAGTCATTTCCACAATGTTGATTCTTCCAATCCAAGAACATGGTACATCTCTCCATCTATTTGTATCATCTTTAATTTCTTTCATCAGTGTCTTATAATTTTCTGCATACAGGTCTTTTGTCTCCTTAGGTAGGTTTATTCCTAGATATTTTATTCTTTTTGTTGCAATGGTAAATGGGAGTGTTTCCTTGATTTCACTTTCAGATTTTTCATCATTAGTATATAGGAATGCCAGAGATTTCTGTGCATTAATTTTGTATCCTGCAACTTTACCAAATTCATTGATTAGCTCTAGTAGTTTTCTGGTAGCCTCTTTAGGATTCTCTATGTATAGTATCATGTCATCTGCAAACAGTGACAGCTTTACTTCTTCTTTTCCCATTTGGATTCCTTTTATTTCCTTTTCTTCTCTGATTGCTGTGGCTAAAACTTCCAAAACTATGTTGAATAAGAGTGGTGAGAGTGGGCAACCTTGTCTTGTTCCTGATCTTAGTGGAAATGGTTTCAGTTTTTCACCATTGAGGACGATGCTGGCTGTGGGTTTGTCATATATGGCCTTTATTATGTTGAGGAAAGTTCCCTCTATGCCTACTTTCTGGAGGGTTTTTATCATAAATGGGTGTTGAATTTTGTCAAAAGCTTTCTCTGCATCTATTGAGATGATCATATGGTTTTTCTCCTTCAACTTGTTAATATGGTGTATCACATTGATTGATTTGCGTATATTGAAGAATCCTTGCATTCCTGGAATAAACCCCACTTGATCATGGTGTATGATCCTTTTAATGTGCTGTTGGATTCTGTTTGCTAGTATTTTGTTGAGGATTTTTGCATCTATGTTCATCAGTGATATTGGCCTGTAGTTTTCTTTCTTTGTGACATCCTTGTCTGGTTTTGGTATCAAGGTGATGGTGGCCTCGTAGAATGAGTTTGGGAGTGTTCCTCCCTCTGCTATATTTTGGAAGAGTTTGAGAAGGATAGGTGTTAGCTCTTCTCTAAATGCTTGATAGAATTCGCCTGTGAAGCCATCTGGTCCTGGGCTTTTGTTTGTTGGAAGATTTTTAATCACAGTTTCAATTTCAGTGCTTGTGATTGGTCTGTTCATATTTTCTATTTCTTCCTGATTCAGTCTTGGCAGGTTGTGCATTTCTAAGAATTTGTCCATTTCTTCCAGGTTGTCCATTTTATTGGCATAGAGTTGTTTATAGTAATCTCTCATGATCTTTTGTATTTCTGCAGTGTCAGTTGTTACTTCTCCTTTTTCATTTCTAATTCTATTGATTTGAGTCTTCTCCCTTTTTTTCTTGATGAGTCTGGCTAATGGTTTATCAATTTTGTTTATCTTCTCAAAGAACCAGCTTTTAGTTTTATTGATCTTTGCTATCGTTTCCTTCATTTCTTTTTCATTTATTTCTGATCTGATTTTTATGATTTCTTTCCTTCTGCTAACTTTGGGATGTTTTTGTTCTTCTTTCTCTAATTGCTTTAGGTGCAAGGTTAGGTTGTTTATTCGAGATATTTCCTGTTTCTTAAGGTGGGATTGTATTGCCATAAACTTCCCTCTTAGAACTGCTTTTGCTGCATCCCATAGGTTTTGGGTCGTCGTGTCTCCATTGTCATTTGTTTCTAGGTATTTTTTAATTTCCTCTTTGATTTCTTCAGTGATCACTTCGTTATTAAGTAGTGTATTGTTTAGCCTCCATGTGTTTGTATGTTTTACAGCTCTTTTCCTGTAATTGATATCTAGTCTCATAGCATTGTGGTCGGAAAAGATACTTGATACAATTTCAATTTTCTTAAATTTACCAAGGCTTGATTTGTGACCCAAGATATGATCTATCCTGGAGAATGTTCCATGAGCACTTGAGAAAAATGTGTATTCTGTTGTTTTTGGATGGAATGTCCTATAAATATCAATTAAGTCCATCTTGTTTAATGTATCATTTAAAGCTTGTGTTTCCTTATTTATTTTCATTTTGGATGACCTGTCCATTGGTGAAAGTGGGGTGTTAAAGTCCCCTACTATGATTGTGTTACTGTCGATTTCTCCTTTTATGGCTGTTAATATTTCCCTTATGTATTGAGGTGCTCCTATGTTTGGTGCATAAATATTTACAATTGTTATATCTTCTTCTTGGATTGATCCCTTGATCATTATGTAGTGTCCTTCTTTGTCTCTTCTAGTAGTCTTTATTTTAAAGTCTATTTTGTCTGATATGAGAATTGCTACTCCAGCTTTCTTTTGGTTTCCATTTGCATGGAATATCTTTTTCCATCCCCTTACTTTCAGTCTGTATGTATCTCTAGGTCTGAAGTGGGTCTCTTGTAGACAGCATATATATGGGTCTTGTTTTTGTATCCATTCAGCCAGTCTGTGTCTTTTGGTGGGAGCATTTAGTCCATTTACATTTAAGGTAATTATTGATATGTATGTTCCTATTCCCATTTTCTTAATTGTTTTGGGTTCATTATTGTAGTTCTTTTCCTTCTGTTGTGTTTCTTGCCTAGAGAAGTTCCTTTAGCATTTGTTGTAAAGCTGGTTTGGTGGTGCTGAACTCTCTCAGCTTTTGCTTGTCTGTAAACGTTTTAATTTCTCCATCAAATCTGAATGAGATCCTTGCTGGGTAGAGTAATCTTGGTTGCAGGTTTTTCTCCTTCATCACTTTAAGTATGTCCTGCCACTCCCTTCTGGCTTGTAGAGTTTCTGCTGAGAGATCAGCTGTTATCCTGATGGGGATTCCCTTGTGTGTTATTTGTTGTTTTTGCCTTGCTGCTTTTAATATGATTTCTTTGTGTTTAACTTTTGACAGTTTGATTAATATGTGTCTTGGTGTATTTCTCCTTGGATTTATTCTGTATGGGACTCTCTGTGCCTCCTGGACTTGATTAACTATTTCCTTTCCCATATTAGGGAAGTTTTCAACTATAATCTCTTCAAATATTTTCTCAGTCCCTTTCTTTTTCTCTTCTTCTTCTGGAACCCCTATAATTCGAATGTTGGTGCGTTTAATGTTGTCCCAGAGGTCTCTGAGACTGTCCTCTGTTCTTTTCATTCTTTTTTCTTTATTTTTCTGTGCAGCAGTTATTTCCACTATTTTATCTTCCACCTCACTTATCCGTTCTTCTGCCTCAGTTATTCTGCTATTGATCCCATCTAGCGTATTTTTTATTTCACTTATTGTGTTTTTAATCGATGCTTGATTCGTCTTTAGTTCTTCTAGGTCCTTGTTAACTGTTTCTTGCATTTTGTCTATTCTATTTCCAAGATTTTGGATCATCTTTACCATCATTATTCTGAATTCTTTTTCAGATAGACTGCCTATTACCTCTTCATTTGTTAGGTCTGGTGGGTTTTTATCTTGCTCCTTCTCCTGCTGTGTGTTTTTCTGTCTTCTCATTTTGCTTATGTTACTGTGTTTGGGGTCTCCTCTTTGCAGGCTGCAGGTTCGTAGTTCCCGTTGTTTTTGGTGTCTGTCCCCTGTGGCTAAGGTTGGTTTAGTGGGTTGTGTAGGCTTCTTGGTGGAGGGGACTACTGCCTGTGTTCTGGTGGATGAGGCTGGATCTTGTCTTTCTGGTGGGCAGGTCCACGTCTGGTGGTGTGTTTTGGGGTGTTTGCGGACTTTTTATGATTTGAGGCAGCCTCTCTGCTAATGGGTGGTGTTGTGTTCCTGTCTTGCTAGTTGTTTGGCATAGGGTGTCCAGCACTGTAGCTTGCTGGTCGTTGAGTGAAGCTGGGTGCTGGTGTTGAGATGGAGATCTGCCGTTTGATATTATGTGGAGCTGGGAGGTCTCTTGTGGACCAGTGTCCTGAAGTTGGCTCTCCCACCTCAGAGGCACAGCACTGACTCCTGGCTCCTCAATTTGGGATGATTTGTTGTCTATTCATGTATTCCACAGATGCAGGGTACATGAAGTTGATTGTGGAGCTTTAATCCGCTGCTTCTGAGGCTGCTGGGAGAGGTTTCCCTTTCTCTTCTTTGTTCTCACAGCTCCTGGGTCTCAGCTTTGGATTTGGCCCCGCCTCTGCGTGTAGGTCGCCGGAGGGCGTCTGTTCTTCGCTCAGACAGGACAGGGTTAAAGGAGCAGCCTCTTCGGGGACTCTGGCTCACTCAGGCCGGGCGGGAGGGAGGGGCACGGAGTGCGGGGCGAGCCTGCAGCGGCAGAGGTCGGCGTGACGTTGCACCAGCCCGAGGCGCGCCGTGCGTTCTCCCAGGGAAGTCGCCCCTGGATCCCGGGACCCCGGCAGTGGCAGGCTGCACAGGCTCCCGGAAGGGCGGTGTGGACAGTGTCCTGCGCTCGCACACAGGCTTCTTGGCGGCGGCAGCAGCAGCCCCAGCGTCCCACGCCCGTCTCTGGGCTCTGCGCTTTCAGCCGCGACTCGCGCCCGTCTCTGGAGCTCCTTTACGCGGCGCTCTTAATCCCCTCTCCTCGCGCACCAGGAAACCAAGAGGGAAGAAAAAGTCTCCTGCCTCTTCGGCAGCTCCAGAGTTTTCCCGGACTCCCTCCCGGCTAGCTGTGGCACACCAGCCCCCCTCAGGCTGAGCTCCCGCCGCCAGTCCCAGTCCTCTCCCTGCGCTCCGACCGAAGCCCGAGCCTCAGCTCCAGCGCCGCTCGCCCCGGCAGGGGAGCAGACAAGCCTCTCGGGCTGGTGAGTGCCGCCCGGCACCGCTCCTCTGCGTGGGAACCTCTCCGCTTTGCCCTACCCAGGTATGTGGGGAGTTTCTTGCCTTTTGGGAGGTCTGGGGTCTTCTGCCAGCGTTCAGTAGGTGTTCTCAGTCCCCCATTCTTAATCAGGTTTTTGTGTGTGTGTGTGTGTTGAGTCGTATTAGCTGTTTAGATAGTTTGGCTATTAACCCCTTATCGGTCATATCATTTGCAAATATTTTCTCCCATTCAGTAGGTTGTCTTTTCATTTTATTGATGTTATCCTTTGATGTGCAAAAGCTTTTAAGTTTAATCAGATCCCATTTGTTTATTTTTGCTTTTATTTCCTTTGCTTTAGTAGATAGGTCCAAAAAATATTGCTATAATTTTTGTCAGAGTGTTCTTCCTATGTTTCCTTTTGGGAGTTTTATGGTTTCTGCTTTTATATTTAGATCTTTAATCCATTGTGAGTTTATTTTTGTAGATGGTGTTAGATAATGATCTAATCTCATTCTTTTACATGTATCTGTCCAGTTTTCCCAGCACTGCTTATTGAAGAGACTGTCTTTTCTCCATTGTATATTCTTGTCTTTTTTGACATAGTTTAATTGACCATAAGTGCATGGGTTTATTTCTGGGCTGTCTCTTCTTCTCCAGTGATCTATGTGTCTGTTTTTGTGTTAGTACCATACTGTTTTGATTACTGTAGCTTTGTAGTACAGTCTGAAGTCAAGGAGCACGATTCCTCTAGCTCTGTTCTTCTTTCTCAATATCGTTTTAGCTATTTGAGGTCTTTTGTGTTTCCATACAAATTTTTTTTTTTTCGATATGTGGGCCTCTCACTGCTGTGGCCTCTCCCGTTGCAGAGCACAAGCTCCAGACGCTCAGGCTCAGTGGCCATGGCTCACGGGCCCAGCCGCTCCATGGCATGTGGGATCTTCCCGGACCGGGGCACGAACCTGTGTCCCCTGTATTGGCAGGCAGACTCTCAACCACTGTGCCACCAGGGAAGCCCTCCATACAAATTTTTAAATTAGTTTTCCTAGTTCTGTGAAAAATGCCCTTGGTATTTTGATACGGATAGTAAGAGCTCATTTAATTAAGAGACTACCAATTATATTGTACATATCTTAAATTAGAAATGCTAATTATTATCCAATTATTTTTATTTATCATACATTGCTCACTAAAACTGTTTTAGTGTGATTCTGTAAATCCTTTTTGTATCTGTAGAAATATACAAATCATAGGTAAATTTTTAAAATTTGTTATTAATATTTTTTATTGGAGTATAGTTGATTTACAATGTTGTGTTAGTTTCTGCTATACAGCAAAGTGAGTCAGTTATACATACACATATATCCACTCTTTTTTAGATTCTATTTCCATATAGGTCATTACATAGATATATATATATATATTTTTTTTTCTTTTTGCAGTATGCGGGCCTCTCACTGTTGTGGCCTCTCCCATTGCGGAGCACAGGCTCCGGACGCGCAGGCCCAGCGGCCATGGCTCACGGGCC
The DNA here is from genome assembly GCF_025265405.1 of Mesoplodon densirostris. Classification (NCBI taxonomy): domain Eukaryota; kingdom Metazoa; phylum Chordata; class Mammalia; order Artiodactyla; family Ziphiidae; genus Mesoplodon; species Mesoplodon densirostris. Next base: position 40,565,209 of record NC_082664.1, read on the forward strand.
CAGCCGCTCCGCGGCATATGGGATCCTCCCAGACCGGGGCACGAACCCGTATCCCCTGCATCGGCAGGCGGACTCTCAACCACTGCGCCACCAGGGAGGCCCTACATAGATATATTTTAATGTATGTAGTTCTCCATGCAAATACTTGGCATAATTCTTTCTGACTTCCTCATTTGGATATATTAATGACTGACTCAGGTTACAGGACTCAGAGATAGTAATTTAGAGGTTGTTAATGGAAAAGACATTAAAATATTTACAAATTGTATCCCAATAGAAATGTTCTGAATTTCAAGTATACTGGAACTGAAATCCTGGGAAATGAGATAGTCATACAGAAGTTTGTTTGTTGCATGAGCTAGACTTTTGCAAAAGAGAAATCCAAAGTTACAAAGGGATTGATGAATCATGTCATCAATCATGTCATCAAAGTTTCAAAAGTTTATCTCTATAAATTGTGAAAACTAGGATCCCTAAACCTCAATAGCGTTGAACAGCCCATATCTATCCACCTTTTCCCCTGAGCAAAAGAGGGGATAGGGCCTCCCTGGTGGCGCAGTGGTTAAGAGTCCGCCTGCCGATGCAGGGGATACGGGTTCGTGCCCCGGTCTGGGAGGATCCCATATGCCGCGGAGCGGCTGGGCCCGTGAGCCATGGCCGCTGGGCCTGCGCATCCGGAGCCTGTGCTCCGCAACGGGAGAGGCCACAACAGTGAGAGGCCCGCATACCGCAAAAAGAAAAAAAAAAAAAAAAGAGGGGATAGATATGAGATGGGTGTCTCAGAGGCATGCAGGGATGAAAGGAGATGCAGCTCTGGAGGGGTTGTGGGGTGGCTAAACTCTCCCTAGAGAAGTGGGATATATATGCTTTCAGGCTAATATGGTACAGTAAATGTGTTTCTTAAAATGTATCTGCCCCATTTTGAAATGGTGTGATAGCAGGTAATGTTGGTCTGTCTCCCTGAGGGACAAATGGGAAGGGGCAAGAGAAAGACACTCCTGATGGTGCTATTTCATCAGGGACTCTAAAGAGTTAGTGTGCGGAATGTGACCGAAAAGTGTCAGCATAGCAGTGAGAAGAGTAATGTGGTTGGTGGGTGCAGTCCAGAGAACTAGGGTAAGTGTGATGCTTGTGAGGTTAGCATGAAGCTGTGGGAGAAAGGAGGATTTCTGAAATCCTTCCCACCTCAGCAGAAAGAGTATCTGGAGTGGGATGAGAGGAGGAGGAGGGAATAGGGAATACTTATATCCCCCTGACTTTCTTGTTGGTTTAGGAAACTCTATGACACTAACACATAGAGAAAAATAAGTGTTTTTCCTTCTTCCTGTCTTAACTGAACTAGAGGAATGGATAGAAAGTCCACGGGAAAAACAAAGGGAAAAGCTTGGGAAACCATCCACCCAGATCACGAGTCCTTTAACATCAAAATTCACAGTTATCCCTTACCAATGTAACTGAAAGTTAGTGAAGAGACTTGCTTTCCTGTTTGATGAGTAGTTATTTTAAGTTCCCCTTATTCTTTTTTTCTATTATTCTACTGTGCCTTAGATGTATATAGCAATTTATGTCCACAGAGCTCAAAATATTATACAAGTTATCTCATTTATCTTCAATCCCTGGAATTTTATACCCATGTGAAATTTTCCTAGTCAGATTCTATAAATTCAAAGGTATAAATTTGGGTACATTTTACCCAGGGGGCTTTTAGATGTTGAGAACTGTCAGGGGCTATTTTTAGACTAGAGGGAATGCAGTATTTCTAAAAATAAGGATTCCATCAACTAGAGCCCTCTGCATTGCTGAAAGCAGCCTTTTGAGCAGAATCATCAGCAGGAATTCGATAATCCACTGATCCTCTCTCTTGGAAGTTGGTAAGTGAGGCAGGTGGCTCCAAAGTTAAAGACATATTCTGCCCTATATTTTTGTACTGGTGGTACAAAGAAACGGATATATCAATTTTAGGATGGCCTCTAAAGCTAGCTATATACTACAACTGGATTCCAATTAGCAAGAAGGAAGCTAAATATGTTAGAAAGAGTTTGGACCTTCATGAGAATCCATGCTTTAACTCTTACCAGCCCTTTTTAAAGAGACAGAAGTACGAAATCATGCAACTTAGAGTTATGCCAAGGGACTTGAATTGCTAGAGCACAGGGCGAATTTGGTGAGGATGAGTGGTAATTGAAGACGGAGAGGTAGGCTGTGGCCAGACAATATATGACGTGATGAAAATTCTGGATTTTATTCTGAAACAAGGGAAGTTAGTGGAGAGTTTTCAGCCAGGAAGTTCTGGTCTACCCATTGGAAACAGAGACTAGAGTAATCCTGAGAAACAGCTAAGAGACATTTCTGCCCAGCCCCACATACATCCTTACATTTCTCCATGCAAAACTCACATAAACATCCTGCCTCTATCCACTAAGTCTCTTGGCTAAATAGGTTCAGTTCATAAATTTTTTCATTAATGTGCTTTTGAATTCCCTCATTTCCCAGCTTTCCCTTCTTTGAATAAAAGTTAATCTTTGGGCCTCAGCATGCATGTTGGCTCCCTCTGCTGTGGGCCAACTTAGCACCAGCCTCTTCTCGGGGCCTCTCACTGCATGGTAGAACCTGATGCCCCACCACCACCTGTGTCCCTGCCACCTACGGTCCAGCTGTATGATTAGACCACAGCCTTTAATGAGTATTCCTTTCTTGGCCACATTTATGGAGTTTCTGACGGCCAGTGGAGATTCTTCCAGGCACAGCATGACCTCTCTGGAGACAAGTGAAATATAGAAATTCATCACTATTTCACCAAGAAGCCCCCATAAGAGCATTTAACCTGGACACAGAGTGTTGAATTGAAATCTGCAGAATACTTGCAATGAGTTCTGACCTAGATGGGATAAAACTCAGTGTACTTCCTATCCACTGCCTCAGTATTACTGGATTGAAAGATTTCTGCTTCTTGTTAGGAAGTTCACTTCATTTCCTATTACTTCCAGCTTCACACTCAAAGCACTGAGAATTTCAAGTGGAGTATATTAAAATAGACCAGTTTCTTTATGTCATTTCTGTATTCAATTAAAATTTTTTTTCATAAACTTACTGGATGTTTTTAACTAAATTAACATAGCTTGAATAAACCTTCCAGATCCTGTGGAAGTCTCATGCAAGAACATGAGATTTCCTATTACATTCAGTCTAACCAATGCAACCTTAAACATTTTATGGAGAAATTTAAGAAGTAAGGAGTTATCACAACAGGATAGCACTGCCCTTGTGAAGAAAGAAGGTATCCATGTTCACAAGTGACCTTTTGATAATGGTGTCCCGCCATCCAGCCAGATTGTTGATGACTGGTTAAGTCTTATAAAAAATTAAGTTTTGTGAAAAACATGGTTGTTGTGTTGCTACTGAGTTGCAGGTCTTAGCAGAGTTCCAGTGTTTGTCATCCTGGTATTAACAGAAGGTGGAATGAAATATGAAGATGCAGTGCAGTTCATAAGACAAAAGTAGTGTGGAGCTTTTAACAGCAAGGAATTTTTGTATATGAAGAAATATTATGCTAAAATATTGATGTGCTTCAAAACTCCAATGACCTTAGAAACAACTATTATAGTCAACAAAACCAGGATGCCTGATGCTATTGCCTTAGAAGTGGAACTTGAGACAGGTCCTAATTTGCCGTCCATACTAGCCAACATGGTGGCTTAGTGAGCAAGTCTAATGAAGCTTCCATAGCAGGCTGAAAAGTAGTTTTACCAGATCCCAAGCTTGGCATAATTATAATCTCTATGTTTCAGTTACAGTCAACCTATTTGAATGCTTAATGGAAGGTTCTCATTGTTCAGCATTTAAAATGTACTTATTTTTTGTACCAATGGAAAGTTCCTTTCCTGAAATCATGCAGAACTATGTTGTCTTTATATTGATTCTCATGCCAGAATCTTATCAAAGTATAAAAAATTAGGAATATCAGATGCCAAAATATCCAACACAATACTTGTATATTTTTAGTATCATGCAAACCTGAAATCCCAGGAACTATGAACATTCTAGTACTTATGTGGTTCATTTCTTCAGTCATTTCAAACACTGAAAGTAGGGTCTATATGGTTATTTGCCTGCTCAATTTATGTTTACATCTCCCATATTTGTACCAGTCCACATTAGGTTCGTACAACTATTGGTATTTACTGAATTTTTACCAATCTTATGCTGATTATTTAACACCTTCATATGCATCTCCTTTTATGTTCTTTTTATATATATATAAATTTCTTTCTTTCTTTCTTGATTTATTTTTGGCTGCATTTGGTCTTTGTTGCTGCACACGGGCTTTCTCTAGTTGTAGTGAGCGGGGGCTACTCTTCGTTGTGGTGCATGGGCTTCTCATTGTGGTGGCTTCTCTTTGTTGCAGAACACGGGCTCTAGGCGTGTGGGCTTCAGTAGTTGTGGCAGGCAGGCTCAGTAGTTGTGGCTTGCGGGCTCTAGAGTGCAAGCTCAGTAGTTGTGGTGCACAGGCTTAGTTGCTCCGTGGCATGTAGGATCTTACTGGACCAGGGATTGAACCCGTGTCCCCTGCCTTGGCAGGCAGATTCTTAACCACTGCACCACCAGGGAAGTCCTCCTTTTATGTTCTTATGGAAAATCTCCATTTTGAAAATCTACATTGTACAGAAGCACATGTTTTTAATGACTCCAGATAAAAAAAATCCTTACAGCTTATGTTTGTACTTTATGGCACAACTTAACAGGGAGGGTCTGAAAAAATCAGTGGGAGGGGATATTAAATATTTTTCATAAAATGTTGCCTTTGTCTTGTATAGAACATGTAGGATATATCCTTTAATTTAGTGAATATTTTTAAAAGGTAGGGTGCTTTATCATGCTTAAAATAATTTTCAATTATCAAATTTCTGAAATTCTTATAATTTTCTTATGAACACTGGAAGCTGCTCACCAACTATTATTCTTCTTTGAAGTGTTACTTTTTTCCCTTCTCTTCCCAATGTCTCTTGCAAAAAAAAGTGGGTTTCTGCTAATGAATTGAGTAGACATCTAATAATTTATATCTTTTGCATTGTGCAACCAAATATTTGGATACTTGGTCATTGGGTATTTTTGTTAACTGATAAAATTATGATGTATATTAATGTTATTTCAACCATATATTTATACTGTCTGGGAAAGTGTGGTTAGAGTTCTGTGGAAGATATCATTTGTCAGCATTCACCAGCTTATAAAAACCCCAGTGTAAGAGCTGAAACATCTAAATAAATAATAACATACAAAATATAAAATAAAATAAAATGTAAAGAGAGCTACTCTTTTTTTTTTTTTTTTTCTTTTTTTTTTTTTTTTTTGCGGTATGCGGGCCTCTCACTGTTGTGGCCTCTCCCGTTGCGGAGCACAGGCTCCGGATGCGCAGGCCCAGCGGCCATGGCTCACGGGCCCAGCCGCTCCGCGGCATATGGGATCCTCCCAGACCGGGGCACAAACCCGTATCCCCTGCATCGGCAGGCGGACTCTTAACCACTGCGCCACCAGGGAGGCCCAAAGAGAGCTACTCTTTGCACCTTATTACAGTGAAGCACCCAAGTTTATTCAAGAATTTTATTTTAACCTCCCATCCAGGGCTTGACCCCCATGGACATGTCCTCTGTAAGGCAAATGTTTCTGATCTCCTTTTTCCTATTACAACTTCCTATCATGTCTCTTGTACTCTAAATGCTCAACTCTCTGATACTGATAGAATAATCCTTTCTAAGATTTCAAATTCTTGTTTTCTTTCTGTGTTTCCTTTTAGATAGTTTCTTTTGTTTTGTCTTCAAGTTCACTCATCTTTTATTCTGTAATGTCTAATCTGTTTTTAATCCACCCCATGTACTTTTCATTATGTTCGTTGTAGTTTTCATCTATACAAATTTGATTTGCAACTTCTTCCATGCCTCAATATCTAGAATGCAGTTAAAATAACTGTTTTAATATCTTTATCTGCTAATTTTAGTAATTATATTGGTTCTGAATCTGTTTTGCCATTTTTTTCCTCATTATTGGTATTTATATGTTTTTTCCCATGCCTGGTATTTTTGATTGGATATCATTTATTGTGAATTTTGCCTCAGTGGGTATTGTATATTTTTGTGTTCCTATAAGTTTTCTTGAGCTTTGTTTTGGGATGTAGTTAATTTATTGGTAACACTGATTGGTTTAGGTTCTCTTTTTAAGACTTATTAGGTTGCACCCACAGTACTGTTTAGTCTAAGGCTAACTAGTCCCCAATACTGAAGCAAGATGCTTCTGACTCCTTTACCTAATACTCTGTGAAGTGAGATATTTTCCAACCTGAAAGATGGGAACAGGCATTATTCATGGTCCTATATGAGTGACACATTCTGTTCCCTCTAATTCTTTCAGTTAGCTCTTTTTCCAGCCTCAGGTAATTCCCTCCCATGCTATTTTAATTAAGACTCTAGGTTGAAAAAACTGAAGACTGACCTTATGGAGATTTTTGGAGTTCTTTCTCTGTGCTGCTCTCCCTTTTTGTTCATTTTTGTGAACTGTAGTTTCTTTAGTTTCCTGGATTCTCAGCTCAATTTCAATGCGAGTTGTCTAGGTAAAGTGACCAACTGTCCTAGTTATCCCAGAATTTGGGTGGAAGGGGATCATGGGATGTAGAACTTTCATGTTTAAAATTGGGAAAATCTTAGGCGAATTGGAACAAGTTGGTCACCCTCTGCCCTGTTTTCCTCCCTGTGGTGTTACAGCCAGGAAACTCTCTCAAAATAATAAAATGGAGAACCTATAAGATAACCTCTTTGTTCCAGTGTCTTGGGGGTCACTGTCCTGCATTGCCTGAAATCCAGGGTCTTAAAAACCATTGTCCCATATTTTGTCTGTTTACTTTTTTCTCTTTTGATTGTTTCTAATGGGATGGTAAATCTTCCATTTTGGCTGGAACTGAAACTCATTCTCTCTTGATTTCAGTCTATCAGGTTTTCTTCACCATCTCTCCCCTGAAAGTGCCCTAATTAGAAGTCACCAATGGGTTGGATGCTGCAAAAGTACAATGATCAGTTTTCAGGTTCATTTTACTCAACCAATCAGCTGTAGTTAACACTCGATTACTAATTTTCTTTGAAACAAGTTTTTCAGTTCGTTACCAGGATAAAATTATCTTAGTTTTCCTTTAACAAGTTACTCCTTCTTAGTCTCCTTTGCTGAATCATCCTTATGTCCCCAACCTCTAAATGTTATAGTGCCCTGGGGCTTAGTCCTAGGACATCTCCCTGTTTCCCTCTACATTCATTCTCCAGGTGATCTTCTCAAGTCTCAAAGTTTTATATATCTTTAAACACAAACTCCTAATTTATATCTCTAGCTTTCCGAAGTTGTGTATTTAAGGGCCTACTCAAAATTTACACATGAAGGGACGTCCCTGGTGGTGCAGTGGTTAAGAATCAGCCTACCAATGCAGGGGACATGGGTTCAAGCCCTGGTCTGGGAAGATCCCACATGCCGCGGAGCAACTAAGCCCGTGTGCCAAACCTATTAAACCTGCACTCTGGAGCTCACGTGCCACAACTACTGAAACCTGCATGCCTAGAGCCCATGCTCCACAACAAGAGAAGCCACTGCAATGAGAAGCCTGTGCACCACAGTGAAGAGTAGCCCCTGCTCACCACAACTAGAGAAAACCTGCACTCAGCAATGAAGACCCAATGCAGCCAAAAATAAATAGATTAATTAATTAATTAATTTTAAAAAGAAGGAAATGATGACAGAGGACATAAGTGCCTTTAAAAAATAATTTACCCATGGAGAAGGTATCTCAAACTTAATATTTCTAAAACTGAACTCTTAAGTCCCCCCAGTCCCTGAACCTGTTTCTTTCAGAACCATCTTATTCTTAATAAATGGCAACTCTGTTCTTCTGATTGCTTAGGCCAAAGTCTTGCCATCATCTTTGACTACTTTTTCACACTTCTAATCCATCAGCAAATCTAGGCAGTTTTGTCTTCTCACTATCTTTACCTGTTTACATCCTATCCAAGTCATCATCATCTCTCACTTGCATTATTGCAACTAGCTAGTCTTTCTGCTCACACACCTGTGTGTATTTTTCATATGGCTTCCAAATTATTAATTTCAAATTGTGAACTGGATTGTGTTACTCCTCTGCTTAAAATGCTGCAGTGCCTTCCATATCACTCGTATTAAGACATAGTCTTTACTTTGACCTTCAAGGGACTTTATGCCCTAACCAAATATTATAAGGACGACCACCCTTCCGTTTTCTCTACTCCATCTACAATGACCTCCATGTTTTCTTCAAATATGTAAAGCATATTCCTGCCTTCAGATCTTTGACCACTGTAACTTACTCTTCCTGGAGATCCTCCCCTGAGATGGGTGACTCACTCCATTATTTCCTCCAGATCTTGGCTCAAATGTCACCTTATCAGAGGGTCTTCCCTCACCATCTAATATGAAAGCACATTCTCCAACACAGTCCCCACCATCTCCCTTAATTATTTTCCTATATTTTTCTTCATACTACCTATTACTGTCTGACATGCTTCTTGCACTGGGTTATTCCAAGAGAACAGGGATGTTGTTTGCAGAGATATGCCTAGTACCGGCACACAATGGATACTCAATAGGTATATGTTAGGTGAATAAATGAGTGAGTGAAACTCTGTAGTTATGGACATTTCTTATTTAGGACATTAAACAACGTAGCTGATTTAAAGTGAGCACCGATTACCAGGTAACTTTTCAGGTTGAATGTAGCAGCATTCTTCTGAGGCTCTCTCAGGTATGCTTGTAAGATATCAGTTAGTTAAGCCTTACATGTATATGTCTTTTATTTTTTATTGGACCATCATAGGATATAAATCAATTCAAAGAATCATCATATATAAGGACTTTCTTCTCATAATTTTAAGGAAAGGAAAAAGCTTCTTTCAGCTGAATAAAGTTTGAACTTTAAGTTTCCAGGGGGTGAAAAAGATATTATTTACAGCTATTTTCTAATGTTTTGATTAGAGCAAAATGGTCCAATTCCTTCCAAAAGCGTTATTCACCTGGACACATGATGACAGTATTTCAGTGACACAAAAATCATACATTTTCCTCATTCAGTTTCAAGCAGAAAACAAAGTTTCACTTTTTCAGAAAAAACAGCCCCATAAACCTGATTCCATTCCTTTTATTTCCAAAAATATTCTTTCAATTTTGGTCTTACAGTTTATGAAACATTAAGTTTAAATATTTTTTATTATTTTTTCGTTAATGAAAATCTTCCTCCTCAATTTTGGCAATAGAATTTTTTACCAAGACAATATTTTACAATATTTTAACAATTGTTCTCTGGATCAGGAATTATATGGTTTCTTCTGTTGTAATGGGTGATTTTTGCTGCATCTCACATAGAGGTGGTCTCAGTAACAGTGATTATAAGGGACGACAGGTTCAACTACCTACTTACATACTCTTTCACATCTACAGGAGAATTTTCAGAGTAAAAAATATTTTTGCCTTTTATATAAGTATTTATAGATATGCCTACTCTTTGGTAGAAAAATGTATATGGTATATTTCAAAGTCATAGAGGGAGATAATAATATTATGGCATATATATATATATATATATATATATATATATATATATAGTTGACTAAGAAGCTGATTAAAATTTAGTTCATTGTAAGGAGTCATCATAGTCTCATAATTATAAGTAAAGGTCACTTTAATATGGAATTATTTTACTTTTAGAAACCCTATTCTTTTTTTTTTTTTTCTTTTTTTCTTTTTTTAATTTTTTATTAGTTTCTGCTTTATAACAAAGTGAATCAGTCATACATATACATCTGTTCCCACATCCCTTCCCTCAGGCATCTCCCTCCCTCCCACCCTCCCCATCCCACCCCTCCAGGCAGTCACAAAGCACAGAGCGGATCTCCCTGTGCTCTGCGGCTGCTTCCCACTATCTATCTACCTTACATTTGGTAGTGTATATATGTCCATGCCTCTCTTTCGCTTTGTCACAGCTTACCCTTCCCCCTCCCCATATCCTCAAGTCCATTCTCAAGTAGGTCTGTGTCTTTATTCCCGTTTTACCCCTAGGTTCTTCATGACATGTTATTTTTTTTTTAATTCCATATATATGTGTTAGCATACAGTATTTGTCTTTCTCTTTCTGACTTACTTCACTCTGTATGACAGACTCTAGGTCTATCCACATCACTACAAAGAGCTCAGCTTCGTTTCTTTTTATGGCTGAGTAATATTCCATTGTATATATGTGCCACATCTTCTTTATCCATTCATCCGATGATGGACACTTAGGTTGTTTCCAGCTCCAGGCTATTGTGAATAGAGCTGCAATGAACATTTTGGTACATGTCTCTTTTTGAATTATGGTTTTCTCAGGGTATATGCCTAGTAGTGGGATTGCTGGGTCATATGGTAGTACTATTTTTAGTTTTTTAAGGAACCTCCATACTGTTCTCCATAGTGGCTGTACCAATGCACATTCCCACCAGCAGTGCAAGAGTGTTCCCTTTTCTCCACACCCTCTCCAGCATTTATTGTTTCTAGATTTCTTGATGATGGCCATTCTGACTGGTGTGAGATGATATCTCATTGTAGTTTTGATTTGCATTTCTCTAATGATTAATGATGTTGAGCATTCTTTCATGTGTTTGTTGGCAGTCTGTATATCTTCTTTGGAGAAATGCCTATTTAAGTCTTCTGCCCATTTTTGGATTGGGTTGTTTGTTTTTTTGCTATTGAGCTGCATGAGCTGTTTATAAATTTTGGAGATTAATCCTTTGTCAGTTGCTTCATTTGCAAATATTTTCTCCCATTCTGAGGGTTGTCTTTTGGTCTTGTTTATGGTTTCCTTTGCTGTGCAAAAGCTTTGAAGTTTCATTAGGTCCCATTTGTTTATCTTTGTTTTTATTTCCATTTCTCTAGGAGGTGGGTCCAAAAGGATCTTGCTGTGATTTATGTCATAGAGTGTTCTACCTATGTTTTCCTCTAAGAGTTTGATAGTTTCTGGCCTTACATTTAAGTCTTTAATCCATTTTGAGCTTATTTTTGTGTATGGTGTTAGGGAATGATCAAACTCTTCCAAACAATATCAGAGGAATGAACACTCCCAAACTCATTCTACGAGGCCACCATCACCTTGATACCAAAACCAGGCAAGGATGTCACAAAGAAAGAAAACTACAGGCCAATATCACTGATGAACATAGATGCAAAAATCCTCAACAAAATACTAACAAACAGAATCCAACAGCACATTAAAAGGATCATACAACATGATCAAGTGGGGTTTATTCCAGGGATGCAAGGATTCTTCAATATACGCAAATCAATCAATGTGATACACCATATTAACAAGTTGAAGGAGAAAAACCATATGATCATCTCAATAGATGCAGAGAAAGCTTTCGACAAAATTCAACACCCATTTATGATAAAAACCCTGCAGAAAGTAGGCATAGAGGGAACTTTCCTCAACATAATAAAGGCCATATATGACAAACCCACAGCCAACATTGTCCTCAATGGTGAAAAACTGAAACCATTTCCACTAAGATCAGGAACAAGACAAGGCTGCCCACTCTCACCACTATTACTCAACCTAGTATGGGAAGTTTTAGCCACAGCAATCAGAGAAGAAAAGGAAATAAAAGGAATCCAAATTGGAAAAGAAGAAGTAAAGCTGTCACTGTTAGCAGATGACATGATACTATACATAGAGAATCCTAAAGATGCTACCGAAAAACTACTAGAGCTAATCAATGAATCTGGTAAAGTAGCAGGATACAAAATTAATGTACAGAAATCTCTGGCATTCCTGTACACTAATGATGAAAAATCTGAAAATGAAATCAAGAAAACACTCCCATTTACCATTGCAACAAAAAGAATAAAATATCTAGGAATAAACCTACCTAAGGAGACAAAAGACCTGTATGCAGAAAATTATAAGACACTGATGAAAGAAATTAAAGATGATACAAATAGATGGAGAGATATACCATGCTCCTGGATTGGAAGAATCAATATTGTGAAAATGACTCTTCTACCCAAAGCAATCTACAGATTCAATGCAATCCCTATCAAACTACCACTGGCATTTTTCACAGAACTGGAACAAAAAATTTCAACATTTGTTTGGAAAAACAAAAGACCCCAAATAGCCAAAGCAATCTTGAGAACGAAAAACGGAGCTGGAGGAATCAGGCTCCCTGACTTCAGACTATACTACAAAGCTACAGTAATTAAGACAGTGTGGTACTGGCATAAAAACAGAAAGATAGATCAGTGCATCAGGATAGAAAGCCCAGAGATAAACCCACGCACATATGGCCAACTTATCTTTGATAAAGGAGGCAGGAATGTAAAGTGGAGAAAGGACAGCCTCTTCAATAAGTGGTGCTGGGAAAACTGGACAGGCACATGTAAAAGTTTGAGAAACCCTATTCTTATCTAACATTTAATTTTCTTTCCATCTAAATCTTGTAAGGAAGCTAGCACAAGATATCTTATTCCTATCTTACTGATAAAAAAACACGTTCAGCTAGGAAAACTGATTCTCCCAAGGCTTTATAATTAGTCTCTGCTCTTTGCAAATGATTATGGAACATGTTTTTCTTGTATGTAATATGTAGAAGGAGTAAGCAAAGGGAAGATGAGAACATAACAGTAGATGTCAGGATCTTTTTTTTTTAACTTTTTATTTTATTTTGAGAACAGTTGATTAACAATGTTGTGTTAGTTTCAGGTGTACAGCAAAGTGATTCAGTTATATATGTACATGTATGTATTCTTTTTCAAATTCTCCTATTTAGGTTGTTACATAATTTTTTTTTTTTTTTTTTTTTTGCGGTATGCGGGCCTCTCAATGTTGTGGCTTCTCCCGTTGTGGAGCACAGGCTCCGGACGCACAGGCTCAGTGGCCATGGCTCACAGGCCCAGCCACTCTGCAGCATGTGGGATCCTCCCAGACCAGGGCACGAACCTGTGTCCCCTGTATCAGCCGGCGGACCCTCAACTACTGCACCACCAGGGAAGCCCAGGTTGTTACATAATGTTGAACAGAGTTCCCTATGCTGTACAGTAGGTCCTTGTTAGTTATCCATTTTCTTTTATTTTACTTTATTTTATTTAATTTATTTTATTTTTTAACATCTTCATTTGAGTATAATTGCTTTACAATGGGGTGTTAGTTTCTGCTTTATAACAAAGTGAATCAGCTATACATATACATATATCCCCATATCTCCTACCTCTTGTGTCTTCCTCCCACCCTCCCTATCCCACCCCTCTAGGTGTACACAAAGCACCAAGTTGATCTCCCTGTGCTATGCGGCTGCTTTCCACTAGCTATCTATTTTACGTTTGGTAGTGTATAAATGTCCATGCCACTCTCTCACTTCATCCCAGCTTACCTTTCCCCCTCCTCGTGTCCCAAAGTCCATTCTCTACATCTGCATCTTTATTCCTGTCCTGCCCCTAGGTTCTTCAGAACAATCTTTTTTTTATTCCATATATATGCGTTAGCATACAGTATTTGTTTTTCTCTTTCTGACTTACTTCACTCTTTATGACAGTCTTTAGTTCCACCCACCTCACTACAAATAACTCAATTTCGTTTCTTTTTATGGCTGAGTAATATTCCATTGCATATACCTGCCACATCTTCTTTATCCATTCATCTCTCGACAGACACTTAGGTTGCTTCCATGTCCTGGCTATTGTAAATAGAGCTGCAATGAACATTGTGGTACATGATGCCTTTAAATTATTGTTTTCTCAGGTTATATGCCCAGTAGTAAGATTGTTGGGTAATAAGGTAGTTCTATTTTTAGTTTCTTAAGGAACCTCCATACTGTTCTCCATAGTGGCTGTATCAGTTTACATTCTCAACAACAGTGCAACAGGGTTCCCTTTTCTCAACATCCTCTCCAGCATTTGTTGTTTGTAGCTTTTTGATGATGGCCATTCTGACCAGTATGAGGTGACACTGCATTGTAGTTTTGATCTGCATTTCTCTAATGATTAGTGATGTGGAGCATCCTTTTATGTGTTTGTTGGCAATCTGCATATCTTCTTTGGAGAAATATCTATTTAGGTCTTCTGTCCATTTCTGAAATGGGCTGTTTGTTTTTTTGATATTGAGCTACATGAGCTGCTTATATATTTTGGAGATTAATCCTTTGTCAGTTGCTTCATTTGCAAATATTTTCCCCCACTCTGAGCATTGATTTTCATCTCCTTTATGGTTTCCTTTGCTGAGCAAAAGCTTTTAAGTTTCATTAGGTATCATTTGTTTCTTTTTCTTTTTATTTCTATTTCTCTGGGAGGTAGGTCAGAAAGGATATTGCTGTGATTTATATCACAGAGTGTTCTGCCTTTGTTTTCCTCTAAGGGTATTATAGTGTCTGGCCTTACATATAGGTCTTTAATCCATTTTGAGTTTATTTTTGTGTATGGTGTTAGGGAGGATTTTAATTTCATTCTTTTACCTGTAGCTGTCCAGTTTTCCCAGCACCAATTACTGAAGAGGATGTCTTTGATCCATTGTATATTCTTGCCTCCTTTATCAAAGACACAGTGACCATATGTGTGTGGGTTTATCTCTGGCTTTCTATCCTGTTCCTGATCTATATTTCTGTCTTTGTGCCAGTACCATACCGTCTTGATTACTGTGGCTTTGTAGTATACTCTGAAGTGTGGGATCCTGATTCCTCCAGCTCCGTTTTTCTTTCTCAAGATTGCTTTGGGTATTCGGGGTCTTTGGTGTTTCCATACAAATTGTGAACATTTTTATTCTTGCTCTGTGAAAAATGTCATTGGTAGTTTGATGGGGATTGCATTGAATCTGTAGATTGCTTTCGGTAGTATAGTTATTATCACAATGTTGGTTCTTCCAATCCAAAAACATGGTATATCACTCCATCTGTTTGTATCATCTTCAATTTCTTTCATCAGTGTCTTATACTTTTCTGCATACAGGTCTTTTGTCTCCTTAGGTAGGTTTATGCCTAGGTATTTTATTCTTTTTGTTGCAATGGTAAATGAGAGTGTTTTCTTAATTTCTCTTTAAGATTTTTCGTCATTAGTGTATAGGAATGCAAGAGATTTCTGTGCATTACCCGCTACTCTACCAAATTCATTGATTGGCTCTAGTAGTTTTCTGGTAGCATCTTTATGATTCTCTATGTATAGTATCTGCAGACAGTGACAGTTTTACTTCTATTCTGATTTGGATTACTTTTATTTCTTTTTCTTCTCTGATTGCTGAGGCTAAAACTTCCAAAACTATATTGAATAATAATGGTGAGAGTAGGCAACCTTGTCTTGTTCTTGATCTTAGTTTGAAATGGTTTCAATTTTTTACCATTGAAAACGATGTTGGCTGTGGATTTCTCACATATGGCCTTTATTAGGTTGAGGTAAGTTCCCTCTATGGCTACATTCTGGAAGGCTTTTATCATAAATGGGTGTTGAATTATGTTGAAAGCTTTCTCTGAATCTACTGAGATGATCATATGGTTTTTCTCTTTCAACTTGTTAATATGGTTTATCACATTGATTGATTTGTGTATATTAAAGAATCCTTGCATTCCTGGGATAAGCCGCACCTGATCATGGTGTATGATCCTTTTACTGTGCTGATGGATTCTGTTTGCTAGAATTTTTTTTCTTTTTTTTTTTTATTAGTTTCTGCTTTATAACAAAGTGAATCAGTCATACATATACATCTGTTCCCACATCCCTTCCCTCAGGCATCTCCCTCCCTCCCACCCTCCCCATCCCACCCCTCCAGGCAGTTACAAAGCACAGAGCGGATCTCCCTGTGCTCTGTGGCTGCTTCCCACTATCTATCAACCTTACGTTTGGTAGTGTATATATGTCCATGCCTCTCTTTCGCTTTGTCACAGCTTACCCTTCCCCCTCCCCATATCCTCAAGTCCATTCTCAAGTAGGTCTGTGTCTTTATTCCCTTTTTGCCCCTAGGTTCTTCATGACATTTTTTTTAATTCCATATATATGTGTTAGCATACGGTATTTGTCTTTCTCTTTCTGACTTACTTCACTCTGTATGACAGACTCTAGGTCTATCCACATCACTACAAATAGCTCAGTTTCATTTCTTTTTATGGCTGAGTAATATTCCATTGTATATATGTGCCACATCTTCTTTATCCATTCATCCGATGATGGACCCTTAGGTTGTTTCCATCTCCAGGCTATTGTGAATAGAGCTGCAATGAACATTTTAGTGCATGTCTCTTTTTGAATTATGGTTTTCTCAGGGTATATGCCTAGTAGCGGGATTGCTGGGTCATATGGTAGTTCTATTTTTAGATTTTTAAGAAACCTCCATACTGTTCTCCATAGTGGCTGTACCAATGCACATTCCCACCAGCAGTGCAAGAGTGTTCCCTGTTCTCCACACCCTCTCCAGCATTTATTGTTTCTAGATATCTTGATGATGGCCATTCCGACTGGTGTGAGAAGATATCTCACTGTAGTTTTGATCTGCATTTCTCTAATGATTAATGATGTTGAGCATTCTTTCATGTGTTTGTTGGCAGTCTGTATATCTTCTTTGGAGAAATGCCTATTTAAGTCTTCTGCCCATTTTTGGATTGGGTTTTTTGTTTTTTTGCTATTGAGCTGCATGAGCTGCTTGTAAATTTTGGAGATTAATCCTTTGTCAGTTGCTTCATTTGCAAATATTTTCTCCCATTCTGAGGGTTGTCTTTTGGTCTTGTTTATGGTTTCCTTTGCTGTGCAAAAGCTTTGAAGTTTCATTAGGTCCCATTTGTTTATCTTTGTTTTTATTTCCATTTCTCTAGGAGGTGGGTCCAAAAGGATCTTGCTGTGATTTATATCATGGAGTGTTCTACCTATGTTTTCCTCTAAGAGTTTGATAGTTTCTGGCCTTACATTTAGGCCTTTCATCCATTTTGAGCTTATTTTTGTGTATTGTGTCAGGGAATAATCTAATCTCATACTTTTACATGTCCCTGTCCAGTTTTCCCAGCACCACTTATTGAAGAGGCTGTCCTTTCTCCACTGTACATTCCTGCCTCTTTTATCAAAGATAAGTTGACCATATGTGCGTGGGTTTATCTCTGGGCTTTCTATCCTGTTCCATTGATCTATCTTTCTGTTTTTGTACCAGTACCACACTGTCTTGATTACTACAGCTTTGTAGTATACTCTGAAGTCAGGGAGCCTGATTCCTCCAGCTCCATTTTTCGTTCTCAAGATTGCTTTTGCTATTCAGGGTCTTTTGTTTTTCCAAACAAATTCTGAAATTTTTTCTTCTAGTTCTGTGAAAAATGCCAGTGGTAGTTTGATAGGGATTGCATTGAATCTGTAGATTGCTTTGGGTAGTAGAGTCATTTTCACAATATTGATTCTTCCAATCCAGGAGCATGATATATCTCTCCATCTATTTGTATCATCTTTAATCTCTTTCATCAGTGTCTTATAATTTTCTGCATACAGGTCTTTTGTCTCCTTAGGTAGGTTTATTCCTAGATATTTTATTCTTTTTGTTGCAATGGTAAATGGGAGTGTTCTCTTGATTTCATTTTCAGATTTTTCATCATTAGTGTACAGGAATGCCAGAGATTTCTGTGCATTAATTTTGTATCCTGCTACTTAACCAGATTCATTGATTAGCTCTAGTAGTTTTCTGGTAGCATCTTTAGGATTCTCTATGTATAGTATCATGTCATCTGCTAACAGTGACAGCTTTACTTCTTCTTTTCCAATTTGGATTCCTTTTATTTCCTTTTCTTCTCTGATTGCTGTGGCTAAAACTTCCCATACTAGGTTGAGTAATAGTGGTGAGAGTGGGCAGCCTTGTCTTGTTCCTGATCTTAGTGGAAATGGTTTCAGTTTTTCACCATTGAGGACAATGTTGGCTGTGGGTTTGTCATATATGGCCTTTATTATGTTGAGGAAAGTTCCCTCTATGCCTACTTTCTGCAGGGTTTTTATCATAAATGGGTGTTGAATTTTGTCGAAAGCTTTCTCTGCATCTATTGAGATGATCATATGGTTTTTCTCCTTCAACTTGTTAATATGGTGTATCACATTGATTGATTTGCGTATATTGAAGAATCCTTGCATCCCTGGAATAAACCCCACTTGATCATGTTGTATGATCCTTTTAATGTGCTGTTGGATTCTGTTTGGTAGTATTTTGTTAAGGATTTTTGCATCTATATTCATCAGTGATATTTTCTGTAATTTTCTTTCTTTGTGACATCCTTGCCTGGTTTTGGTATCAAGTTGATGGTGGCCTCATAGAATGAGTTTGGGAGTGTTCCTTCCTCTGAAATTGTTTGGAAGAGTTTGAGAAGGATGGGTGTTAGCTCTTCTCTAAATGTTTCATAGAATTCCCCTGTGAAGCCATCTGGTCCTGGGCTTTTGTTTGTTGGAAGATTTTAATCACAGTTTCAATTTCAGTGCTTGTGATTGGTCTATTCATATTTTCTATTTCTTCCTGATTCAGTCTTGGCAGGTTATGCATTTCTAAGAATTTGTCCATTTCTTCCAGGTTGTCCATTTTATTGGCATAGAGTTTCTTGTAGTAATCTCTCATGATCTTTTGTATTTCTGCAGTGTCAGTTGTTACTTCTCCTTTTTCATTTCTAATTCTATTGATTTGAGTCTTCTCCCTGTTTTTCTTGATGAGTCTGGCTAATGGTTTGTCAATTTGGTTTATCTTTTCAAAGAACCAGCTTTTAGTTTTATTGATCTTTGCTATCATTTCCTTCACTTCTTTTTCATTTATTTCTGTTCTGATCTTTATTATTTCTTTCCGTCTGCTAACTTTGGGGATTTTTTGTTCTTTCTCTAATTGCTTTAGGTGCAGGGTCAGGTTGTTTACTCGAGATGTTTCCTGTTTCTTAAGGTGGGATTGTATTGCTATAAACTTCCCCCTTAGAACTGCGTTTGCTGCATCCCATAGGTTTTGGGTCATCGTGTCTCCATTGTCATTTGTTTCTAGGTATTTTTTAAATTTCCTCTTTGATTTCTTCAGTGATCACTTCATTATTGAGTAGTGTATTGTTTAGCCTCCATGTGTTTGTATTTTTTACAGATATTTTCCTGTAATTGATGTCTAGTCTCATAGCATTGTGGTTGGAAAAGATACTTGATACGATTTCAATTTTCTTAAATTTACCTAGGCTTGATTTGTGACCCAAGATATGATCTCTCCTTGAGAATTATCCATGAGCACTTGAGAAAAATGTGTATTCTGTTGTTTTTGGATGGAATGTCCTATAAATATCAATTAAGTCCATCTTGTTTAATGTATCATTTAAAGCTTGTGTTTCCTTATTTATTTTCATTTTGGGTGATCTGTCCATTGGTGAAAGTGGGGTGTTAAAGTTCCCTACTATGAGTGTGTTACTTTCGATTTCCCCTTTTATGGCTGTTAGTATTTGCCTTATGTATTGAGCTGCTCCTATGTTGCATGCATAAATATTTACAATTGTTATATCTTCTTCTTGGATCGATCCCTTGATCATTATGTAGTGTCCTTCTTTGTCTCTTCTAATAGTGTTTATTTTAAAGTCTATTTTGTCTGATATAAGAATTGCTACTCCAGCTTTCTTTTGATTTCCATTTGCATGGAATATCTTTTTCCATCCCCTTACTTTCAATCTGTATGTGTCTCTTGGTCTGAAGTGGGTCTCTTGTAGACAGCATATATATGGGTCTTGTTTTTATATCCATTCAGCCAACCTGTGTCTTTTGGTGGGAGCATTTAGTCCATTTACATTTAAGGTAATTATTGATATGTATGTTCCTATTCCCATTTCTTTCATTGCTTTGGGTTCGTTATTGTAGGTATATTCCTTCTGTTGTGTTTCTTGCCTAGAGAAGTTCCTTTAGCATTTGTTGTAAAGCTGGTTTGGTGGTGCTGGACTCTCTCAACTTTTGCTTGTCTGAAAAGTGTGTAATTTCTCCATCAAAGCTGAATGAGATCCTTGCTGGGTAGAGTAATCTTGGCTGCAGGTTTCTCTCCTTCATCACTTTAATTATGTCCTGCCACTCCCTTCTGGCTTGTAGATTTTCTGCTGAGAGATCAGTTGTTAACCTGATGGGGATTCCCTTGTGTGTTATTTGTTGTTTTTGCCTTGCTGCTTTTAATATGATTTCTTTTTGTTTAATTTTTGACTGTTTGATTAATATGGGTCTTGGCATATTTCTCCTTGGATTTATTCTGTATGGGACTCTCTGTGCCTCCTGGACTTGATTAACTATTTCCTTTCCTATATTAGGGAAGTTTTCAACTATAATCTCTTCAAATATTTTCTCAGTCCCTTTCTTTTTCTCTTCTTCTTCTGGAACCCCTATAATTTGAATGTTCGTGCATTTAATATTGTCCCAGAGGTCTCTGAGACTGTCCTCTGTTCTTTTAATTCTTTTTTCTTTATTTTGCTCTGCATCAGTTATTTCCAGTATTTTATCTTCCACCTCACTTATCCATTCTTCTGCCTCAGTTATTCTGCTATTGATCCCATCTAGAGTATTTTTCATTTCATTTATTGTGCTTTTAATCGAGGCTTGATTCATCTTTAGTTCTTCTAGGTCCTTGTTAACTGTTTCTTCCATTTTGTCTATTCTATTTCCAAGATTTTGGTTCTTGGAAATAGAATCTTGGATCATCTTTACTATCATTATTCTGAATTCTTTTTCAGGTAGACTGCCTATTACCTCTTCATTTGTTAGGTCTGGTAGGTTTTTATCTTGCTCCTTCACCTGCTGTGTGTTTTTCTGTCTTCTCATTTTGCTTATGTTACTGTGTTTGGGATCTCCTTTTTGCAGGCTGCACATTCGTAGTTCCCGTTGTTTTTGGTGTCTGTCCCCAGTGGCTAAGGTTGTTTCAGTAGGTTGTGTAGGCTTCCTGGCGCGGGTGACTAGTGCCTGTCTTCTGGTGGTTGAGGCTCGATCTTGTCTTTCTGGTGGACAGGTCCACGTCTGGTGGTGTGTTTTCGGGTGCCTGTGGCCTTATTATGTTTTTAGGCAGCCTCTCTGCTAATTGGTGGGGTTGTGTTCCTGCCTTGCTAGTTGCTTGGCATAGGGTGACCAGCACTGTAGCTTGCTGGTCGTTGACTGAAGCTGGGTGCTGGTGTTGAGATGGAGATCTCTGGGAGATTTTCGTTGCTTGATATTATGTGGAGCTGGGAGGTCTTTTGTGGACCCATGTCCTGAAGTTGGCTCTCCCACTTCAGAGGCACAGCACTGACTCCTGTCTGCAGCACCAAGAGCCTTTCATCTACCCGGCTCAGAATAAAAGGGAGAAAAAGTAGAAAGAAAGAATTAGTGGAAGAAAGAAAGATAGAGAGAAAGAAAGGAAGAAGGAAAGAAAGGAAGAAAGGAAGGAAGAAAGAAAGGGGGAGGGAGGGAGGAAGGATGGAAATTAAGAAAGAAAGGAGGGAGGCAGGGAGGAAGGAAAGAAAAAGAAAGAGTGAATGGAAGAAGGGAGGGAGGGAGGGAGGGAGGAAAGAAAGAAAGAAAGAAAGAAGGAAAGACAGGATGGAGGGAGGGAGGAAGGAAAGAAAAAGAAAGAGTGAAAGGAAGAAGGGTGGGAGGGACGGAGGATGGAAAGAAAGACAGGAGGGAAGGAGGGAGGAAGGAAAGAAAAAGAAAGAGTGAAAGGAAGAAGGGAGGGAGGGAGGAAAGAAAGAGAGAAAGAAGGAAAGGGGGAAGGAGGGAGGGAGGGAGGAAGGGAAGGTAGGAAAAAAGAAAGAGCAGTTAAAGTAAAATAGAATAAAGTATAAAATATAGTAGCGTTATTAAAATTAAAAAGTAATTATTGAAAAAAAAAAACCAGACAGATAGAACCCTGGGACATATGGTGACAGCAAAGCTATACAGAGAAAATCTCACACAGAAGTATACACATACACAATCACAAAAAGGGAGCAGGGGGAAAAATCGAAAATCTTGCTCTCAAAGTCCACCTCCTCAATTTGGGATAATTCGTTGTAAAAAGAGGAAAAGGGGGAATAGTCTGAAATCTTGCTCTCAAAGTCCACCTCCTTAATTTGGGAAAATGCGTTGTAAAAAGAGGAAAAAGGGGAAAAGTCTTAAATCTTGTCCTCAAAGTCCACCTCCTCAATTTGGGATGATTCGCTGTCCATTCATGCACTCCACAGACGCAGGGCACATCAAGTGGACCGTGGAGCTTTAATCCGCTGCCTCCGAGGCTGCACAGAGAGATTTCCCTGTCTCTTCTCTGCTCTCACAGCTCCCGGGTCTCAGCCTTGGACCTGGCCCCGCCTCTACGCGTAGGTCGCCGGAGGGCGTCCGTTCTTCGCTCAGACAGGACGGGTTTAAAGGAGCCGCTGATTTGGGGGCTCTGGCTCACTCAGGCAGAGTGGAGGGTGGGGCGCCCAGTGCGGGGCGGGCCTGCGGCGGCAGAGGCCGGCGTGACGTTGCACCAGCCCGAGGCGCTCCGTGCGCTTTCCCGGGGAAGCCGTCCCTGGTTCCCGGGACCCCGGCAGTGGCGGGGTGCACAGGCTCCCCGGAAGGTGAGGTGGACGGTGACCTGCGCTCGCACACAGGCCTTGTGGTGGCGGCAGCAGCAGCCCCAGCGTCCCACGCCCGTCTCCGGGGTCCGTGCCTTTAGCCACGGCTCGCGCCCGTCTCTGGAGCTTCTTTAAGCAGCTCTCTTAATGCCCTCTCCTTGCGCACCAGGAAACAAAAGGGAAGAAAAAGTCTCTTGCCTCTTCGGCAGCTCCAGACATTTTCCCTGGACTCCCTCCAGGCTAGCCGTGGTGCACTAACCCCTTCAGGCTCTCTTCCTGCTCGGGAAACAGTTTTAAATGGGAGAAGTCATCCATGCGCTCGTGGCGTCGCCACCTGCCGCGCTCAGAGGCCCCTAGCCACCCGCGCGAGGCTCCGCAGCCCTCGCCACTGCTTGCTAGAATTTTGTTTAAGATTTTTGCATCTATGTTCATCATTGATATTGGCCTGTAGTTCTCTTTCATTGTGACATGTTTGTCTGCTTTTGGTATCAGGGTGATTGTGGCACCATAGAATGGGTTTAGGAGTGTTCCACCCTCTGCTATATTTTGGAAGAGTTTGAGAAGGATAGGTGTTAGCTGTTTTCTAAATGTTTGATAGAATTCACCTGTGAAGCCATCTGGTCCTGGACTTTTGTTTGTTGGAAGATTTTTAATCACAGTTTCAATTTCAGTGCTTGTGATTGGTCTGTTTATATTTTCTATTTCTTCCTGGTTCCTTCTTAGAAGGTTGTGCTTTTCTAAGAATGTGTCTGTTTCTTCCAGGTTGTTCATTATATTGGCATATAGTTGCTTGCAGTAATCTCTCATGATCCTTTTTATTTCTGCAGTGTCAGTTGTTACTTCTTTTTCATTTCTAATTCTGTTGATTAGAGTCTTCTCCCATTTTTTCTTGATGACTATGGCTAGTAGTTTATCAATTTTGTTTATCTTCTCAAAGAACCACCTTTTAGTTTTATTGATCTTAGCTACTGTGTCCTTCATTTCTTTTTCATTTATTTCTGATCTGTTCTTTATGATTTTTTTTCTTCTGCTAACTTTGGGGTTTTCTTTTCTTCTTTCTCTAATTACTTTAGGTGTAAGTTTAGGTTGCTTATTTGAGATGTTTCTTGTTTCTTGAGGTAGGATTGTATTGCTATAAACTTCCCTCTTACAACTGCTTTTGCTGCATCCCATAGATTATGGGTCATCATGTTTTCATTGTCATTTGTTTCTAGGTATTTTTAGATTTTCTTTTTGATTTCTTCAGTGATCTCTTCGTTATTTAGTAATGTATTGTTTAGCCACCATGTGTTTGTATTTTTTACAGACTTTTTCCAATAATTGATATCTAGTCTAATAGCATTGTGGTCAGAAAAGATACTTGATACAATTTCAGTTTTCTTAACTTTACCAAGGCTTGATTTGTGACACCAGATGTGATCTATCCTGGAGAATATTCCATGAACACCTGAGAAGAAAGTGTATTCTGTTGTTTTTGGATGGAATGTCCCATAAATATCAATTAGGTCATTCTTGTTTAATGTCACATTTAAAGCTTCTGTTTCCTTATTTATTTTCATTTTGGATGATCTGTCCATTAGTGAAAGTGGGGTGTTAAAATCCCCTACTATTATTGTGTTACTGTTGATTTCCCCTTTTATGGCTGTTAGCATTTGCCTTAGCTATTGCAATGCTCCTATGTTTTGTGCATAAATATTTTCAATTGTCATCTCTGCTCTTTGTATTGATCCCTTGATCATTATGTAGTGTCCTTCTTTGTCTCTTGTAATAGTGTTTATTTTAAAGTCTACTTTGTTTGATATGAGAATTGCTACTCCAGCTTTTTTTTGATTTCCATTTGCATGGAATATCTTTTTCCATCCTCTCACTTTCAGTCTGTATGTGTCCCTAGGTCTGAAGTGGGTCTCTTGTAGGCAGTATATATATGGGTCTTGTTTTTGTATCCATTCAGCAAGTCTATGTCTTTTGACTGGAGCATTTAATCCATTTACATTTAAGTTAATTATCGATATGTATATTCTTATTACCATTTTCTTAATTGTTTTGGGTTTGTTATTTTAGGTCTTTTCCTTCCCTTGTGTCTCCTGCCTAGACAAGTTCCTTTAGCATTTGTTGTAAAGCTGGTTTGCTGGTGCTGAATTCTAACTATTGCTTGTCTGTAACAGTTTTAATTTCTCCATCAAATGTGAATGAGATAGTTGCTGGGTAGAGTAATCTTGGTTGTAGGTTTTTCCCTTTCATCACTTTAAATATGTCCTGCTATTCCCTTCTGGCTTGCAGTTTCTACTGAAAGATCAGCTGTTAACCTTATGGGGATTCCCTTGTATGTTATTTGTTCCTTTTCCCTTGCTGCTTTTAATATTTTTCGTTTGTATTTCATTTTTGATAGTTTGATTATATGTGTCTTGGCATGTTTCTCCTTAGATTTATTCTGTAGGGGACTCTCTGTGCTCCTGGACTTGAATAACTATTTCCTTTCCCATATTCAGGATTTTTTCAACTATGATCTCTTAAAATATTTTCTCAGTCCCTTTTTTTTTTCTCTTCTTCTTCTGGGACCCCTATAGTGAGAATGTTGGTGGATTTAATATTGTCCCAGAGGTCTCTGAGACTGTCCTCAATTCTTTTCTTTCCTTCTTTTTTTATTCTGCTCTTTGGTCATTATTTCCACTCTTTTATCTTCCAGGTAACTTCTCTGTTTTTCTGCCTCAGTTATTCTGCCATTAATTCCTTCTAGAGAATTTTTAATTGCATTTATTGTGTTGTTCATCATTGTTTGTTTGCTCTTTAGTTCTTCTAGGTCCTTCTTAAACGTTTTTTGTATTTTCTCCATTCTATTTCCAAGACTTTGGATCATCTTTACTATTGTTACACTGAATTCTTTTTCAGGTACACTGCCTATTTCCTCTTCATTTATTTGGTCTGGTGGGTTTTTACCTTTCTCCTTCATCTGCTTTGTATTTCTCTGTCTTCTCAATTTGCTTAATTTACTGTCTTTGGGGTCTTCTTTTCGCAGGCTGCTGGTTCATAGTTCCATCATTTTTGGTGATTGCCCCCAGTGGGTATGGTTGGTTCAGTGGCTGTTGTAGGCTTCTTTTTTCAGGGGACTGGTGCCTGTGTTCTGGTGGATGAGGCTGGAGTTTGTCTCTGGTGGGAAGGACTGTTTCCGGTGGTGTGTTTTGGGGTGTCTGTGAAATTCTTAAGATATTAGGCAGCTTCTGTGCTCATGGGTGGGATTGTGTTCCCGTCTTCCTAGTTGTTTGGCATAGCGTGTCCAACACTGTAGCTTGCTGGGTGTTGAGTGGAGATGGGTCTTAGCATTGAGATGGATATCGCTGGGAGAACTTTTGCCATTTGGTATTACGTGTTGCTGAGAGGTCCTTGGTGGACCAATGTCCTGAACATGCCTCTCCCACCTCAGAGGCTCATGTCTGACATCTGGCCAGAGCACCAAGACCCTTCAGCCACACAGCTCAGAAGAAAAAGGAGAAAAGAAAAGAAAGTAAGAAAGAAAAGTAAAATAAAGTTATTAAAATAAAAAATAAATACTATTAAAATTAAAGGGGTATTAAAAACAGAAAGAAAGAAAGAAAAGAGCAACCAAACCAAAAAACAAATCCACCAATGATAACAAGCATTAAAAACTATACTAAAACAAACAAGCAAAAAAAAAGAAAAACAGACAGAACCCTTGGACAAGTGATAAAATTTATACAGAAAAAATCACACAAAGAAACATACACATACACATTCATAAAAAGAGAAAAGAAAAAATATATGGAGAGAAACCAAGATGGTGGAGTAGAAGGATGTGCTCTCACCCCCTCTTGTGAAAACACCAGAATCACAACTACCTGCTGGACAATCATCAACAAGTAGACACTGGAACTCACTGAAAAAGATACATCACATCCAAAGACAAAGGAGAAGCCACAATGAGATGGTAGGAGGGGCGCAACCATAGTAAAATCAAATCCCATAACTGGTGGGTGGTTGACTCACAGAGTGGATAACACTTATAGCACAGAAATCCACCCACTGGAGTGAAGGTTCTGAGCCTCACGTCAGGCTTCCAAACACAGTGTCCGGCAATGGGAGGAGGAATTACTAGAGAATCACTTTGAAGACTAGTGGGAACTGATTGCAGGAATTCAACAGTACTGGAGGAAACAGACACTCCACTCTTGGAGGGCACAAACAAAGTAGTGAGTGCAGTGGCACCCAGGGGAAGGAGCAGTGAACCCAGGGGAGACTGAACCAGACCTACCTGCTAGTGTTGGACGGTCTCCTGCAGAGGCGGGGTGGGGGGCTGTGGCTCACCGTGGGGACAAGGACACTGACAGCAGAAGATCTGGGAAGTACTCCTTGGCATTTGCCCTCCCAGAGTCTGTCATTAACCCCACCAAAGAGCCCAGGTAGGCTCTAGTGTTGGGTTGCCTTAGGCCAAAGAACCAACAGGGAGGGAACCCAGCCCCACCCATCAACAGTCAAGTGGATGTTTTACTGAGCTCTGCCCACCAGAGCAACAGTAAGCTCTACCCACCACCAGTGCCTCCCATCAAGCCTCTTAGATAGCCTCATCCACCAGAGGACAGACAGCAGAAGCAAGAAGAACTATAGTCCTGCAGCCTGTGGAACAAAAACCACATTCACAGAAAGATAGACAAGATGAAAAGGCAGAGGGCTATGTACCAGATGAAGGAACAAGATAAAACCCCAGAAAAGCAACTAAATGATGTTGAGATAGGCAACCTTCCAGAAAAAGACTTCAGAATAATGATAGTGAAGATGATCCAGGACCTCGGAAAAAGAATGGAGGCAAAGATCAAGAAGATGCAAGAAATGTTTTACAAAGACCTAGAAGAATTAAAGAACAAACAAACAGAGATGAACAATACAATAACTGAAATGAAAACTACACTAGAAGGAATCAATAGCAGAATAACTGAGTCAGAAGAACAGAAAAGTGACCTGGAAGACAGAATGGTGGAATTCACTGCTGTGGAACAGAATAAAGAAAACAAATTAAAATAAATGAAGACAGCCTAAGAGACCTCTGGGACAACATTAAATACAACATCATTCATATTATAGGGGTCCCAGAAGGAGAAGAGAGAGAGAGAAAGGACCAGAGAAAATATTTGAAGAGGTTATACTCAAAAACTTCCTTAACATGAGATAGGAAATAGCCACCCAAGTCCAGGAAGCACAGAGAGTCCCCTATGGAACAAACCCAGGAGAAACATGCCAAGACACACAGTAATCAAAAAGGCAAAAATTAAAGACAAAGAAAAATTATTGAAAGCAGCAAGGGAAAAACAAACAATAACATACAAGGGATCTCCCGTAAGGTTAACAGCTGATTTCTCAGCAGAAACTCTACAAGCCAGAAATGAGTGGCATGATATACTTAAAGTGATTAAAGGGAAGAACCTACAACCAAAATTACTCTACCCATCAAGGATCTCATTCAGATTCCATGGAGAAATCAAAAGCTTTACAGATGAGCAAAAGCTAAGAGAATTGAGCACCACCAAACCAGCTCTACAACAAATGCTAAAGGAATTTCTCTAAGAGGGAAACACAAGAGAAGAAAGGACCTACAAAAACGAACTCAAAACAATTAAGAAAATGGTCACAGGAACATATATATCGATAATTACTTTAAACGTGACTGGATTAAATGCTCCAACCAAAAGACACAGGCTTTCTGAATGGATATAAAAACAAGACCCATATATATGCTGTCTACAAGAGACCCACTTCAGACCTTGGGATGCATACAGACTGAAAGTGAGGGGATGGAAAAAGATATTCCATGCAAATGGAAATCAAAAGAAAGCTGGAATAGCTATACTCATATCACAAAAAATAGACTTTAATATAAAGAATGTTAAAACAGACAAGGAAGGACACTACATAATGATCAAGGGATGAATCCAAGAAGAAGATATAACAATTATAAATATATATGCACCCAATATAGGAGCACCTCAATACATAAGACAACAGCTAACAGCTATAAAAGATGAAATTGAGAGTAACACAATAACAGCGGGGGACTTTAACACCTCACTTACACCAATGGACAGATCATCCAAAATGAAAATAAATAAGGAAACAGAAGCTTTAAATGACACAATAGACCAGATAGATTTAATTGATATTTATAGGACATTCCATCCAAAAACTGCAGATTACAGTTTCTTCTCAAGTGCACATGGAACATTCTCCAAGATAGATCACATTTTGGGTCACAAATCAAGCCTCGGTAAATTTGAAAAAATTGAAATCATATCAAACATCTTTTCTGACCAGAATGCTGTGAGATTAGAAGTGAATTACAGGGGAAAAGACGTAAAAAATACAAACACATAGAGGTTAAACAGTACGTTGCTAAATAACCAAGAGTTCACTGAAGATATCAAAGAGGAAATCAAAAAATACCTAGAGATGGGCTTCCCTGGTAGCGCAGTGGTTGGGAGTCCCCCTGCCGATGAAGGGGACATGGGTTCATGCCCTGGTCTGGGAAGTTCCCACATGCCATGGAGCGCCTGTGCCTGTGAGCCATGGCCGATGGGCCTGCGCGTCCGGATTCTGTGCTCTGCAGCGGGAGACGCCACAACAGTGAGAGGCCCGTGTACTGCAAAAAAACAAACAAACAAACAAACAAAACCATAGTTAGCAGAAGGAAAGAAATCATAAAGACCAAAGCAGAAATTAATGAAATAGAAACAAAAAACAATAGCAAAGATCAA
Organism: Mesoplodon densirostris; assembly: GCF_025265405.1. Classification (NCBI taxonomy): domain Eukaryota; kingdom Metazoa; phylum Chordata; class Mammalia; order Artiodactyla; family Ziphiidae; genus Mesoplodon; species Mesoplodon densirostris. The sequence goes on from NC_082664.1 coordinate 40,594,547, forward strand.
TAAAACTAAAAGCTGGTTCTTTGAGAAGATAAATAAAATTGATAAACCATTAGCCATAATGATCAGGAAAAAGAGGGAGAGGACTCAAATCAATAAAATTAGAAATGAAAAAGAAGTTACAACAGACACCACAGAAATACATAGCATCCTAATAGACTACTACAAGCAACTCTATGCCAATAAAATGGACAACCTGGAAGAAACGGACAAATTCTTAGAAAGGTATAACCTTCCAAGACTGAACTAGTAAGAAACAGAAAATATGAACACACCAATCACAAGTAATGAAATTGAAACTCTGATTAAAAATCTTCCCACAAACAAAAGTCCAGGACCAGATGGCTTCACAGGTGAATTCTATCAAACATTTAGAGAAGAGCTAAGACCCATCCTTCTCAAACTCTTCCAAAAAATTGAAGGGGAAGGAATACTCCCAAACTCATTCTATGAGGCCACCATCACCCTGATATGAAAACCAGACAAAGAAATAACAAAAAAAGAAAATTACAGACCAATATCACTGATGAATATAGATGCAAAAATCCTCAACAAAATACTAGCAAACAGAATCCAACAACACATTAAAAGGATCATACACCATGATCAAGTGGGATTTATCCCAGGGATGTAAGGATTCTTCAATATACACAAATCAATCAATGTGATACACCATACTAACAAATTGAATAATAAAATCTATATGATAATCTCAATAGATGCAGAAAAAGCTTTTGAAAAAATTCAACAGCATTTTATGATAAAAACTCTCCAGTAAGTGGGCATAGAGGGATCCTACCTCAGCATAATAAAGGCCATATACCACAAACGCACAGCAAACATCATTCTTTATGGTGAAATACTGAAAGCATTTCCTGTAAGATCAGGAACGAGACAAGGATGTCCACTCTCACCACTATTATTCACCATAGTTTTGGAAGTCCTAGCCATGGCAATCAGAGAAGAAAAAGAAATAAAAGGAATAAAATTGGAAAAGAAGAAGTAAAACTGTCACTGTTTGCAGATGACATGATACTATACATAGAGAATCCTAAAGATGCCACCAGAGAACTACTAGAGCTAATCAATGAATTTGGTCAAATTGTAGGATACAAAAGTAATGCACAGAAATCTCTTGCATTCCTATATACTAATGATGAAAATTCTGGAAGAGAAATTAAGGAAATGCTCCCATTTACCATTGGAACAAAAAGAATAAAATACCTAGGAATAAACCTACCTAGCGAGACAAAAGACTTCTATGCAGAAAACTGTAAGACACTGATGAAAGAAATTAAAGATGATAGCAACAGATGGAAAGATATACCATGTTCTTGGATTGGAAGAATCAATATTATGAAAATGACTCTACTACCCAAAGCAATCTACAGATTCAATCCAATCCCTATCAAATTACCAATGGGATTTTTTACAGAACTAGAGCAAATCATCTTAAAATTTGTATGGAGACACAAAAGACCCCGAATAACCAAGGCAGTCTTGAAGGAAAAAAACGGAGCTGGAGGAATCAGACTCCGTGACTTCAGACTATAGTACAAAGCTACTGTAATCAAGACAATATGATACTGGCACAAAAACATAAACATAGATCAGTGGAACAAGATAGAAAGCCCAGAGATAAACCCATGCACATATGGTCAACTAATCTTTGACAAAGGTGGCAAAGATATACCATGGAGAAAAGACAGTCTCTTCAATAAGTGGTGCTGGGAAAACTGGACAGCTACATGTAAAAGAATGAAATTAGAACACTCCCTAACACCATACACAAAAATAAACTCAAAATGGATTCAAGATCTAAATGTAAGACCTGACATTATAAAACTCTTAGAGGAAAACATAGGTAGAACACTCTTTGACATAAATCACAGCAAGATATTTCTTGATCCACCTCCTAGAGTAATGGAATTAAAAACAAAAATAAACAAATGAGACCTAATGAAACTTCAAAGCTTTTACACAGCAAAGGAAACCATAAACAAGACAAAAAGACAACCCTCAGAATGGGAGAAAATATTTGCAAAGGAATCAACGGAGAATGGCTTAATCTCCAAAATATATAAACAGCTCATACAGCTCAATATTTAAGAAACAAACAACCCAATACAAAAATGGGCAGAAGACCTAAATAGACATTTCTCTAAAGAAGACATACAGATGGCCAAGAAGCACATGAAAAGATGCTCAACATCACTAAATATCAGAGAAATACAAATCAAAACTACAGTGAGTTATCACCTCACAGCAGTTAGAATGGGCATCATCAGAAAATCTACAAACAACAAATGCTGGAGATGGTGTGGATAAAAGGGAACCCTCTTGCACTGTTGGTGGGAATGTAAATTGATACAGCCACTATGGAGAACAGTATGGAGGTTCCTTAAAAAACTACAAATAGAATTACCATATGATCCAGCAATTCCACTACTGGGCACATACCCAGAGAAAACCATAATTCAAAAAGACACATGCACCTCAATGTTCATTCATTGCAGCACTATTTACAATAGCCAGGTCATGGAAGCAACCTGAATGCCCATCAACAGAGAAATGGATAAAGAAGATGTGGTACATATATACAATGGAATATTACTCAGCCATATAAAGGAAGGAAATTGAGTCATTTGTTGAGACGTGGATGGATCTAGAGACTCGTACAGAGTGAAGTAAGTCAGAAAGAGAAAAACAAATATCGTATATTAATGCATGTATGTGGAACCTAGAAAAATGGTACAGATGAACCAGTTTGCAGGGCAGAAGTTGAGACACAGATGTAGAGAACAAACGTATGGACACCAAGGGGGGAAAACCGTGGTAGGGTATGGATGGTGGTGTGCTGAATTGGGCAATTGGGATTGACGTGTATGCACTGATGTGTATAAAATTGATGACTAATAAGCACCTGCAGTATAAAAAACAAACAAACAAAAAAACAACGAATACTATACTTTCTTTGGGTTATTTGTGTGGAAATATGTTAATATAAATGTTTCCGACATTACATGAAATTTCTAAAAATCTTATATGCTCTGGTATAATGTTAGAAGTCATGATTCTTGTTATTACTTTAAAATGTATATCTCAGAAATAACTAAATTTCCTTGTCAATTGCATTATTATGAACTTTCACCAAATCTTTAACTGTGGTCATTTTTAAGTCTTTTGTCACTTACAGACAGTTCTGGGTGTACTCTGATGCTTTTGCAAAAAATTTCCTATGAAAGGGTTTCATCTTCAAGGAATTCATGGAAAAGACTCTGACAAGTACAGGTTTCTGGTAACTGACTATACTGCTGAACTGAATGAATAAACATTTTCAGAACTCTAATGGAAAACTGATGAATTCATAAAAGTGATAACAAATGATCAAGATAAAAAAAATTAATTACATGGGACTGAGTGAACTGATGAGGATGATTATAATTTTTGTGACTTTCTGTTTGAATAAACAAAAAAAAATCCCACAAGGACTCAGAGGCAAAAAATATACAAATCAATTTTCACTGCAAAGTAAAGGAGCTGTTACAGTGGAGGATTACTGGACTGAATGTCAATATTATGACATGAGTGTGTTTCGTGTTTGGTAATTGCAATCATTGTTGCTTTTGTTGTGGTCATCCATTTACAAAAATGAAATATATATATATATTTTTTTAAAAGAAGAAGAGAGCAACCAAATCAATAAACAAATCTACCAATGATAGTAAGCTCTAAATACTAAACTAAGATAAACATAAAACCAGAGACAAATTAGATGCAGAAAGCAAACTCCAAGTCTACCTACAGTTGCTCCCAAAGTCTACCGCCTCAATTTTGGGATGATTTGTTGTCTATTTAGGTATTCGACACATGCAGGGTACATCAAGTTGATTGTGGAGATTTAATCTCTTGTTCCTGAGGCTGCTGGGAGAGATTTCCCTTTCTCTCCTTTGTTCACACAGCTCCTCGGGTTCAGCTTTGGATTTGGCCCCACCTCTGCGTGTAGGTCGCCTGAGGGTGTCTGTTCCCCGCCCAGACAGGATGGGGTTAAAGTAGCAGCTGATTGGGGGCCTCTGGCTCAGGCCGTTGGGAGGGAGGGGTACGGATGCGGGGCAAGCCTGCGTCGGCAGAGACCGGCATGATATTGCAACAGCCTGAGGCATGCCGTGTGTTCTCCTGGGGAAGTTGTCCCTGGATCACAGGACCCTGGCAGTGGCGGCTGCACAGGCTCCCTGGAGGGGAGTTGTGGATAGAGACCTGTGCTCGCACACAGACTTCTTTGTGGCTGCAGTTGCAACCTTAGCGTCTCATGCCCACCTTTGGTGTCCGCGCTGATAGCCGCAGCTTGTGCCCGTCTCTGGAGATCATTTAGGTGGTGCTCTGATTCCCCTTCCTCCCGCACCATGAAACAATGGTCTCTTGACTCTTAGGCAGTTCCAGGCTTTTTCCCGGACTCACTCCCAGCTAGCTGTGGTGCACTAGCCCCCTTCAGGCTGTGTTCACGCAGCCAACCCCAGTCCTCTCCCTGGGATCTGACCTCTGAAGCCTGAGCCTCAGCTCCCAGCCCCCACCTGCACTGGCAGGTGAGCAGAGAAGCCTCTCAGTCTGATGAGTGCTGGTTGGCACCGATCCTCTGTACGGGAATCTCTCCGCTTTGCCTTCTGCACCCCTGTTGCTGTGCTCTCCTCCATGGCTCCGAAGCTCTTCCCCCCTCCACCCCCCGTTTCCACCAGTGAAGGGGCTTCTACTGTGTGGAAACCTTTCCTCCTTCACAGCTCCCTCCCAGAGGTGCAGGTCTCGTGCCTATTCTTTTGTCTCTGTTTTTTCTTTTTTCTTTTGCCCTACCCAGGTATGTGGGCAGTTTCTTGCCTTTTGGGAGGTCTGAGGTCTTCTGCCAGCATTCAGTAGGTGTTCTGTAGGAGTTGTTCCACGTGTGGATGTATTTTTGATGTATTTGTGGGGAGGAAGGTGATCTCCACGTCTTTCTCCTCCACCATCTTGAAGCTATCCCTGGTTATCCATTTTAAATACAGCAGTATGTGCATGTCAATCCCAAACTCCCTAAGTATGCTTGCCCCCCACCCTTCCCCCAGTAACCTTAAGTTCACTCTGTAAGTCTGTGAATCTGTTTCTGTAAATAAGTACATTTGTATTATTTTCTTTATAGATTCCACATATAAGCGTATCATATGATATCTGTCTTTCTCTGTCTGACTTACTTCACTTGGTATGACAATCTCTAGGTCCATCCATGTTGCTGCAAATGGCATTATTTCATTCTTTTTCTCTTTAATAGATTGCAGGACCAGCCCTTCTCAGGCTTCTTTTGTTCATCAACATTATGATCCTTTGCTTTGATGAAAATAGGGAAAACATTTACAAAACACTTTTGACTTTGCCTCAGCAAGACTTAATGAATTGCATCAGGTAAAAAACCAAAGGAGAAATGTTGAGATTTGTAACATGAATGTTTGCCTCTCTCTAGTTCCCAGTTCTTTCTCTGGTAAGGAAACAATCCCAATAATGAGACCACTTTTCTCTGCTCCAGACTGTAAATATAGAATCACAAGCTGGTAGTTCATGAGCTAGTGCTAGTCCCCAAATGTGTGTGCTTGATGTGTCAAAGTCCCTAACATTCCATGTTATATTACACACACTGTTCTACAAACTTGCATTGCTTATGTGGACCCTGAAGGTATCTGAGTCTGGCCCAGAAGACCCATAAACCTTCATCACTGCTGCTCTCTGTTTTTCCTCACTGGGCTGCAGATCATCTCTCCCTTACCTTTATTTTACCCGTGACTAGAGTTAATGCCAGACTGTTGACTGTACATCTATTAGGAGACTCTATTGCCACACTCTATAAATGTCAGCTAGAATGTCTCCCTCTAGCATTACAGAGAGCTCTTTCTGAACAAAACTTATTTTTAGAAATGCAACATAGTGATTTTTTTCTAAAAGTAAACTTTGAATTTCCATTTTATTTAGAAGGCTTAAGGACATTATGGCTGAGGAAATGCATTCTTCTGCCAAGAGGCTTGATCATATTGCCCTTACAAGATGACAGTGGGTATTTTGCTAGAGTAAGGAAAAGAAAATTAGACCTGTCATTCTTGCTTAGGTATCTGAGAAGTAAGTGTACAGCATGAATGATGCTGGCTCAGGCTTTTAGACCTAAACCAAAGGAGCAACAAAACTCCATTTCCAGTACTATCTGGACCTAGTGCCTATTCTGGGCAAAACTACTGTTCAAGGTCACAGTCTCATTCATTCCTCAAACATGTCACAGTATGTAGAGATTTTAGCATCTCTTTTGGATCTATTCATAGTTATCATTTTTCTATTCCATCCAAGTCTCCCCAAATACAAAGTGAGTCCTGGATGAGTCTGCACTGTACCTAGCTTACCTATCATTAACAACCACTCAAAATAAGCCTTGAATCTGCATTTCACTCTAAACATTGCCTTCATATCAGGACTGGTCCACTGGAAGAAAACACAGGAGTTTGTTTTCAGAAAGACTGGTAATCAGGCAGGAAAAAATATTCAGGCAAGATTAAGAGAGATACCCAAGCAGGACTGGAGCCTCAGTGGGCACCCTTATTTATATGCTTAAAAAAAAAAAGAAATCTCCAAAAAGTTTAACAATACACATTTCTTCTCATTGCCATGGTTTGAGTTACTTTCAAAATAAAGATTTTTCTATATAAATGTATGATTTTTACAGTGCAAATTTTAAATTTTTTTTTTTTTTTTTTACGGGTACACGGGCCTCTCACTGTTGTGGCCTCTCCCATTGCAGAGCACAGGCTCCGGACACGCAGGCTCAGCAGCCATGGCTCACGTGCCCAGCCGCTTCGCGGCATGTGGAATCCTCCCGGACCGGGGCACGAACCTGTGTCCCCTGCATCGGCAGGTGGACTCTCAACCACTGCGCCACCAGGGAAGCCCCTTAACATTTTTTTAATACTCTCCCATCCCATACTCAAGACTTTACTCAAGTAATACAGAAATATGAAAGAGAGGCTGGAACATGAAGACTAATGTCCAGTAAACATACCGCTCCCCACCCCCCATTTTATAGCACACATAGCTTGTTTTAGTTCTTACTTGGTAAATGATGGTGTTCTTAAAGGGATTGTGGCTTTTATTACACTTCAAGGTTCCCATAGGATCATGAGTTTGCAAATGATAATTCTTAGTGCCTGAATATTAGCTCACTAATCATAACACTGTCCCTGTGAATGTGTCTGAGTTTTATCATTTTGCAAGTGGACATGCTTATTTTTTCTCTCAATTCTGAGAAATAGGATTTTCAATAATAATTTTATTCGGGTCTGTATAGTTAAGACTCTACTTAAAAGACTGTGTTTTAAGTTAGGACTTTATAAGGAGAACATGTTAATTAAGAAAAACTAAATTCATGATAGAATCAACCATGAGCACAGAAATAGAAAATGCCAGCAAATTTCTGGATATGCATATGCTTGTATACTCACACACTAATACATTACAATAAACACGCAGTCTGGGTATTCAGAGATAACCACAAATCTCTCTTCACTGCTGCATCAATGAGTCCCTGCATTGACTGTGTAAGGGAAATTACTTTTTTCCTCATTATCCTTGTTCTGGTATCCATTTATCTTCCACTGTATCTGCGGAAGCCCAAATAAGATTCATAAGTTCCTTGCATTAGAAAATATATGTCAACTCTAAGATTGGTTAGTTTCTGTTACAAGTGCTTACAGTTTTGACTTTTTAAGGACAAATTATTTTAAACGGTCTAACTATTTCTGTTTCTGTTTGAGAATGTGAAGATTTGAACAAGTACAACTTCAAGTTACAAGGCTCTCTTTTAATTGCTGCAAAATGTCTTTTTTCTTTTTTCGTGTTATGCATTGGGAGGAATTCATACTCCTCCCTGGTTCTCGACAGGACAGGAAAAACACTCGTTTCAGAGTTCTCAAGAGGAGAGTTACCCCCTTATAAGCATTTTTAAAGTTATTTGCTTTATAATCATTCCCATCTATTTCTTAATTATTTCTTCTATCAACTCCCCCTGACCAAACAGTAGTAGCAGTTGGGATAGAAAACTGTCAGATTTGTACCTCCAGATTGTTTTGCTATTAAACAGTTTTGTTACAGGTATCAGAACTTATCTTCCAAGCAGTTTTAGCTTCTAAAAATTTTTAAGGCTAGAGCATAATTTAGGAGACATGCCAGTCTTGCCTGGGAAATCCTGGCACTGTCAGAGTAGGGTAATGGCCTGAAAAAACATTTACAAAGATGTTTAGGCACAATATAAATTTTCCTCTTCCTGCCTCCTCCTAATTCTTCCTCTAATCCCATCATCTTGGAAACCCAGATAACAAGAGACAAGAACAGTTTCTGGTACTTCTCTAACCTAAGAGCTTTTACATCCTTTAAGAATTATAACTTTGCCAAGTCAACTACAGCTAGATTACTGAGTCTCCCAGGCCATGAATTTAAAATACCAGCTCACCCATGTTTTGTATATTAGAGAGAAGAAACCTGCATTCTTCACTTTTGTCTGTACATTTGCACGTCTGTAGCTGATTCAGAGAGCGAATAACTTCAGACCCACAGAGAGGCATTCATTCTGAAATGATTAGCTGGAAACTAAAGGAACAGTATGTCCCTGTGTTATAAGTATAAGGCTATTAGGCTTTAAGGAGAGAATGAAATGTCAGGTCCTTAAGAGAAAATGGAAAAGAGGCATGTGTGATCAGACCACCCATAATGGCAGTTCTCTTGCACTCTGTATGCTCCCTGCTCAAGCAGATCAGTCCCTGCTTCACCTACACTCTACTCACATGACTGAACTTCCCTCTTAATCATAGGGCTTAATGTAAATGCTATGTACTTGTCCCTAGCCCCAGCTACTGATTGTTCTAATCATTAGACTAGAACTATCTCTACTATAATAGTTTATCAAAGGGACAGTGAGGGAAGTGCTCCTCTGCTTGATTTCCCTGGTAAGTGATGAGCCAACCTGATATCCATTCCCTCTATAACCTCCCTCTGCCCACAGCAAAGACAGCTGCTGTGTCCTGCCCGCCGTGTGCTGCACATGGTGCGTTGTCGCTCCAGGATCTTGCTTCAGACGCATGAGATTCCCCATCTATTAAACCACTGATGTCTCTGTCACTGTCTCTGGGCTCTTTCTTCAGTCTTGAGGCTGGGCAAATACAGGGCTTGCAGGCCCATGGAGTACAGCCCAACAGGGCAGATTCAAATGTTTCCTTTTCTCATTCCATTTTACTATTAATCTTCCCATTTGATTTGAATATGCTTTTGTTTCTCTACAGTTACTCATTGTACTTTATGACTCTCATACTCTCAAACATGGTCCATATAAAACCTTACTCAAAAGGAGCAATCCCTTCTAGATGGAGGATATCAAGTAGGGCAGAGTTGCAAGAACCTGTAAGCATTTGTCTGAAAGCAAAATCTGCTTACCTTGCAGGCTGGTCTTTTAAAAACTTTCTTACTCTGAATTCAGTAGAATTGACATGATCCACCTGTACACCAAGATTAAGGCTGTAGTAGTGCTTTGGTGTCTGTTTCAATTATTTTCCAAAAATTTAACATGTCAGACAAACCCATAACGACCCTCACTGTGCATCTCTCCTCCACATCTCAATCATTTGCCACTATCTCAATCATTTGCCCCTGAAAAGATTTAATGCTCCATACACATCTATAATTTACACCTTGCAATGAGTCATCTGTTTTCTGTCCTACAGGCATTTTCTTTGAGCACTCACCCTGGCTGTCCATTGAAGTTCCTGTGTTGGATATAATTCAAGTATTGAGGCAAAATTCACTTCCCTGGGCCTCCCTGGTGGCGCAAGTGGTTGAGAGTCCGCCTGCCGATGCAGGGGATACGGGTTCGTGCCCCGGTCTGGGAGGATCCCATATGCCGCGGAGCGGCTGGGCCCGTGAGCCATGGCCGCTGAGCCTGCGCGTCCGGAGCCTGCGCGTCCGGAGCCTGTGCTCCGCAACGGGGGAGGCCACAACAGTGAGAGGCCCGCATACCGCAAAAAAAAAAAAAAAAAAAAAAAAAAAAAAAAATTCACTTCCCTGAAGTGCAAGATATGCTAAGTATTGACAGAAACGTTCTGAGTAATAAACGTGAACCTTCAATCACATGCCCACTTAATACATGTTAAACAGAGGAATTGTCAGCATTCTGGACTTAGCTGGGTGCCTAGTTCTGGACAAGGAGATGTCCCACAACATGAAATGCTAATATCCAGGATAGACTACCTACCCATAACACAACTATCTTGATTTATTTTCTCGATTTCATAAAATATGGAGGGTGCCAATGACCAAAAATTTCTTGTTGAAATAGAACCTATATCCCACCTCTATGAAAATTAATGCTGTCAAAACAAGGCCAGCCTCCTTAACAATCAGTTTTATAAAGGAGGTGGAGACATTTGATAAGTCTAGAACTAAATAAAATATTCTCAGTCAGATTCAGAATATATTCTGAGGGATTTACCTCTGAAAGAGTTATCCAGGGTACTGACCCCTCTATTTCTGGGATTCTGAATTAGTGCACTGGAACCTGTGTCTAAATCTGATCTACTGCTTCTTCTTCAGCCTTGCCCTATAATTTTCATTTTAGCTTTTTCTTTGACCTTGTAGTGTAAGCCCTGACAGTTGGGTTTTCTTTCTTTCTTTTCTTTTTTTTTTTTTTTGTAATGGAAGTGCATGATTTAAGCTTTGATTGCCCAGGCATATAGTTCAAAGATGGCTATCCTGAATAAACACATGGCCAGCCACAGGACTAGATGAAGAGCCAGGCCACCCCTCCCCCACTCCCAAGGCACCTTTGTTTTACATATCTTGGCTGATTTCAATAACAGCCATTTGGGCCGCTTGTTTTACTCTTCCTGTGCTTTAAATTCCCACTCATATGTTTTAAATTTACCAATGAAGAGTGATCACGTGAAACCCTAGGCCTCAACCCTTGACCCCAATAAAACCAATAAAATTGGAACCCAAAGCCCAAACGCTCTCTCACTCTCTGCCTGCAATCTTGCTGTGTGGCCGCAGGAGTGCTGTGTAATTTCCAGGACTTGTAAGTGATAAACGTTTTTTTCTTTTTTTAAAGTTTCCTAATGCTTATAGTGGAGGGCATCTTGCAGTCATAATAAGAACCATGAGGGCCAGTCTAGCCATAGCATTGTTTACTGATAGGCTAGAGACTGAACCCAACACAAAATAGACCTCATCCTTTCATATTTCAGATACTTCAGATAACTTGTAAATCATCCCTCTGCCTTAATGTCTAGCCATCTAGACATCTAGTGTAGCTTACTTATACCTAGTGCCAGCAGATACTAAGAGGTTTATTAACTGAGAATACCATCTCTTTTACCTCCCTATACCAACACCCTGCTCCAACGCCACTATCTTAAGCAACGTCTCTGACTCTCCTAGAGGTTAAAGGGGATTAAAAAGGAATCTGAGGGGCTTCCCTGGTGGCGCAGTGGTTGGGGGTCCGCCTGCCAGTGCGGGGGACACGGGTTTGTGCCCCGGTCCGGGAAGATCCCACATGCCGCGGAGCAGCTGGGCCCGTGAGCCATGGCTGCTGAGCCTGTGCGTCCGGAGCCTGTGCCCTGCAACGGGAAAGGCCACAACAGTGAGAGGCCCGCATACCGGAAAAAAAAAAAAAAAAAAAAGGAATCGGAATACCTAAAATACAGGCATATGGTTCATTTATGGTCAGCAGTATATCCTTCAACTATCCAAGGAAAATAAACCACCTGAACTACCCCATAAAATTTCTAGTTTTGTACTTCAAGAAGTAAATCCTCAGTCAGGCTGACAAAAATTTAATTGGACACAAGGATTTATTTAGAGTGGGTTTGTCAGTTTACAAAAGTACTCCTAAATAGTCCTAAATTCTCGGATTAAAAACACAAACTTCACAATAAGAGTCTTGCACTTTCTCACTTGAATAAAGAGACGTAGATAATGAGATTGTGGCTCTGAGGATTTCTGAGGTACCTTATTGTGTGGGGCTCTCTTGAGTTAGAGAAGAATCATGGAACTGACCAATGGAGGCCTAGAAGCAATAAGATAATCCTCCAGCTGGAGCTAAAGGCAAATATCCATGCATATAATGGAACACAGAGATCAGCCAGGACAAGCTTTCACAAGCAAAAATGGGAGAATAGAATAGGAATCTCAGTATCTATGTGAGCAAATACATTCCTGAAGTTGAGATAATCAACTGAGTACTAGTTTGCGTAGAAAAATATCTTGGTATTTGACACTTGTGAGCATTCAACTCTTTTCAGACTTATTTTGAAGAGTTGTCCTTGTACTTACTTGCACCTCCTGAGAGTAATTTTCAATGTCCAAACAAATGTCTTTTGTGTTTATAATTTAAGTCATATTCAGAGAGTTAAAGCAGGAATAAAGTAGATAGGTACCAACAAAATTTATTGGTGCTGTGAAACCATTGCAGCTGAAAATAGTATGAAAGCTAATAATAGTGCTAGTGTTACTGTTACTAAAACAATTTGAAAACCGAGTGCTTCATAAAATGCAGTTGGTTAAACTGTCTTCAAAGTTGTTTGTACCCCTCTAAGTCAAACAGTACAATCAGCATAGCTCTAGAAATGTTTCAACTTGAATAAGTCAGGTGAAATATGAAGACTGTTAACTTACAGTAACTCTGTACATAGATTTAGTTGAAAATTTAATTGACTTCCCTAAGTGCTTAGGTCCATGTATACTGCAAAGATCTTACATTTGACTGATACTGACTTTAAAAAAAGATGGGTGGAAATCACCTTTCTCCACACCCGTATATCATTTCAACCTCATTAAGAGTTTCTTCTTTTATCTATCCAGGGGTAAAGGCTTAGCAATATTATACGGGATTGTTTTGAATAAACTTTTCATTTTAGCCAGATACCTTACTGTGGAACAGGCATTAGAGTCAAGTAACACATTGCTTATTGCTTTCTGGACTATCAGGTTCCTTGTAAAACAATGTGTTGCGTGCACTGTTGGTTTCTCTTATTAGAGTATGTATCATCTAAGGGAGGAGAGACAGGGTGACACTCTTACAGAAATAGTGCTGATTAGGACTTGCTGTTCAGTTTAACGACGTTTCCAAATTAAGTGTGATAATTACTGATACAGTGCAGTATATCATGTAGCTCTTAAATACTAAGGGATCTCAGAAGTTTGTTTCAATTGATTAACGTAACAAAATTCACTTTTCTAACCCTTTGAAGACTGTAATGTGGAGGGTGTTACATTTAACAACCTTCCTTATGATCTTAAAGAGAAAAATGTCTAACTTAAGTACTTCAAATGATTTGTGTTTCCTTTTTTCTCTATAACAGCTTTAGAGTATCATTTTCACAGTTTTCTCATGAGATTAGAGGCTACACGGCACAGGTGTTTTCTCTTTCAAATACTCATCAAATAAACACATGTACCTGACACCACATTGTTTTTCCTCCCATTCCACTTCACCAGTTGAAGGTCCATTTGATATGAATTGTGAAGCTAAATTATCAGGTGGGACAAATTGCAAAACACAGCAGGCAATTACAAGAGACTTCTAGGAACAAGTGGTCAAATGCTTCATTCCATCCTAAGAATTTTTGGTGTGCTTTGGAGCAAGTGGCTAACTTGAAGGATAGGTGACCTTTCTTGGATTGATACACACATGTACTCACTGAAAAAAAAATCTTTATGTTGTTCAGAATAGGGCAAACTGTAATCACACACTTTAATGAGATTAAAAGATTGCTTTTCTAACATTTCCACTGTCTTTATTATTTTCTTCTCTTGTTCTGACAATCTCTTAAATATTACTGTTTATTAGACCATCGTCTCTCATGAAACATTGGCTAGTTGATCTACTTTACCCTCAGAATTTCAAATTACTGAATCTCTAAAATATTTTACTTCAAATTCAACTTACACATTTAATTTCACACTATCTGTTAAACACGTGGGTATTCCCTAGCCATTGTAACCATGAGAATAAAGCAATCTAAAACTTAGAGTGGAAAACTTCAATTCAGAGTCACTTCAGTGGTCTAGAGAGAGATGATCAGCACCAGAACCAGGGTAATAGAAGTAAGAATGGAAAAGAGGATATGGGTGAAAAAAAAATTCATAAGATTGAAATCTTATGACTTCGAAGACACTTAGATATGGAAGAAATGGAGAGGAAGAGGAATGGGCCTGTGATGATCACAAATTTCTGACTTGGCAGCCTGAATGGGTACAGGGAATATGGGGAGAAAAGATACAAGAGGACAGGACAGATAATAAAACCATTTCTGGAACTGGGGACTGAGATAACTTCAGGATATAGAGGTGAAGATATCTGTTAAAGAACAGAATATAGGGGCCTGAAATCCAGGAGAGAATTCTGGGCTTGAGCTGAAATCATGGGCATGGAATATAATACCCTGAAAGAACATGTAGAAAGAGAGGAAAAAATGATGAATAAAAATCCAACACAGAATTTCTTGTCTTACTATACCTGCGTAGTAATCACCTAATTGATTTTAAAATGTTGTAATTGTCTATATTTTTCAAAAAATCACAAATTATAAACATATTTCAAAAATGAATAAAAATTTAGCCTTTTCAAGTATTGTAATATTTACAATAGGTAATAAAATTATATATATAGTATATATAGAGTGTATATATGTATATCAGAATTAGGTACGGCATCTCTTTTACCAATCTTTTATAGTCATATTCAACAATTTTGAAAGAGAAATGAAGTGATACATTTACATACAGTAGTTTAAAAAGCTAAAAAGTGTTTGGTAGGCAGTAATTAGATCAGAATTATCTGGTTTGGAATTATACAGGCCACTAACGTTAACATTCCCCTTATATCTAGAGATTCAGATGAATCATCAATATCAGCAGAGGCAAAAGCAGCAAACTAGGCATCTTTGGGGCAGGCAGTATTACTATTGGCATACTCACTCATGCCATCTGCAATAAGGAAAGGACATTAGTTAAGTTAAATGCAAAGGGGATGCCCAGAAGGTTTGAATACTTTTTTGTTCAGGTATGTAATAGATGGTCTTTTAATGCTAAGCTTCTGAAATGGTAAAAAGATGTTAGTGTCCCCATAACATTGGCTTCATTCTCTCTATAAAATTGTTAAGAAGAGCTCTGTCATCTCTGATAGCACATCAATGCCTTTGGATAAATTGGCCCACTCAGGGCAATGGAAATTGTTAACATTTTCCTCATAGCCATAGATGTACCTGTTGCCCACTTTGCTTTGAGAATTATCTTCTATGGTTGAAAAGAAAATTAAAAACCACAATAATTTTGTTTAGGGTAGATATAAGAATACATCTGGGATTATTAATACCAAATTTGATGTACTTTGCACAATAAAGATTTGACATTACTTTTGAAGTCATAGAATTTGCAGATATTCTAGGCAGCTTACTTCAATGTTTTGCCTCTTCCAATCTGTAGATTTAGAACCCCACTTGCCTTATTTACTACCACATGAGTAAATTTGATCCCTTCTTCTTATTTACTACTCATATATATATATATATATATATGATACTGTAAGTAGCATACATATTAGAAGCAATGTTTCGTTGGCAGTTTACACCCTCTAGACCATAAACAGATTGGACAAGGGACTATGTCTTTCTCTTCTTAGTTCCCCAGAATATAGAACATAGCATACAGTAGTTGGTAAATATGTGTTTGTTGAAATGAAAAGTGAAATGCATACTCTTATTTTGGAAGTATAAAACTGAAAATGAAAGTATTCTGGAATGAAATCTATATTATGGGAAGCTTAAGCTAGATAACATTTGAGAAAAATGAAGCAGATACAAAATAATACATTTTCAAAGTGCAGAAAAATATAAGCTAATTCTGAAATATATTAGTATTCATATCAGTTTCATTTGAATAAGTTGTTTCAGAGAGGTGAAAAGGAATTTTAAAATATATTAGTGCTATATTTTCTACTCTTTTTGGTCTTGAGTTTTTCAGAAATGTATGTGAAATGTAGCTGGGGTATCAGTTTCTTATGATATAGGTAGAAATATCTGTAATTAATTGAATTTTAGATATAGTTGAGCTAATTCTGAGTGGAAAAAAAAAAGAAAAAAATCCTACCTGCCCAAAACAGCTCTCAAATGGTATGCTTTGGATACAGATGTACTTACAGATGTGCTAAGGAGTTGATTTCCTGGGGCCATGATGTAGCCACCATCCAGTTACCTCAGTGTAATCTATAAATATTATTTTCTACATGGGCCAAAATATGAAAATGGTTGAGAATCACTTCTTTGTGGCATAAGAGTAAATCATGACGTTGACCTAAGCCATTTATTATGAATAGCAAAACGTTATAAACAACAAAATTATATTGATATTATCCATTTGTACGTGAAGAGAAACTTTAAAAATCTTTGTGCTATTTGTTTATATTGACAACATAATACGTGGTTTATATTGGCAAGAAACCAGCACGACCTCAGTAGGCATCAATTTTAGGCACAATATTAGGAGTAGTTGTCTTTCAGGTATTATATATTCTTTACTTAAATTAATTATCCACTTTAATGAAGTCAGTTACACACTAGGGGTTCATGGCACCAGACACCAAACTCTGGTATCAGGATCAGGGACAAATAGCAGGTGTGGAACTGTTATTCCAAACTAAGGATTGAAAAAGGCCAGTAACAAGGAGAAACTGAAGTTTTACGTGGGCCTCTCACTGTTGTGGCGTCTCCCGTTGCGGAGCACAGGCTCCGAATGTGCAGGCTCAGGGGCCATGTCTCACGGGCCCAGCCGCTTCGCGGCATGTGGGATCTTCCCGGACCGGGGCACGAACCCGTGTCCCCTGCATTGGCAGGCGGACTCTCAACCACTGTGCCACCAGGGAAGCCTGAAACTGAATCTTAACAATCTAAGTCATAGGAGGTCTTATTCAACCAGAGTTCAAGCAGCTGGGAAACTCGGACAGAACATAGCCATATGCCTGTCTCTACAAATGACACAATTTCATTCCTTTTTATGGCTGAGAAATATTCCACTGTATATATGTAACACATCTTCTTTATCCATTCCTCTGTTGATGGACATTTAGATTGCTTCCATGTCCTGGAATAGTGCTGCAGTGTCTTTGACATATGGTTTCCTCTGAGTGTATGCTCAGGAGTGGGATTGCTGGGTCAAATGATAGTTCTATTTTTAGTTTTTTAAGGAGCCTCCATAATGACTGTATCAATTTACCTCCCCCAAACAGTTCATGAAGGTTCCCTTTTCTCCATACCCTCTCCAGCACTTACTGTTTATAGATTTTTTGATGATGGCCATTCTGATCAGTGTGAGATGATACCTCGTTGTAGTTTTGATTTGCATTTAGTGATGTTGAGTATCTTTTCATGTGTTTGTTGGCCATCTGTATGTCTTCTTTGGAGAAATGTCTATTTAGGTCTTCTGCCCATTTTTTGATTGGGTTGCTCATTTTTTGATATTGAGTTGCATGAGCTGTTTCTATATTTTGGAGATTAATCCTTTGACAGGTGCTTCATTTGCAAATATTTTCTCCCATTCTGAGGGTTGTCTTTTCATCTCGTTTATGGTTTCCTTTGCTGTGCAGAAGATTTTAAGTTTAATTAGGTCCCATTTGTTTATTTTTGGTTTTGTTTTTATTACTCTAGAAGGTAAGTCAAAAAAGATCTTGCTGTGGTTTATGTCAAAGAGTGTTCTGCCTATGTTTTCCTCTAAGAGTTTTATAGTGTCTGGCATTACATTTAGGTCTTAATCCATTTTGAGTTTATTTTTGTGTATGGTGTTAGGGAGTGTTCTAATTTCATTCTTTTACATGTAGCTGTCCAGTTTTAACAGCACCGCTTATTGAAGACACTGTCTTTTCTCCATTTGTATATTCTTGCCTCCATTGTCATAGATAAGGTGACCATAGGTGCGTGGGTATATCTCTGGGCTTTCTATCCTGTTCCATTGATCTATATTTCTGTTTTTGTGCCAGTACCGTACTATCTTGATTACTGTGGGTTTGTAGTATAGTCTGAAATCAGGGAGCCTGATTCCTCCAGCTCCGTTTTTCTTTCTCAAGATTGCTTTGGCTATTTGTGGTCTTTTGTGTTTCCATACAGATTGTAAAATTTTTTGTTCTAGTTCTGTGAAAAATGCCATTGGTAGTTTGATAGGCATTGCATTGAATCTGTAAATTGCTTTGGGTAATATTGATGTGGATTGACCTAGAGAGTGTCATACAGAGTGAAATAAGTCAGAAAGAGAAAAACAAATACTGTATATTAATACATACATGTGGAATCTAGAAAAATGATATAGATGATCTTATTTGCAAAGCAGAAATAGAGACACAGACATAGAGAACAGATATATGGATACCAAGGGGGAAAGGGCGGTGTGTGGGATGAATTGGGGGATTGGGATTGACATATATACACTATTGATACTATATATAAAATAGATTACTAATGAGAACATACTGTATAGCACAGGAAACTACTTAATGCCCTATGGTGACCTAAATGGGAAGGAAATCCGAACAGGAGGGGATATATATACATGTATAGCTGATTCATTTTGCTGTACAGTAGAAACTAACACAACATTGTAAAGCAACTATACTCCAATAAAAATTAATTTAAAAAAAGACACACCATGAGTATCACCTCACACCTGTTAAGATGACTATTATCAAAAGATAAGAAATAACTTATTGGTGAGGATATGGAGAAAAGGAAATCCTTGTGCACTGTTGGTGGAATGTAAAGTGGTTCAACTACTATGGAAAGTAGTATGGATATTCCTAAAAAAAATTAAAAGTGGAACTACCACAAGAGCCAACAATTCCACTTCTGGATATATATCAGAAGAAAATGAAAACACTAATTAGAAAAGATATATGCACGCCCATGTTCATTGCAGCAGTATTTACAATAGCCAAGACATGAAAACAACCTAAGTGTACACCAATGGATGAATGGATAAAGAAACTATCTATATCTATATCTATATCTATATATGGAATATTATTCAGCCATTAAAAAGAATGGAAACTTGCTGTTTGCAACAACTTGAATGGGCCTTGAAGGCATTATGCAAAGTGAAATATGTCAGACAGAGAAAGACAAATACCATATGATCTCATTTATATATGGAAGCTTAAAAAAAAAAAAAGTTCATTGCTGCAGAAAACAGATTGGTGGTTGCCAAGAACAGGAGGGGGTGGCAAAGTAGATAAAGAGCATCTAAAGTTACAAACTTCCAGTTAAAAATAAATAATTATGGGGATGTAATGTACAACATGGTGACTATAGTTATTAATTCTATATTAATAATACTATAATCAGATATTTGAAAGTTGCTAAAAGAGTAGATCTTTAAAAAAATTTTTTTAACTATGTATTGTGACAGATGTTAAATAGACTTAGTGTGGTGATCATTTCCCAATGTATACATATATTGAATCATTATGTTGTATACCTGAAAGTAAAATAATGTTATGTGTCAATTATACCTCAAAAAAAAAAAAAAAAAAAAGAAGAGAGTACAACCATATGCAAAGTCCAGAGATCAGGATCCAGTTAAGAATAGTAAGGTCAAGGACTTAATTTAGAGGTCAGGGAGGCTGTCTATAGTAACTAGTTGTCAGGGGCCAGAGGTCTGGGAGCCAATCAGTTGCCTGGAGCATAAGAAGAGGTCAGAGGAAACATGAGGTCCAAAATTCAGACCCAGAAAGCCTGAATTAGTGAGACCAGTACCCAAAGAATTGACATGATCTAAAGTCAGCAGTATTTTAACTTAAATGTTCTTGATGCTTTCTTCCTACTTTCTGTTGGGACAGGGGTAAGTCTCAAAAGGCAGAGATAGCCTAAGATCCATTCCTATAGTCTATTTATTTAATCTGATTCATCGTACCATTGGCCTCCTTCTCTAATATTCATTCCCCTAATATCTCTGTGGTAGCCACACTGGGCTACTAGCTGATCTTTGAAAATGTCAAGCACTCCCAGGGGATTCAGATTTGCTGTTGCCTTCAAAAGCTCTCTCCCAGACATTTGAAGCATTTGCTTTCCCATTTTGTTCAGAGGTCTGTTCCAATAACACTGTCTCAGTGAGGTCTTTCTTAACAACCCTATGTAAAATATCAATAGTACCATATATCACCTTCCATCCTTTAACTATTCTCATTTTCATTCATAGCCCTTAACCCTATGATACTGCATTGCATCCTATTTTTTATTTGTAAACAGGATATAAGTACCATAATGGTAGAATACTTGTTGTGTTTCCTATCTTATCACCAGAACCTAGAATAAAGCCTAACACATAATATTTATTGAAAGAATAAATAAGTGAATGAACAATTTGAGTAGAAGCTACAGGTAGTTGGAAACTTAAATGAGAAGATGGAGTTTCAGATAATTTTGTAAGCTCACTGATGAAGAGGATTCTGTCCTTGGGTATAACTAGGGTGACCATATGTTAGAGTCTGAGCAGGACAGTCTTGTTATATAATTATTGTCCCAACAAATTCATGATAGGACTGTGTTTCTGTTTATGCTCATAATATTTTGATTTGGATGATAATTTAAGATCACCCTAAGGGGACATTTGTATGGGAAGGGGGCAAATAATGGGTGAATTTAGACAGTGCTAGTCTCACCTGTTTTAAATTACAAGCACCTGAGGGGAAGTTATATGATCGTTTGTTTTGATTGGTTCTTTAGCCATTGAAATTGCATTTGCCTCTATTGGAGACCAGTCTCTAAGGTAATAGCTTTAACCTCAAATGCTTCAGGAGATAGCCAGGTAACAGGAGTGTGTAGAGTGGGCAGAGTGAAAGATGGTGGGGAGCCATGAAGGCTACGTGAAACTAGATTTCCATGTCCCATAGAAAGAGGGAAGCTGCTATGCAACCACAGCCAAGTGTAATGCCATGTCAAAGTACAGGTCCAATAGTGCAGTCCTTACACATTTAAAGAAAAAATATAAATCCAGGAGAGGAGATCATGATGGTGGAGTAGCAGGATGTGGAACTCACCTTCCCCAACAAACATATCAAAAGTACATTTACATGTAGAACAATTCTCACTGAAAACTAACTGGAAACTAGCAGAAAGATTCCTGTCCAACCAAGGTTGTAAGAAAGATCCACAGGGAATCGGGTAGAAAGGGAAGCAAGAGATCAGGTTGGGGCCTGTATCCCAGGGAGGGGACTCAGGAAAAGGGAGACGACATGGGTAGAAATTCTCCCTGGGGGTTGAGTAGTTTGAGTCCCAGATTGGGCGTCCCTGCCCTGAGGTCCAATACCAGGAAGATGAGTTGTCTTGGCTTGTTGGAAGGGTGGTGGGACTAAGAGGAGGGCTATGGGAAGCCTGGATTCTGTTCCAGAGGAGCATGTACACCCTTGCTTACTCCTGAAACACAGCAGAGATAGCAGATTGAAACTGTGTGGATAGCCGACTAGTTTCCCACGACCACCCTAGCACATGCCCCGCACTGAGCTGAGTGACTGCTCTGGCCTTGCTTGCTTTGTGACACAGCTCCACACTGAGGCAAGGGCTCCTGCAGCCAAGAAGAAAGCTCAGCTGTGAGACACAAAAGCAGCTTAGACCCAAAGTGATGTATGAGCAGGGCAGGGGGCAGCCATTACTTGCACTTACGTAAGCAGTGCATCAGGAGCCACCCCAAATTATGTCTATGGCTGGACCACCATCTTCTGCATCCTGTCCTGTGCCAAGAGCCCACACCAGTGCTGTCTGCCCTGTGGTGTGGCCCCACATTAGGGTGAGAGTGGCAGAGGCCAAAGGGAGAACCCAACAGTCAGGAACAAAGGCAGATCAGACCCAAAGCTACATTTTAGCAGGGCCGGTATGGGTGAATACACAGGCAGTGAATCAAGAGCAGTCCCAATCTCTGTCTGTTGATGGACCATCACAGCACGTGCCCAGACCCACACTGAGGGCATACACCAGACCCTCTTGCCAGAGCACTTCTTCCCTCTGGGGTGAGTGTCCTGGTGCTGGGAGGTAGGAGAGCTTGAACCTGACCCACAGGGCTTCTGCTCCAGCAACTTGGGACCTGCCCTCACCCCAGATAGGATGATGACAGCCACTGAGAAGAGGAGAAGCCCCAACTCACATCTGGCTCTGGCCCTAGCCCCTCCATCTTCAGCCTCATCTCCTACCAGCGTGATAGCTGCCAGTGCACCCTGAGGAAAGACATGACTTGTGTTCATGTCAGATTCAGCTCTCCCATCAAAGTCACTGTTCTCACATAGACTCTATAGAGATGCTCCCACACATGGACACCACTTCAAGACTGCAATAGGTAACTATTTCAGCTAATTTCACAGAGACAGTGAAAGTTAAGCAAAATGAGGAAGACAGGGGAATTTGTTTCAATTGAAAGAGCAAAAGAAAACTGCTTAAAAACAACTAATGAAACAGAAATAAACAACTTACCAAATCAAGAGTTCAAAGCATTATTAATAAGAATGCTAACTAAATTAGAGAAAAAAAATATGAACACATGTGTCCTGGCCACAGCAATAAAATAAAGAAAAAGAAAAGGCATCCATATTGGAAGAGAATAAGTAAAACTGGCACTATTTGCACATGGTATGATACTATACATAGAAAACCCTAAAATCTTCACCAAAAAGCTATTAGAACTAATAAATGAATTCATTAAAGTTGCAGGATGTATTAATATACATATTACCCGGCTATAAAAAAGACTATTACTCAGCCATAAAAAAGAATGACATTCTGCCATTTGCAACAATGTGGATGGACATAGGGAATATTATGCTTAGTGAAGTACAACAGAGAATGGCAAATAAACACTGTATGTTATCATATACATATATGTGGAATCTAAAAATTAAAACAAATTTATATAACTTATTCTGGCAAACTTGGTGACAGCTACATGCAATCTACAGAAATAGCAATAATAGGCAGACTGATTCTAGCATGTGATTGGGGAAATTATTATTGGCTTCATAGCCGATTAGCCTGATCTGGCCCATCCAGAGATTCTGAGAGCTATTTAATATCAATTAGTAAATTCCCCTTCAGCTTAAGATAGTCAATTTCTATAGTTTTTAGTTAAAAAGCCTGATTAATACCACCCTTCCAAAATAGTGCCCTTCCGTTTATTTTTTCCCTTAGTTTTTTTTTTCATGGAAAAGAATTTTATTTTAAATATAGCAGTGTGTACATGTCAATCCCAAACTCACAAACTATCCCTTCCCCCTACCCTTCCCCCCTTGGTAACTGTAAGTCTGCTCTCTAAGTCTTTCTCTTTCTGTTTTGTAAATAAGTTCATTTGTGTCATTTTTTTTTATATTCCTCATACAAGTGATATAATATGATATGTGCCTTTCTCTGTTTGACTGACTTCACTTAGTATGATAATCTCCAGGTCCATCCATGTTGCTGCAAATGGCATTATTTCATTCTTTTTAATGGCTGAGAAATATTCCATTGTATATATATACCACATCTTCTTTACTCATTCATCTGTTGATGGACATTTAGGTTGCTTCCATGTCTTGGCTATTGTAAATAATGCTGCAATGAACATTGGGGTGCATATATCCTTTTGCCATGTTTTTCTCCAGATATTAGGTATATATCTGGAGAAAATCTATTTACTCTTTTAAATAACTAATATTTTTGAAAACTTGCTACATATTTGCCATGGTGCTAAACATTTGGATTCCATTACTTCAATTAATTCCTTTGATTTAGGTGCAAAATTACTCTTAACTTCTCACTATATGGCCTCTCCAAGACCTATGCATGATTGACATGTATGTGCTCAGGTGTCTATGATGGTGGTTTGCACTGAGTAGGCACTCAATAGATATTAATTATATACTGAAAATTTTCATAGAGATTTTGTCTTAGTCTTCTCAGGATGCCATAATGATACCATAACTGAATTTTATTTTCTCACATTTCTGGAGGCTGGAAGTCTGAGATCAGTGTGCCACTATGGTTGGGTTCTGATGTGAACTCTTCTCCTTCCTTGCAGGTGGCTGCCGCCTTGTTGTATTCTCACAATGCAGAGAGAGAAAGCAGGCACTCTTTGATGTCTCTTCTTATAAGGGCACCAATCCCATAAGACCAGGGCCCCACCCTCATCACTGAGTTACCTCCCAAAGACCCCATCTCCAGATATGAACACATTGGAGGGTAGGGCTTCAAGGTATTAATTTTGAGGGGACACAAACATTTAGACCATAGAACTTTGAATAAATGGAAATTTTATGGTTTTTACCTTTGGGTAGAGGCAGTAGAAAGTTAACCTATGAGCTGAGACAGAAAATGGAATCCAATGGAAGGAACCTTTTGTTTGGAGAGGTGGTTTGGGAAAATGTGAAGACAATAATACAGTTACTTTGATGAAATAGCTGTAAAAGCTTGCAGATTAGTGGACCTACAAAAGAAAAACAAATGATCTCAGTCTTATTTCTATTGCTCAAATTAATGAAGTAAATTTTGTTATGAAAAGATTACCTGCAGAAGTAATGCTATTACTTTTCATACCTCTCATTGTGAGTCTCCATTTATTTTGGGTTTGCTCACCAGATGCTCCTTTAGAAGGATCTGCAGATATATTAAGGGAAGCTTTTGAAACTTCCTTAGGGAGTATAAGAGGAAATGGAGGAAGAGTTAAACATCCATCCCTGTGCAATTTTTGCTGTTCATCCTACTTGCTTCTCCTGTGGCTTTTGGCTGTCTCTTCTACTTGAAGACTTGGATTAGATAATATCCTCTGACCTATTATTTAAATTCATTATTTAGTCTTATTCCCACCCCTGACTTCAATCTAGGGAGCTAGAGAAGGACAATGAATAGAAATTGGGATTTGTTAACACCCGTGGTTCTGCATTAATGAGGCAAGATTCTGGAGCTTTGAACCATCACTGGCTCAGGAGGGGAGAACAGCAGTATCTCCTCACTGAGTGTGTTCTCGCAGCAGCTCGGCCAAGTCACAGTGTAGTTCTTCCAGCTACCCCATGACGTGGATCACGGTGCAAGCTGGCAGAGGAACAGGCATTTCATAGACTTAAGCTGGAAAAAGTTTGAGCATTCCCTACTGTGGTGACGAGAATGGGGCTTACAGCAAACTTCATTTCAAATCCCAACTAAGCCCCTAATGAATTGTGAACAATTCATTCATGGCCCTATGGCCAAGGTTTTCTTTAATAAATGGAATAATTCTTTCCTTCCTTATAGGGATGTTGTGAAGATTAGATGTGATAATGCACTATGGAACATACTGTGAAATAGGTGCTCAAAACATATGATTTGAGTGGATTAATGAGTGGACATGTGTAGTGTGTTTAGTATACTACCTTGTACTTTTGCTCAATGAATGGGAGCATTTGCAGGCCAGAGCTGGGGAAGGATCCCATCTCCTAGCCTTATCTTTGTGGTTAACATCCTCAAATGGAGGAAAACTTCATTCATCTGCTTCCTCAGATTCCAGCATGCCCAGTGAAGCCCCTAAGTGTTGTAAGAGACAGCACGTGGGCAAGCTCTCTTCTCTTTCCTATATTCTATGTCACCAGAGTAGTAGGTGGCGGGCTGCTCTCTCCATGTCTCTCTTCTGTGTGTCAGGAAAAACAAAGGTATGTTGGCTCTGAAGCAGATCTAGGACGCTTCTTTTTAGTTTGTTCCTTCTGTGCAACTGGAATAAGATAGGATATGGATTTCAGCTAGTGGGTGAGAAGGAGGCC
This sequence comes from Mesoplodon densirostris, assembly GCF_025265405.1. NCBI lineage: Eukaryota > Metazoa > Chordata > Mammalia > Artiodactyla > Ziphiidae > Mesoplodon > Mesoplodon densirostris. Next base: position 40,620,375 of record NC_082664.1, read on the forward strand.
TCTGGGCCCCTATCCTAGGCCACATGTTCCTCTCCAGCTTTCCTTAGATTCTTAAGTACTAGATATATCTGGAATATTGTGAACCCTCTTTCTCTTGCCATCAAGTTGAATTGCAACCACTATACTTAACTAAAAATATTAGCTTGGATCATATAAAACTGCTGATAGTCAAACATTTTTGATCAACAAAAGCAGTGATTTCATGAAGTTTAATAAAAATAAATAAAATGAGTTACCTCAAACTCCTAAAGCATGATGCATATTTACTGAACAGATTTTTTTCAGAAGACGGAGGGGGCTAATTTTCAGAGCGACATTCCCTGATAAACCCTTTTAGCCCCCTCCCCCAAACCCATTCTCTAAGGCTGTTCTCACATCTCTCACCCCTTCATCTCTTTCTTTCTCTGCCTCTCTCTGCCATCACTTTTCCAGGCCCCCCAACCTCCATCTTTTAACCCTTATCTCCCTCCCATCCTGGGATTAGGCAATTTTTTTCTCAGGTAGAACAATTTGGCCTTTTTAGCTTCCTAATTTCTCCTCCTCATCTCTCACCCCACTCAACACAATAAAATCCAATAATTACAAAAACAAAGAAATCTCTCTCTCCACCAAAGAGGAGGGTGATAGGATTATAAACACTTATAATTTAATATATTTCCCTGACACATAAGAAGATTTCAGATGGAATTATAAGCATCTTCCTATTTGTAAGAAACATATTTAGCTACAGGGGAAACAACAAACCTTTTTATTTTCAAAGTGTGAAAATCTCTGCCTCTGTTGCACTTTGTGTGATGAAACTTTATTAGCACAGTGAGAGAAGATGGCTGTGGGGCTCCTGAAAAATGACAAACTGTCATTTTTTATGTGTAACAATTGTGGGTAATTAAAAATCTAACAATTTTAGAAAGAAAAGTATATTTGCACATGGAAATGTGTACCCATATGTATGCATATATTCACATAATCTCATTGTTACAGGCTGAATTGTGCACCTCCCTGCCCCTCCGCCCCATTCCAATTCATATGCTGAAGCCCTGACTCAATATGACTCTATTTGGAGATAAGGAGGTAATAAAGGTTAAGTGAGGTCACAACAGTGGGGCCTTAATCTGACAGGACTGGTGTCCTTATAAAAAGAGGAAGAAACACTGGGATGAGAGCACACAGAAAAAGGCCATCTGTAAGCCAAGAAGGGATCTCTTGCCAGAAACCAACCCTGATGGCATCTTGATCTTGGACTTCTAGCCTCTAGCACTGTGAGAAAATGAATTTCTGTTGCTTAAGCTACCCAGTCTTTAGAATTTTATTATGGCAGCCCTAGCAGACTAATGCACTCTCAAGTCCCAAAACATCAATGGTGACCACACATATTCTAGATTTGCATGTATGGCAGCAGGGAAGACTGGGGGGTCTATCAATTAAAGCCTCCAACAACATGGGAAAGTCATTGTACCTGTCTCATTTTAGGAGCATGTGATCAAAAACATAGTCTCTTAAGTCAGGTTTTACAGATACATGATGCTGGTGCTTGTGACTCTTGAAATACTGCCGTGTGGGAGCAGGAGAGGTGAGAGGTGGCTGTAACATTTCAGCTAGTACTTTTAAGGCAAACTGTGTTGCAGCCTGGAAGGTTGTTCTGGACTTTAAAACTACCCTTATACCTGTCCTGCCCTACCCACTGGATTTATTTGGAGTACCCATGATTCCTCCTCCAGCCCCTATTTGGTAGAATCCTTGCCACTAAATGACTTTGACTCTGGGTCTCTTCTCAGCTCTTAAAGCTTTCCCTCCTTCTACGTGGCCATCTATGTTTGGCTTTGTCCCCTTTCTACTGGCCTGGCCTCTCGGCCAGGTCTGCATGTTTGCATGCTGTTCTCCAGGCAACCCCCTGGATTCCACTCTGCTTTGCCTCTCTGCAGCTGGTGTGATTGATGTGTGATCTGGAGGCAAAGCTTTGGGTCCAGTGAATTCTTGGGACATCAGAAGTCCCAAAGGAGTAAAAGGATTCCAGGATCAGACATTCTGTATAAGGTCATCACCCAATTTCTCTGTGGTCTGGGGTAAGGGGGAGGAATCTGTTAATTAACACTGAGCAGGGGAGCTCAAAGAAAAAAGTAGGAGTTCCCAGGATGTCAGTTTCAAGTACAGAAATTTGCCTACCGTCTTTCTCTTGAGGCACTGTCCTATTGGTCTTCCAAGGCATATTGTCATTTCAAGCACAAGATCCAACTAACCTCTTCTACCCTCTTCCCTTTCTGCCCACTTCTTGATCTGGGTGAGATTTAACATCAGGAGAACTGAGGACTCAGAAAGGCATCACTCCTTGATGACTTTTTGGGTTGGTCTTATGGTCTAACCAACTATTTACTCATTCAACAAATATTTGTTGATCATCTACAATGCACCAGACATTGTTTTATTTAGGTACTTAATTTATATCACACTGAGGTGTAAAAAGTTGTTTATCAGAGAAAGGAAGTTCCCTGGGTAACCTGGGGAAGGAGGTGATTTGCAATTTAAAATTGAGTGATCAGGGAATTCCCTGGCAGTCCAGTGGTTACGACGCAGTGCTGTCACTGCTGTGGTCCGGGTTTAATCCCTGGTCAGGGAACTAAGATCCTGCAAGCCATGCAGAGCAGCCAAAAAAAAAAATTGAGTGGTTAAGGTGGGTCTCTTTTGAAGGTGGCCTTTGGGCAAAAGCTTGAAGGAGAGAAGGGAGTTAGTTGACCACATGTGTATCTTGAGGAAGAGCAATTCTGGGCAGAGGAAACATTAGTGCAAATGTTGAGGCAGGAGTATGTCTGGTGTGTGAAAGGCCACCAATAAGACTACTGTAGCTGGGGTGAAGTGAACAAAGGGGAAAGTAGGAGGAGAAGAGAACAGAGGAGTGAGAGGGTAGCAGGGAGGGCAGTGAGCCAGATCATGAAAGGCTGTGCATGTACACCATTAACACATATTGGACAGATTGGCCTTTGTTTTCATGCAGCCTCCTCCAAATTCTTTCTCTTAATGTGTGGTTTCTGAACCAGTGCATTGGAATCACCTGAGAGCTATTGAGAAATGCAGAATCTCAAGCCCCATCCTGGCCCTACAAATCAGATAATGAATTTTAACTAGATTCTCTGGTGGTTGATACTTACATTAACATTTGTGAAACTTCAGTAGAAGTCTCTTCTATCATTTTAGTAATAACAATCATATCTACATTTTAAAATTTTGTAAAGGTGCCACTTTTGGAGGATATGCTCCAGGGACCCATCCATATACTCCTACCCTGGCTACCCCACAGTTTATAGGGTATAGTTTGCACATCGGTGGTGGAGATTTGTATTCCTTCTTCCTTGATGTGGATTTGTGGCAGGGAGGCATGTCCCCCAGCCAGGGAAAGTATTTTCTGGTCTTCTTTGCACCTAGATGTGGCCTATTCACTTGTTCTCAACAATGAAATACGAGTGGAAATGATGTGTGCTACTCTCCAGCCAAGGATTTTAAGATGATAATAGGGGATTCTCTACTCTTTTTCTCCATCCATCAGAACTATGCAGAGAACTCTGAGGCCATAGTTGGATGGAAGAGATTCAGGATGGAAGGTGTCTGGCTGCCTCAGTCATCATGTGGGAAGAAGCTGGTCACTGCTACACTGAGCTGTCATGTGAGTGAAAAATAAATGTTTATTATGTTAGGTCACTGAAAATTAAAAGTTTGTTAGAGTGGCTAGAATTATCCTAACTCAAAGATTCTCCAACTTTAGGGTACATCAGAATCATCTGGAGGGCTGAATAAAGCACTCATTGTTTGACTCCAGAGTTTCAGATTCTATAGGTCTGGGGTGAGCCCCCCAAATTTTCACTTCTAACAAACTTCCTAGTGATGCTGATGTTGCTGGTGTGAAACACTTTGAAAACCATTGCTCTGGCTAGTAAAATAGCCATGGGAGAGTGGGAAAGCTCATGACCTCAAAGGATATATCACCAAATAAAATATGTGAAATCAAAAGTAAAGCAACTTAGCCCTACCGGGGACCATTTAGTGCTGCTGTATCGGTTGATTTTATCTAATGTCACACTGTACCATATTCAGTTCAAAAATGGATATAGAAGGGAGAACTGAAATTCATTAAGCTTAATTTTGAAGGGATGATTTAACTGATACTGGCGTGCCTGATTTTCTAATTTTCCCACCTTTCATTCTGCTCTTCCAGTCCCTGAAGAGAAGCAAGCAGTTGATTTATGACCCTCGTAGAGCTCTTAGCCCAGGTAGTCTTGTTTGCATTTGTGGGAATACTACTGAGCTTTGGGTGACAGGTCCTTGGGTCCTCTGCCTCTCACAGAAGGTGAGGGACTTGCAGCTCTTTTCCTGGCTCCACCTTTAAAAAACCACCCAAAAATTTCACTGTCAATTAGTGTTATAATGTAAGTTTAAAGGAATTTGCCTGTCTCTGTTGGAGTATTCTGGGCTAGGCTGAAATGAATTAACTTCTTCCCTTAGGAAAACTTGCTTCACTTTTGGAAGGAGTTACTGTAGGTCTTTCCAAATGGGACTTAGACCTTTTAAGGTGCCTCATATACATTAAGCCTTGGAATTCTTCAGAGAAAAATGTGATTTGGTAGCTCCTCTCATCCAAAGTACTATTATTAAATTACCACCCTGGATTGCTTCACTGACAGCTCTACTTCTTAAAATAGAGATCAGCTATATCCTTAGACACTAGCCTCAAAAAGCTGAATCTCAAATTCTAGTTTCCAAATGGTCGCTGGTTTCTAACTATTACTTTTCTATTATACTTTCTAAGTTCACTTGATTTAGAAGACATGGCATGTGTCTTCTCCAAATATCTTTTGTTCTCAGTATCTACACATAATGAGTACCATTTTCATTTGCCTCTGTTGCTAATTGGCGCCTGGGCTCCCTTTTCTTTCCTAGGTGATTTAAATCTCTAAATCTCACTTCCAGCCATATTGATGTCAGGGCAGGTTTGTAATGGGCTTGCTTTGACAATGCAAATGCCCTCAGGTATAACCTGGATGGGTCCCACCTTGGGAAATGCAAAAAAGCTAGATATCTTCCTTCCCCTCCTGCTTTCCTTGTTCCCTCCCTCCCATGTTCAATCATTTATTTACCACCTACTCTATGCCAGGCTCTGCTAATTCTTGAATGAACGAGGTGGACAAAATTATGAACCCTTATATTCTAGGGGAATATAGGAGACAATAAAAAATTAAGCAGAGAAAAATGTTCAAATAGCATTAAATGTTCTGAAGAAGATAAAGCAGGGTACAGTGACAGCCATGTACTGGTCTAGAGTGTTCTGGGTGATAGAGAATGGTTAAGGAAGTCTTACTTGAAAAGGTGGTATCTAAGCTGACCACTGGATGATAAGTGAGTCACAGAAAGATCTGAGTAAAATGTGTTCCAGGCAGAAAGAAAGGTAAGTGTGAAGGGTATGAGTTGTGAACCATTTTAATGTACCTGGGGAATAACAAGGAGATCATTGTGGTTGGAATCTAGTCAACAAGCAGTGGGAGGGGCACTGTCTGATGAGATTGGATCTGGCAGAGGTCAGATCACATGGACCTTAATTAGTGAATTCCTTTAAATCATAATTTCAATTAAAATCTTGGTAGTTAAAAGGACTGAATTTTTTCATTATTTTTATTCGTGCAACCTGCTTAATTAGCTGCTTCATTTCCTAAGTGGTGCTCTGTCTTAATTAGTGGGTGTTTTGAGAGAAAAAGCCTGCTTTAAATTCTGGTACCAGCATTCTTAAGTACTCCTGTTTCCCTCTCCTTTCTGTTTTGGGGACCAGGGGGAGGAAAACCCATTCAACCCAGCAGGTTGAATGGTGCTGCACTGGACAGCCACTCAAAGTTATCTTGGTTGGAGTGATGGAGATTGGTTGAAGGAAGCTGACAGGGCCATTCTAGGAATAGCAAATGAGTAAAGATTTCCTGAGGAGAAATTTCTAGCTGTCAAATGCAAAGAATTTTGAATTTTTTTTGTGATTCTAGCAAATGTTTCCATTGAAAATGAAATATTTCTTTTCCAAATTGACTCAAGTTAATTTGAAAATAAAATGTGAACTTTCCAATGAAATAGGGGAGATTGAAAAGAGCATAGGATTTAGAATCAGAAGACTTTGCTGTGTCACTTCTTAGCAAGTCCTTTAGCTCTGTAACGATGGGTACCTTTGTTTCTGTGTGCAGTTAAGCTTGGGGGTTAAGGGCCCATTCTGCAGGCAGACTGGGCTAAACTCTTGGTTCTTTCATTTACTAGCTGTGTCATCTGAGTAAAGAAACAAAACCTCTCAGTGACCCTGGTTTCTTACCTATAAAATGGTGAGATGTTATTGAAAGGATTAAATTATGTAATTCAAGAAATGCATAGGGCACAATATCTAGCTCATGGTAAATGTTATTATTGCCATTATTGATACTTTATGTACTATACTAAGCACTTAATTTTAATTATTCTCTAACTAAAAATTTATCAGAGTAATTAATTTACATAGTTTAAAAAGTCAAAATACAATAGGCCATTTGACAACAACAAAAATCTCTTGTTCCCAACCCACGGCACTCCATTCCACCCTTAGAAGCAACTCCTTTCAAGTTGTTTCTTCTGATTTTTATTACCATATATCTAAATGTTGTATTTTTTTATTTGTACACTTAATTATTATCTGTAGACTTTTACATTGGTGAATCTACTTTCCCCCCTGTCCTCTCTTCCCCCAGCACTTCCTCTCCATCCAATATGGGTATATCCCAACATAGTTATATCAATATCATTACTATACAGAGACCATTTCCTGCTCAAATAGTGTATTCTGATTACGCCCTTTTTTTCCCCCAACAACTATATTTTTTTTCCCCTGAAGCGTTAAGCGTCTTTTTCTCTTTGGTGCATCTCTCTCTCTACATTGGTGTGCTTAGTTTTCTATTTCCATAACGATCATTAATTTTTCACAAATTCCTTATTAGAATTGTAAAACCCCATGGAATTATGTTTCCTATAAGATCAAACAAACAAGCTAATCTATCAGGTTTTGTTTTTTCTTTGGAGTATATTTCTGGAATTTTCTGTACTCTTTAACACTAGACTAGTTGTTAGCTTGACCTGGTACACATGCAATCTCTCACGACCTCCATTTTTTGGTTTCCTGGGTTCAGGTTTGATTAAGCATTTCCTGCTGTAACTTCCTGAGAAAGTGTACATGGGATGCAGTTAGAGATGTTGACCATCCAAAAATGTCTTTGTTTGACCCTCACACATTGTTGATCTCCTGGTCAGGTAGAAATTGGAAATAATTATTTTCAGAATATTTTAATATATTTATTACATGTTTCATAATACACATACAAACATACATTCTTAAGCTCACATACCCATGCACATACTTTTACCTCAATGTATCAATGTGATGAAACCACATGTGCTTTTTGCTGTGTGAGCTTTTTGTTTGATCTCTTCCCATTTGCTTGGATATCTGGCTCATTCACCTACCAATTTTGAAGTTGTTTGTTTGTTTGTTTTTGTTTTCCCATTGTCTTCTAACTCCAATGTTGCTCTTGTGGAGCCATACTGACACATTTAAAACATTCTACTTCCTTGTATATAGTCTGTGATTTATACTCTGAATCCTTTAGAATCTTCTTTTGATCCCTGGTGTTCTGAAATTCATTGACAGTGTGGCTTGGTATGGTTTTTGTTTTGTGTCAATTCATATGCCAAGCACTTGGTGAGCCCCTTTAATCTGGAAATGCATGTTCTCTAATTCTAGGAATATTTCTTGTAACTGTTCTTTGATAATTTCCTCCCATCTATTTTCTAAATTTTTCCAGTTTTTTTCTTCCTAAAGCTCCTATAAACTAGTAGTGGACATCTTAGGGTTTGTTGTTATTTATTTATTCATTTTTAACTCTCCCTAACTTTCTATTTTTTTCTCCCCACCCCCTTTTGGGAGAAATCCTTAAATTTATCATTCAATCTTTCCATTGAATTTTAGTATTTTCTTATTCTCTATTCAATAAAAGCATTCCTTTTTATATGGAATTAATGGCTTTTCACTTCTCTGAGGGTACTAAAATACTTTAAAAATACTTTTATCTGTTTTCTTTATTGTCCATGCTTTTTACAATTGCTGTTTTCATTTTTTTTCTTTGTCTTTATCTTTCATATTGGAGGTTTCACTCAAATAGCTGTTAATCTTGGTTCTACTTTTTTGTTTAAGAGTAAGGTACTGTAAAGTTTAAAAGATTGTGACTACCCAATGCTGGTAAGGATATGGGGGAACAGGAAGTTTCTTGGACTATTTTGGGGAAGGTAAATTGGTACAAAATAACTAGGAAAAAATAGCTTCCATATAAAGTTGAAAATATGGACACCTATGATCCAGTGCTTTCACCTTTAGGTAAAAACCCAAAAGAGATGCTTGTACATGTGCATAAAGAGATACATGCAAGAATGTCCAAAAGCATCAGTATTCATAATACATAGAAAATAGAAACAAATGAAATGTATATCAATAGTAGAACTGATAAAATTGTGTTCTTATAATGGAATGTTATACAGCATTGAAAAAATTGTACTATAGTTATCTACAGCGACATGAAAAATGGACTATAGTTAACTAACAAGATGGATAATGGACTGTAGTTGTCTGCAACAAAAAGGATAAATCTCACAAATATAATGTTGAAAGCAATATATGATGGCAGTAGAGTAGATCTATTAAATTGTGGTATTGTCATCCAAGAATATTAGATGCTTCCAAACTCATAAGTCAATCTCCTAAGCATAATGTTGGGGAAAAGAGGTCAGACAAAAAAGAATATATGTATTAAACATATCCGTTTATGTAAGGTTCCAAAACAGGCAAAACTAAACTGTGGTGTTAGAATACAGAATAGTAGTTATCTTTGAGAGACAGCAGGAATTGTCCTTGGCCATGGAGGGTGGAGGGTAGTGGTTTCTGAGTTGCTGGAAGTGTTTTATTTCTTGACTTGTCTAGCGGCTAAGTAGGTGTTCACTATGTGATATTTTATTGAGTATATTAACTTATGTTTTAGGCACGGTTCTGTATGTGTGTTGTATTTACAATAAAAATCATTTTTAAAAGAATGAAGAACTAAAAAAGACAGAAATTCTATGGCCATGGTCAAAGCTGGACAACTTGTAGCCTTCAGTGAAGATTTAATGGACACAGATATAGAAGTTTCCTAAGGGGACCATACATTTTAATATTTATTAACCTTTTTTCCCCTTCTTGGATCTATTCAACTTTTCCAGAGAACAGTGTAACAATTACATGCCTGAGGCAGTATTTGCCTGGCTGCCAGCATTCCTAAAGCAGAATATAGAAAAGAGGTGGGGGTCGTGTCATTTGGTATGCCAATTTTAAATCAATCTGAGTATTTTCAGTAACGTGTCTCCCCTCCCCCAATCCTCCCTGTGTTTAGAATGATCATGGTTCATTTTCTCCAACCAATAAGTCCTGTTTGTGCACCAGAGAATGCCTGGGAATATAACTACTTCTAATATATATTTTCAAATAAATATCTTGTTTCAACCGTTTGCTTCTTGTCCCTCTTTTGGAGAATGAGTTACCACCATTTCCAGAACTTTCCTGGTATTCAGTGTTTGAAATGCCTCATTTCTTCTTTGTATCCATTTCCCCAACCCAGACCCCATGTACACTTGACATTGAGATTTCTTAGATATTCTCTTCTGTCCATAGTTTCATCTTCTGAAGCTCTGACTTTTTTTCCATTTTTTTTCATTGTGGTTTGAATTTATGAGTTGAATAGTATCTTCCTAAAATTCATATGTTAAAGTCGCAACCCAGTACCTCAGAATGTGACCTTATTTGGAGATAAGGTCTTTACAGAGGTAATCAATTTAAAATGAGGTCAGGCTTCCCTGGTGGCGCAGTGGTTCAGAGTACTCCTGCCGATGCAGGGGACCTGGGTTCGTGCCCCGGTCCGGGAGGATCCCACATGCCGTGGAGCGGCTGGGCTTGTGAGCCATGGCTGCTGAGCCTATGCGTCCGGAGCCTGTGCTCTGCAACAGGAGAGGCCACTACAGTGAGAGGCCAACATACTGCAAAAAATAAATAAATAAATAAAATAAAATGAGGTCATTAGGGTGGGCCCTAATCCAATATGATTAGTGTCCTAATAAAAAGGAGAAATTTGGACACAGACACACACATAGAGAGAATGCAGTGTGAAGAGGCATAGGGAAAGGACAGCCATCTACAAGCCAAGGAGAGAGGGCTGGAACAGATCTTTCACTCAACAGTCCTCAAGTGCAACTATCCTGATGACATCTTAATTTTGGGCTTCTAGCCTCCAGAACTGTGAGACAATAAATTTCTGCTGTTTAAGCCCCCAGTACTTTATCTGGCACCCATAGCAAAGCTAATACAATGACGAATTTTTTGTCATCATTATAGTAGCATTTTTTTTAATTTTTAAAAAATTTTTCTTTATTTTTTATTTTATTTTTTGCTTTATAACAAATTTAATCAGTTATACATATACATATGTTCCCATATCCCCTCCCTTTTGCGTCTCCCTCCCACCCTCCCTATCCCACCCCTCCAGGCGGTCACAAAGCACCAAGCTGATCTCCCTGTGCTATGCGGCTGCTTCCCACTAGCTATCTACCTTACGTTTGGTAGTGTATATATGTCCATGCCGCTCTTTCACTTTGTCACAGCTTACCCTTCCCCCTCCCCATATCCTCGAGTCCATTCTCTAGTAGGTCTGTGTCTTTATTCCTGTCTTACCCCTATGTTCTTCATGACATTTTTTTTTCTTAAATTCCATATATATGTGTCAGCATACAGTATTTTTTTAAAACATATTTATTGGAGTATAATTGCTTTACAATGGTGTGTTAGTTTCTGCTGTATAACAAAGTGAATCAGCTATACATAAACTTATATCCCCATATCTCCTCCCTCTTGCATCTCCCACCCACCCTCCTTATCCCACCCCTCTAGATGGGCACAAAGCACCAAGCTGATCTCCCTGTGCTAATGGCTGCTTTCCACTAGCTATCTATTTTACATTTGGTAGTGTATATATGTTAATGCCACTCTCTCACTTAGTCCCAGCTTAACCTTCCCCCTCTGTGTCATCAAGTCCATTCTCTACATCTGCATCTTTATTCCTGTGCTGCCCCTAGGTTCATCAGAACTATTTTTATTTTTTTTTAGATTCCATATGTATGTGTTAGCATGCGGTATTTGTTTTTCTCTTTCTGACTTACTTCACTCTACATGACAGTGTCTAGGTCCATCCACCTCACTACAAATAACTCAATTTTGTTTCTTTTTATGGCCGAGTAATATTTCATTGTATATATGTGCCACATATTTTTTATCCATTCATCCGTCAATGGACCCTTAGGTTGCTTCCATGTCCTGGCTATTGTAAATAGAGCTGCAATGAACATTGTGGTACATGACTCTTTTGGAATTATGGTTTTCTAAGGGTATACGCCCAAGAGTGGGATTGCTGGGTCATATGGTAATTCTATTTATAGTTTTCTAAGGAACATCCATACTGTTCTTCATAGTGGCTGTATCAATTTACATTCCCACCAACAGTGCAGGAGGGTTCCTTTTTCTCCACACCCTCTCCAGCATTTATTATTTGTAGATTTTTTGATAATGACCATTCTGACTGCTGTGAGGTGATACCTCATTGTGGTTTTGATTTGAGTTTCTGTAATGATTACTGATGTTGAGCATCCTTTCATGTGTTTGTTGCCAATCTGTGTATCTTCTTTGGAGAAATATCTATTTAGATCTTCTGCTTATTTTTGGATTGGGTGGTTTGTTTTCTTGATATTGAGCTGCATGAGCTGCCTGTATATTGTGGAGATTAATCCTTTGTCAGTTGCTTCATTTGCAAATATTTTCTCCCATTCTGAGGGTTGTTTTTTCATCATGTTTATGGTTTCCTTTGCTGTGCAAAAGCTTTTACGTTTCATTAGGTCCCATTTGTTTATTTTTGTTTTTACTTCCATTACTCTAGGAGATGGGTAAAATAGGATCTTGCTGTGATGTATGTCATAGAGTGTTCTGCCTATGTTTTCCTCTAAGAGTTGTATAGTGTCTGGCCTTACATTTAGGTCTTTAATCCATTTTGAGTTTATTTTTGTGTATGGTGTTAGGGAGTGTTCTAATTTCATTCTTTTACCTGTAGCTGTCCAGTTTTCCTAGCACCAGTTATTGAAGAGGCTGTCATTTCTCCATTGTGTATTCTTGCCTCCTTTATCAAAGATAAGGTGACCATATGTGCATGGGTTTATCTCGGAGCTTTCTATCCTGTTCCATTGATCTATATTTCTGTTTTAGTGCCAGCACCATACTTTCTTGATTACTGTGGGTTTGTAGTATAGTCTGAAGTTAGGGAGCCTGATTCCTCCAGCTCCGTTTTTTCTTTCCCAAGATTGCTTTGGCTATTCGGTGTCATTTGTGTGTCCATACAAATTGTGAAATATTTTGTTCTAGTTCTGTGAAAAATGCCATTGGTAGGTTGATAGCGATTGCATTGAATCTGTAGATTGCTTTGGGTAGTAGAGTCATTTTCACAACATTGATTCTTCCAATCCAGGAACATGGTGCATCGCTCCATCTGTTTATATCATCTTTAATTTCTGTCATCAGTGTCTTACAGTTTTTTGCATACAGGTCTTTTTCCTCCTTAGGTAGGTTTATTCCTAGGTATTTTATTCTTTTTTTTTTTGCAGTGGTAAATGGGAGTGTTTCCTTAATATCTCTTTCAGATTTTTCATCATTAGTGTATAGGAATGCAAGATTTCTGTGCATTAATTTTATAACCTGCTACTCTACTAAATTCATTGATTAGCTCTAGTAGTTTTCTGGAAGCATCTCTGGGATTCTCTATGTATAGTATCATGTCATCTGCAAACAGTGACAGTTTTACTTCTTCTTCCTATTTGGATTCCTTTTATTTCTTTTCCTTCTCTGATTACTGTGGCTAAAACTTCGAAAACTATGTTGCATAATAGTGGTGTGAGTGGGCAACCTTGTCTTGTTCCTGATCTTAGTTGAAATGGTTTCAGTTTCTCACCATTGAGAATGATGTTGGTTGTGGGTTTCTCACATATGGCCTTTATTATGTTGAGGTAAGTTCCCTCTATGGCTACTTTCTGGAGTGCTTTTATCCTAAATGGATGTTGAATTTTGTCAAAAGCTTTTTCTGCATCTACTGAGATGATCATAT